>NC_135611.1:73222413-73524224 GCF_053574225.1 Canis aureus | reverse complement strand
ACAGCAAGTAGGAATGGCCACTCAATTTCACAAATCCTCCAATGCTTAATAAGACGAGATTTGTGGTAGAGCAGGAAATAAAATCAATACTGGAAGTAGGAAGGAAGTGTTGGTCTCTTGTTGCTTTCTCTATGATATTCTAATAATTTTATTATACTTTCATATTAGTGAAACACAATAAAACAACTTTAAGGAAAACATTTTTATTGTTTACGTTGGTGCCATGTGCATTTATTACACTGTGTATATGTTAATTGATGCTCACTTTGTATCAAGGAATGTTCTAAGTGTTTTGTATATATTGTCCCACTGAAGACTAGTATCCACCCCACAACATACACAAGGTCATCAAACTTATAGAGGAGGAAATTAGTGCTTAAAGTAACTTCAGGATGAGTCATAGTATACCATGTATAGCCAGGATTTAAACCAGGGAAGTTAGGCTCTAGTATGTCTGGCTGCATCATGCTCACTATGCTGCCACCGTATATAAATCATAGATATAAATGTTGTCAGCTAAAGACTATGCTATTTCCAGCCATATGATTTGAAAGTAAAACTGATCACTTTTGTAGTAGTGCTGTTGAAATAATAAATATATAAGTCAACAGGAAACTAATAGTTTTTTTTATCACACTGAAAACTTGTCTATTCCTTCAATTAAAAGAAACTTAATCAATAATGGCATATGACATATGTATGACCTATATGTATACAGTATAGAAATATAATACAACATAAATACACTTATTATACAGAAAAACAGATGAGATAATATGTACATATATCTCCAAAGATTGTCAACTGTTTTGTCTCATAAGTTTATCAGCTTCCCAACAATATTAAAGTTAATATTTACAAAGCCCAACAGCTTCTCCCTATATGTATATATACACATACCTGAACAGACACAAACATATCTGTACATACATACAAATATGCTTTGATCCACTGGGAAGTGAAAATCACGTTCCATTTAGTGCTATTCATGTCAATGTATATATGTACATAGCTTCTCTCAGTGGGAAGACTTTCACTTTAAAGGAAGTTTCCTCCACACACCTTCTTTCCATGTCTCCCAGCACAAAGCTAATTCTCTCCCTAAGGCAGATCTTTCATGCTGTCTCACATGGGTGCCCACTGAGCACATGTCTCCTTTTCTAGAGTTAAATGAGGTTTGGATCTTTGTCTGGAGTTCCCAGGGCTGCCTGACTGTGGGAGTTGCTCCCAGATATGCTGATATGTGTCTGAATGTTTTATTCAATGTGAAGCCTCTTCTGGTCAATAAGAATCAATTTTTGCTTACTATTGAATTTCCTTTTTTTGTTTGTTTTATCAAGTTTTTATTTAAATTCTAGTTAGTTAATATACAGTGTAATATTGGTTTCAGGAGTAGAATTTAGTGATTCATTACTTACATATAACACTCAGTGCTCATCAAAACAAATGTCCACCATTTTTAAAAAAAAGATTAAAAAGAAGATTTTATTTATTTATTCATGAGAGATACAAAGAGAGAGACGGAGACTTAGGCAGAGGGAGAAGCAGGCTCCCTGGAAGGAGCCTGCTGCAGACTCTATCTCAGGACCCCAGCATCACTCCCTGAGCCAAAGGCAGACGCTCAACCCCTGAGCCACCCAGGAGCCCCAACAAATGCCCTCCTTAATACTTATCACTCATCTAGCCCATCCCCCACTCACCTCCCTTGACACCCCTTTGTCAACATATTCCAGTCTTTATAGAATGAGGGGTAAGTGTGAAAATTGTTAAGTTCAATCCCCATCTTTACTTATTGCAAGTTTAAATTTATTTTCAGGCAAGTTGGTTCAATATATGACTTTGCCCAGGGTGAAAGGCTAACAGAATGAAAAGAATGTCATTTTTCAGTCAACAGAAATAGAGGTAAATCAATCTGGTGCCCGCATGCTCTGTGAATGCAGGCAGCTGGCCAGAATTCAGGTCTCGATTAAACAGATTAGGCCAAAGAAAGCACAAATGCAAACTCAGGCAAATTACCAAAAATTGCTGTTATTCCAACATTCCAACACACTGGATTTCTGAATATAAACTGTCCCCCCAAATATTATGGGTTAAGACTAGGGAAGAAAATTCCCTGGCTAACTCCAAATCTATATGCTTGACTTTCAGAGATGCAGTCTCCCACCTGAGGCTTAGCCTCATATACCAGGCAGGAGGGCCTCTGGACCTGAGTGTGTGTGTGTGTGTGTGTGTGTGTGTGTGTGTGTGTGTTCGAGCACACATGTGCCCACTGCAGATTCATCATGTCAAAGGCAGCACTTGTTCTGCAGGCCTTGTTAGAATAACCACATCACACAGTGGTTTCTTTCTAAATAAACAGATGAGGATTGCTGGCTGATAAGGCTCTTATAGAATATTCTAGGCCAAATTCAATCAGCAGCCCCTGAATGCGGACATGCAGCTTTCTATGCTGGCTGGGGAGACAATATCATCCATCCTGTGCACAGACTCTGTAATTGCATCTCATTCTGGATTCCTGTGAAATAATGACCCTCTCCTCCCATGGTTTGCAGAACACATGGGGAGGAAATAACAGATCTGAGCTAACTGGTCCAGGAATTCTAACCATATGATGGAAAAATGTTTTGTCAGAGTTCTTTGAATTTTTAAGAGCCCCATATAATCTAATGAACAGCCTTTTCAAGATAGAGTCCAATATGGGGCCAGCAGGACTATCTGCCATTATTCCGATATCATTCTGCCAATTCTTTTATTTCAACTTACCCAGAAAAGAATCCAAAATATAGCATTCCTTCTTAGTCCTCCTCTGGCTTTCTTTTTGGCAAGAGTATAAAAGACATTTTCCCCTTAAGCAAGACAGAAAATGACACAATTGAAGAGAAAAATGCCTTGTAAAACTGCATTGTGTTTTCAACTTTATTAAATAAGCCAAAAAAAAAAAAAAGTGATTTTAAGAAGTCTGTTAAGCCACTGTTGGTTTGCAGATGTGTTGGCTAGTTGTCCAGCTGAGTGATTAAGGGGCATGTTTAATTTGTTTTTATGTTATTTGTTTTTAGCCTTTGCTCACAACAAGTAGCCACTTCTATCCAGGAAGTCTCTAAAAGCACTGAGACACAGAGGTCCATGCTTTTGGCCAAGGCCTTGCCAGGGGAGGATAAATTTTCCTGGTTGAAAACTCAGGACTGTATTCTGATCACTTCCCTTGGGACGTCAGCAGCATGAGATTGATTTTCCTGCTTCCTGGAGAATATGGTCTTTGGGAATGAAGGCAGAGTTCATCCTTTTTGGCAAATCCTTCCTCATGATCCCCTGACCATTGTCCACCCAGATGTCCAGGTCAAGCCTGCTGGTGACAAAGCTCCATATTTCATGATTATCTTCTCTTCACTAAAAAAAAAAAATATGTCCTTTCTAATATTGCAACTAGCTGAAAGCGAGGAAGTGATTTTACAACAAGAACTAATTCACATCGAGGTAAGAATGACATAACTGTTTTGAGAGATGACACTTCCAGAAGTTTCTTCACACTTTAAGAACAGGGACATTTTTTTCCTTTGATCATTTCATTTTTGTTTTTTGAATATTATATATATTCTGTTCCTAGGTGTCACAACTTAGGTCCCAATTTTAGATTTGTAATATGTTATCACTATAACATTAATCCAAAGGGATAAATCTAAGTTTCCAAGGACTGTGATAGAAAAAGAAGACATCTCCAAATCCCTAGGTCATGCCATGTTGGAAACTGATTACTCATCTTGCTCTCACAGTATTCCTATGTATAAGGACTGAGGATTGAAAGCGACATCCTAAGATTTCTTTGAAGGATGCTTTCTTTGCATGGGACCCGATGGAGCAGAGCAGTCCAATAGAAGAGGGCATGTTCTATAGAGTACAATGAACAAATGTATAATATAACCCATTCTCTTCTCTGCTGGGTCAAAAGTCTGCTCTCTTCGATAGTTTCTACCATTTGTACCTCTATCCATGAAGTGACACAGAAGAGATTAATACAGAAGAGGTACAATGAGGCACCTGTTAGCACAGGAAGAAGCTAAGGACTCTTACAGCTCATGTGGATACAAAGCTGCATAAGACAAAAGTCAAGATTGGGGCAAAATGAGCTCCTGAAAACCTATGCATTGGACTAGATAGGGTTCAACATCTCAGAGATCCAAATGGTTTTCCTACTGGAAAATTTACTGATTTTGGCCCAAAACAGGAAGTGGGGCAGAGGCAGCAGCCACCGAGCAGATGACAACTTAAACATCTGAAGAGGAAAAGTCAATGTGCCCCAGGTGCCGAAAGTGTAAACATTTCAGAAAAACTCCTACAAGTTTGATAAAGTTCATGTGTGTCAGTGGAACTGTGCCCTTTGTCCATCTTCCTCTGGAAGGCCAGGAAAACCCAATGCCATCTTGGGTAAATTCTGTCAGGTGGGAGAGGGAGAGGATAGAACCCAGGAGAAGGAGTGATGTCTCCAGGAATCATTTTCAAGAACACCTTATGATAATGGGAGCAATATCTTCAACGGGGAACCAAAGATGGGGGAAAAATTGCATTGAGAATGAAGATTTATATTATTCATTTAGGGTAGAAGAGTATAACTTGGGGTTCCCAAACTTGTTCCCAACTATTTCAAAATACTTCAAAAACTCCTGATGTTATGTATTGCTATTGTGCAAATTCAAGTTTCTGACAAGGGTATTGATGCATCACATACCATGATGTCTCTGCTCTTTCATTCCCAAGATAATTCTTTCTCTCAAAGGAAGGAAGTCACTCATGGAAATCCTTTTAACTTTGTTGGATAGCAAATGTGTATTTATTCCCTCTGAAAGAATTTGTCTAAAGCAATATTACTTGAAGGAAGTTTATAAAGAGCAAACACAGATTGAAGTTTGATTTCCTTTCTCTCAATAATCTAGAAAAATGTTGCGATGTCAATGTCCTTCAAAGGTCCTGTCTCTTCTGGGAGCTGTGAAGTCCCTTTCTCTTTCTCAGGCCATCTGGTGTTTGCATTATGTGTTGTTGCAGTTTTCCATACCCATGACCAAGTCTTCCTCCACACTCCTTTGGGCCAGGAACTCCATCCCAGCCATGCTTTGTCCTCACCCCCCACTCCTTCCCTCACATATTTCTTGAAGCACCATGATTTCCCCAAACAAGAAAATGAGCTTTTTTTCTCCTCTTTTTTCTTCTATAGAACTTGTAGTTATGACATAAACTATAGTACATAAGCTGTATACATTCTTTATTTGCTTATTTATTCACGGGCATGGTTACTGTTTGCATGAATGATTTAATGTTCTTCATAGAATTATTCTCTTATATTTGTGCCAATAATGCCCACATTCAGTCATAACCTACTTCAAGAGAGAAGATATATTCTTTAGTTGCAGTTTTCAAAAATGGGCATGTAGAAATATGCTTTAAGATGCAGAAGGAGGGGCACCTGGGTGGCTCAGCAGTTGAGCATCTACCTTCGGCTCAGGTCATGATCCCAAGGTCCTGGGATGGAGGGATGGAGTCCCACGTCGGGCTCCACACAGGGAGCCTGCTTCTCCCTCTGCCTGTGTCTCTGCCTCTGTGTGTGTGTCTCATGAATAAATAGATAAAATCTTTAAAAAAAGATGTAGAAGGACATAGTGGCACTTGTATATTCATATGCATGTACAAAAATGTACCCATATATATTTTTACACATGCATGTAAATGGATATGAATATATATATGTATGCCTATTTTAATATCATCCTTTTAAAATTTCTGTACATATTCCAAGGACATTCAAGTTTTGATTCAGTGATTTTTGTAAGTATAATTTGCTTATGTTCAAAGTATTTTTCTGCTAGGAGTACAGTACATGATCACACAATAAAGACACCATACCATTTGATAAGAAAACAATGGTGCTGACAATTTATTCACTCATTGCCTGCTTTTTGGTGCTTTTAGAAATTGATAATCATAGTATGGTTCTTAATGCTTTTTTTAAATAAATCAAACAATTTAGCCTATATTTCCTTTAAAGACAGTGCTAAAATGTGCACTCCAAACATGAACACAGTAAATCATTTTTAAAAAGCATGCACTCATATACACAAACGCTAAACAGATCAGAGGTGCCAGAAATGACAAATGATAATTGTATTCAAATTCAAAATGTGAATAATTATTATCTCTTTTTCAGATATTTGCAGAAATAGCAGGGTTGAATATTATTTGTGGATGAAAGAATATAGCTTTATTTTCTCTGTGTTAGTTGGTTTCTGCCTCTTGAAGTAATATTACATTTCCAGAGAATCTGCTTCTCTACTTCTCCATTTTTCCTACCTTTCTTTTTTTTTTTTTTTTTTTTTTTTATGGTTGCAATCTCCTGTAATTATGGGAAAAGAGTTTTTCCTGGAGCAGCAACTCTGAGATTAGTCATTTGGGAGCCGACCTGAGTATTCCCAATTGGTGCTAATAATCTTTGCAGTTTTCAAGACAGATTCAGCTCTGCTCTGACACTAAAAACAACTGGAAAATGCATGACTTGAGTCTGACAGCATTTGAATCCACTATTAAATAGTACTTAATGCTTATTTAAATTTTTTTGCCATTTATTTTCTGTCTTTAAATAATCACCACAGTAATTAAAAGCAGTTATGAATTACTGAAGAGTAATTCAAAATACTGAAGTCTAAAGAGCCAGTGGATTGCTTGAATAAACAAATGCCAAAGTTCAGGAGAGGGTCAGAAAGTTGGATGTTGTCTTTACTTTTGAAGAGTGCTGTCTTTTGGTTGAACACATCAGTCCTTAAACTGTCTGAATGCAATCTGAAAGGACAAAATGTTCCTCAAATTAGGTCTTCTTGTACCTCGTGATATATATTTAAGAAAATATGAATCTCCATATTGCTCAATTCTTTTTAGCACTTATCTGTGCTCATGTTTGACATTTAATGAACATGATCTTTGTTGTTGACCAGTCCATCCATCCATCCATCCATCCATCCATCCATCCATTATGTCCTCTGGATTACACCAGAGAATAAACAAACAAAAATATCTGTTCATGTGAAGCTTAAATTCTAGTGGGTGGAGAATAAACATAATAAATAAGTAAAATATACAGTATGTTAGATCTTATAGAACAAATAGAGCAAGATAAGGGGAGATCAGGAGAAGGCAAACTGTAATTTTAGATAGGGAACAGGGGTCCTGGGACAGTCTCATTGAGAAAGTAATTCCTAGGTAAAGATTTAAGAAAGTGGGTTAGTTAAGAGAAAGGAGTGACCCACGGAGACATATACATGGTGCAGAGTCCTGAGGAGGGAGAGTGAAGTGGAGTGATTGGGAGGTCAATGAACAGCCAAGCAGCTGGGAGTGGGGCCAGTGCAGAAAATGAAATCAGAGAGATCTTGGGGATTATCTAGGGGCTCCCAGGCCACTGGGGAGATCTTGACTTTTACTCAGAGTGAAATGGGAGTCATCGAGGTATTTTCAAAAAGGACTGGCATGACCTGTCCCCAAAGGCTCACCCTGGCTGCCTGGTTGAGACAAGATTGAGACAGGCAAGGGAAGGGGCAGTAGACAGGGTTCGAAGTGATGGCAGTGGTTCTGACATAGGTGCGTAGACCAGGGCAGTGGCAGGGAAAGTGGTGGGCAGGGGTCAGACCAAGTGCATCTGAAGGTGGGTCAGGAGGGCCTGCTGGTGGATCAGAGGTCGATGTGAGATGAAGTGATGAGACAGAGGTGGCACACCTGGTGGATTTTCAGACTGAGTGAAGGTGGAGTTGCCATCCACTGATTTTGTGTTCCTGTGTTTCTAGGACCCAGTGAGAAATTTCCAGAAGATGCAAACTGGTGTCTTGGTTCTGTAAACTTCACAGGATGTCAGAAAAAAAATCATAAAAATTAAATTAATAAAACAAAATAAAAATTAATACAATAAAGCTTAAAGTTTCCCTCATTTGGCCTTTTCTGGCCCATGTGGGAACATCCCAACCCTCACTTTGGGGCCCTCCAGCCACTGGTAGCTCTCCTTCCCCCACTGACGTGGCACCCACCTTTCTCCAGGACGGTGTTAGTGTTGGCCTTTGGGCAGCCATAGGAATTGGGTTTCTGCCTCTCTATTCAGGGCATTATTTTACCCTCTGGGCTCCACATGGATTCAGGCACTTTCTCAAATGTGTACCAGTGTAGGGAGGGGTGGGGGGAATGGGGAAGCAATGAGTTTACATCCCTGGTCTAACTCTCCTGTTCTCTTATACCACAAATGATGGAGACTTAATCTAGAAGGACATAGAAAAAACATTTGTGGAGCTTTTTACAGGGGCCAGGGCAGTAACATAAATGTGTGACCCAGACCAGGTGTGAACCCTAGGGAGTAAGTAGTATTGGTACAGCCAACGGAAGAGTCCCAGGCAATTGCTGCTTTATGGAAATGTAGGCACAATGAACCAAACCAAACATGAGCTGCGCCCTCAGGGCAGTCTGGTTAGGACCCACCCTTGGTTATTTGAAGTCTCCTTCTGCTACCCCTCCTGTCCTCACAGCCCACTGCCCCTAAGTCACAGCTCTTGCTACCTCCTTCCCCACCACTCTGCCACAGAAGTACCCAGGTTCTAGATGCTTTCTTCCTTCTGTATCTTGCCAGCTCTGCTGCTATGAATGCTTCAGGTATCTATCTATTGATGGAAAATACTTTGCATGTTTTACATTTCACTATTCACTTACAAAAATTTACCCACATACACTCCCTTCAGCGGGCCGCAAGGGAGTCTTTCATATGTCAACAGAGGAGATTAGCAGTTTTCTAGGTCGTTATGGAATGAAAAAGTCATGGGAATAAAAGGTACAGCATCATGAATATGCTCGGTCAATGGTATTAGAATAGCATTGCATGAGGAAAAAATAAATAAATAAAAATTAAAAATAAAGCCAAATGAGAAATCACAATCTTTTTAATTTTTGCAAATCAGGTATGCAGAAACAGTGTCACATTCTTCTTGTAATCTGATTCTCCTCACTACCAGTTCAGTTGAACATCTTTTCAAGCGTTCACTGGCCATTTGCACTTCCTCCTGTGGATCAGCTACGCACACTTCTTGTATGTTCTCTCTGGTCGTCTGTTTGTCTTTCCTTTAATAGTGATGTATTTTGCAGATATTTTCTGCTAAACTGTATTTGGCTTTTGTTTTTGTGTTTTAATGTTGTCAGTGATATCTTTCATTGTGCAGGAATTTTTCCTTTTAATATCGTAAAATCTCATTTTATTTTCCCTCTGGTTCTGCGTTTTGTGTCTTCCTTAGGAAAGCTTCACTGCATCAAGATTGTAAGGAGTCTCCTCTACTTTAATAAATTCTTAATTTTGGTTTTTACATTTAGCCCTTTCTTTTGTCTGAAAATTACCTTTTTTTAAAGATTTTATTTATTTATTCATGAAAGACACAGAGAGAGAGAGAGAGGCAGAGACACAGGCAGAGGGAGAAGCAGGCTCCATGCAGGGAGCCCAACGTGGGACTCGATCCCAGGTCTCCAGGATCAGGCCCTGGGCTGAAGGCAGCACTAAACCGCTGAGCCACCAGTACTGCCCTGAAAATTACTTTTAATATAGTGCAAGGTATGAAAGTAATTATTTTCTTCAAATGAATGGACTAATTTACTAAAAACAACCCATTGGCTCCCACTAGTTTAAAATGCCTTGGTTTTATATTAAACTCTAGTCACTTAATTTAACAGCACTGTGTATTAAGCTCTGCTCCTTACAGATCTCTGTGAGCCTCACATTGACAAAAAAACCATCTGGGGTTCCTGCACTCTGTTAGCATTAAGCTTGGTTAAATATCATTAGTTAGACCTTATCTTGTTCAAATGTAATAGCTCCTTAGCTTTCTAGGAACATTTAATATCTATTAATGGTAGTTCCAACTACAGATGGTCCCTGACTTATGATATTTCCACTTAAGAGTTTTTGACTTTATGATGGTATAAAACGAAATGCATTAAATAAACACTGTACTTTAAATTTTTAATTTTGAACTTTTCTGAGTTAGCTGTATGTGGTTCAACCCTCTCACATGATGCTGGGCAGTGGCAGCTCCAGTGCCCTGCCAGCCAGTGATCACAAAGGTAAACAAGTGATACACTCACAGCCGATCTGTCCCTATACAGCCATTGTGTTTTTGGTTTTCCATACAGTATCCATCAAATAGCATGAGGTATTCAACATTTTATTACCAAAAAGCTTTGTGTTGGTTGCCTTTGCCCTACAAGAGACTAATGTAAGTGCTCTGAGCACATTTAAGGTAGGCTGGGCTAAGCTATGATACATGGCGGGTTAGGTGTAGCAAGTGAATTTTTTACTTACAATACATGTTGTTTTCAACTTACGGTGAGTTTATTGGGATGTAACCTCATTGAAGTTGAGGAATATCTGTATACAAGTACTTTTATATCTTAACAGACATTTTATCATACAATAAAAAAAGAATAATTGGTAAGAAGCTCCCAGCTTCACCCTATCCTCATTATAATCTAGCCATAGATTCTGTCTTCACTCATGGAAAATAATTGCCCAACTGTTGGTGACATGGGCAAAAACATAAGTCAGGAGCCACCTATCTTACCCACAAGGGAAACACATCAGTCTTCCTTCTCTTTCCTTGACCCCCAACCTATTGAGGAGGAGTTGGAGGGAGGGGAAGAGGGGGCATTTCTGTGTGGCTACACATGGCCACAAACAAGGTCACTTCCCACTTCCCATCCACCCTCCTGCCCTCTCCCTGGCGGCATCCAAGTAGGGCTGGTGTCACAGTAGGCCCAGGAGAAGTGGGAAGGAATGTTTCAGTGACTTGAAGAATGTCTGATGAAAATAGAATTATTGTTTCAGTGCACAGGAAGAGATCAACTGTATTAGATAAATACATCTTAAAGTTTTCATTTGAACTTTGTTATGTGAGCATCAGGAGAACCACAGCAAGTTTTGTATTTCAAAAAAAAGGCTCTTCCTTAGAAACTATACCCCTGTTTAAGCCAAAGTAATCAAATGGAAGCTTTAGGGTGTAATTGGAGGCTAGGAAGGAGACACACTCTCTGGAGTGATGTAACGTTTATAATCTTGAGAGGTTCAAGTCTTCAGCTTTTGCAGGATCTTGCTACCTCTGGATGCTCCCCCTGTGGCTACTGTGCAAAATGCCCCCACAGCTGGATTCATCAGTGGAATCTGACTAAACAGAATGGCTAAAGAAGTCTGTAACAGGCACTGAGGGACGCACTTGATGGGATGAGCACTGGGTGTTACACTATATATTGGCAAATTGAATTCCAATAAAAAAATATACAAAAAAATTTTTTTAAAATGAAGCCTGTAACAGAGGCCACACACAGAGGATGGCACATCAAATAAAGAGTAAGGAAAACATTTCAAGAACAGGGAGAGGCACTGCCAACTGCAAGACTGGAAATGGTGAGGGCCACAAGTCAAAGGACAAACTGTCCTTTGCCCCACAGTTGAAATAAAAAATTTTAACGAACTGTTAATGATCATCTGAAAAGGATGCCAACCATAACCTGGTCATTTGACTTGCCAAAACTTGGCAGGATCTGGAGCCACTAGGTTTGTGTGTTGGGGCAAGCACTCAGTGGGGCTTAGGGAAGTGACTGTCCTGTGTCTACCATCATGTCAGTATTTCAATAATGAACCACGCATAAAGCATTACCACTTATGTGGGTGCACACAGATGCCAGCTGACTATGAGGCCTACTACATGGCAAGAATCAGAAATGAGGTGAAGGGACTACAGAAAGATGCCTAGGCCTCTGTCGTCTGTGGACTACCTCTGAGAAGAAAGGATCACAAACTTGAAACAACACACCAACTGTACTTCACTGAGGCCCCCTATGTTAGCCACATTAGAGAAGAGGGGGCCCACAGTGTAGGGACCACCATTTGCCTCCAGGAGAGCTAGAGTTGCTCAAGATCTGCTGAAAAGAAGAATCTAGAGTTCTGCTCCAACCTGCACAGTTTTGTTCATTTCTAGCATTGACCCCTGCACGTGCCCCCCTTGCTTTCCCCCTGCAAATAGCTCTGATAACAACTTCTGTTAGAATGACACTTTCAATTTTACCATAATACTAAATAGAGTCACAATTTTTTAGTTGGGAATCATCTAAAATTTATATTTTCTAAAGATTTTATTTATTTATTTATTCCTGAGAGACACAGAGAGAGAGGCAGAGACACGGGCAGAGGGAGAGGCAGGCTCCCTGAAGGGAGCCTGATGTGGGAGTTAATCCCGGGATTCAGGGATCACACCCTGAGCCAAAGGCAGATGCTCAATCACTGAGCCACCCAGGCATCCTCGAAATCATCTAAAATTCAAAAGTCTAAAAACATTTTTATCCTCCTAACAGCTCACGAAGCCCCCCCCCCCCACACTGGGGAGGGGGAGGGCCTCACGCCCACGTCCCCGTAGGTCGGTGGTAGTCTGCTACAAAAGGACTAGAAGTAGAGAAATCGCCGCATGTGTCTCCCAAAATAAACTTCACAAAATGATGCCCAAACACGCCTTTAAAAAAAAAAAAAATCACTAAAATGTACTGACGATCAGTGATTCCAGAGTTGGGATTTTCAAAGTATATTCAGCACACTAATTTTCTCTGGGAATGTGTTCACCCTTGTCAGTTTCTGTATGTCAACAGTGCTTTTCCTTTGGGTCATTCCTTGTAAATTATTGACCCTTCGAAGGGTTCAAACTAAATGTGTTCATTCGAATTATTTGCACAAAAATCTTCATAATCCCATAGAAAAACAAACCTTTATTTCAAGAACAGATTTTCACATTTAAAAATAGTACTTGGTTTTTGGGAAGGAAGTTTAAATACTGGGAAAGGTATGTTAAGAACTAAATTATCAGAGGGAAAATTAAGGGAAATACTAAATTGATGAGTATATTTCAAAGGGCTTTGGGCCCATAGTTCATCACTTCCCAACTCTCTCCCTTCATCCTTCACTCTGTGAGAACTCCCTCCAAGAAGTCAACCAACCATGTCCATTTGTCTTTTCTCATTAAAAGACAAAATTTCCGATTCGTTGAAGGCATTAACACTATAGTAAAATTTCCAGTGTCTACAAAGCCATTCGATACTCTCCATTATACCTCAGAGATCAATATGCTTTCCTAATTTATGTTTAGTTTCTTCTGAGGGATAAGTTTGAGCTTTTAAACCGTGAAGAGACTCCTCAACCATTTGTTTTGTTTTGTTTTTTTAAAGTTCATGGGCACCAATGACTATCTTTTCTCTTGTTTCAATATCTCTGTCCTTTTACAAATGTTGTTTTAATTTGAGAGCCCTAATACTTCTACTTTACTTATCTTCTGTGCCCTCAAGGCCCCCCGGCCCCCAAGTAGACAGGGAATAGATGAATTTGCTGCTTTTTCTTCAGACCATGTGAGCTCTGTCCTCTGACATGGCCACATGTGCCCTGTAGGCCTCTTACTCTTATTGTCATGGGGTTTTGCAGAGACACCCCCAGCCTCCCAGAATCATTTTAAATCCTCTTAGGCCCCAAAGACCCAGATTAAAGAACAGGAGTGGCTGAGAAAGAGAGGGAGGAAAGGACAGAAGGAAAATATTTTAATGGGTCTCTAAAACTTTAGTTTTTAAGCCCAAATAGTTTCTTGAAAGGAACTTTTAGGTAGGAGGGTCTTTCTTTTCTTTTCTTCTTTCTTTCTTTTCTTTCTTTCTTTCTTTCTTTCTTTCTTTCTTTCTTTCTTTCTCTCTTTCTTTCTTTCTTTCTTTCTTTTTCTTCTTCCTCTTTCTCTTATTTATTCTTTCTTTCTTTCTTTCTCTCTCTCTCTCTCTGTCTCTTTCTTTCTTTACTTTTTTATTTTATTTATTTTATTTTTTAATTTTCTTTCCAAGCAGCAGCTACGTCTGGTTGCTGGATCTTCAACTCCTCAGCATAAAAGAAGGCACCGAAGTTTCCAAGGCCTTTTAGAGAACAAAAGGGAGCCTGCCTCACACTGATAAATTACTTGTGTTAGCACCTGTAAGTCTGTTTCCCATTTCACTTCAACCTTTATTCACTGCTGATAACAGCAACGGAAAATCCATCCTGACAGCATGTTGTGCTTTTACAGTATCCAGCAGGAAAGCCCAGCTAATTGTGAGTGTATGATTTTTTTCAAGCCCCAAATTTTATATTTAGTCCAGGCTCTGATAAACCTGCTTATTCAGCAGCTGCAAATCATCGAAGCATTCACTGCTTTTTGCCCATGATTTGAGCAAGATGGAATTTGTTTTCTAAAAAAGAACTTCTGCTAAACTGGGAAGTCATCACTGTTTCTTTGTGGACTGTCCTTACAGAGGTGTTTTTTACTGAACTGCTCCAAGGGAAAGAAAGAAAAAAAATAAGGCAGTTGGGATAGCAAACAAAGGCCCCTGTGCCAGAGTCTTGAAGGAAGGCAGTTCCAGAGGTGTCTAGTTTCAGGCCAGAATACTAAGGTCATAATTTCAGGCCATCGATGGCTCTCCCAGATGTCTTTGGTCAAGTTAATCACAGTTTGCCTGAAGGTGGAGTTTTCAGGTAATCCATCCTGGTGTAATTGTAAATCAAGAGCTCCTTCTAGCTGAAAGACAGGAGTTGTATCCCAGACTGCGACCGGCGACAGCTGACATAGGGCCCCAACCTCTGTCTTTTTAGTTTTGCCACTGCAGCCAATTCAAATGACTCTTCCGCAATTGCTGAAAAGAGAGAAGTTACATGCCAAGCAAGCATGTGCATTTACAGGCTTTTGCATACTCAGGAGTCCACCCAAATGTTGTGAGGACAATCAGAACTGCCTGGGATCCTCCACTGGGTGAGGGTTTGCATTGGAGTGGATGCCACAGGGTGAGTCTTCAGCCAGGCCTGACTGGGTACAGGGTGGGTGAGCCACGCTCTTGCTGCCGGGGAAGACAAGAGCACATTCTCCTGGTTCTCTTGCTTTTCTTCACCCTCCCACTGCTCCTTGGTCTGTGCCACTTCTCTCCAGCCTGAAGTTTAGTCTTTTCCCTGATTCACATTTAATTCATATTTAGATTGTAAAATCTGATACTGAAGAAATAAACTCTAATTGGCACTAGGAAGTTTCTATCCCGGCGGCCACAGGATATGTACAATAACGTCACACACACATAAACACATCCTGTTGCACATTCATTATTTCCATCATTTCATTTTGTCCTCCACTAATCCTATGACTCAGGTACAACTCTTATCCCCTTTTTATGGATGAGGAAATACCAGGGTGAAAGAAAACATTGTCACTGGCCTTCTCGATTGTAAGTGCCAGGCTAATATTTGGACTCCTGTCTGGTTGTCTTTAGGGAGCACATGCTTCACAGGACCTCCACAGGGTTCCATGGCCAGGACCTGATATTTGTATTTTTCCCATCACCCATTCTGTCCTCCCTTCATGGCATGCCTGCTGGGAAGTGCCTCCCGAAGGTTCCTACAGCACTTCCTCACCCAACTGTGTGTCTTCCGGAGTTCTGGCCCATCTTGGCACCAGCTGGGAGATGCTACTTGGCTTCTGTCTCAGCCAGAACCCCAGTCTTTTCCATCTTTTGTAGCAAGGGCAAGTAGGATGGTCAGGGGGAAAAATAAGAACTTGGCTTTCTTTTTATGCCTGTTGTCCCAAAGATGGTTCTAGATGTGTATAAAAGAGACTCAAAATCCATGTTTTTTGAGGCCTCAAAACCATGTCATTCTCTGTTCAGAAAGACACACCAGTGGTGTTTACAACACGACCTGGTTTCAGAATTGAGGCAGTCATCTCTCTGAGTCTTTCAGATCATGAAAAGCAAATATATGTTCCCTGCATTTTATCCAAGAATATCTGCACCTGTGGAACTCCAATTGAACTTCAAAGTCAATTCTCAGCCCTTTTTGTTTCTTATTTTTCTTCTTACATTTTCTCTAGGTCTATAGCAATTTTTAAAGGGAATTCCTCTCTCTGGCCGATCTCTTCCCTGGAACAGGAAGCATGTCTCCTCTGCAATAGTCACATCAGCCTATTGTGGGGAGGTTTGCTGCTAATTACCTGGGTAGAAGCACCAAGGCAGGACAGCACTTCTCCTCCTGCCCTTGGCCTGACCAGACATCATTAGTTGATCTTAGCACTCCATGTCGCTGAGCCTCACCAGATGGCCCCTCCACCTGACCAGTCTGGATGCACAAGTGGAGATTTCATCACACACCTAAGGATGATGCAAACAACAATGGAATGGAAGTCAGAGTTGTCTTATTAGTGAACATGCTCATCATTGCTGTGTCTGGCATAGTTCCCCTTTCTGAATCTCCTGTTTAAATTCCCTCCATGTGTATTTGGGGTCAAAGAGGACTATGAAAGGCCAGGCTTATGAGAATTCATGGATAGCATGGAGAATTGACCAAGCCACCACTGGGAATAAAGGAACCTCCATTCTCAGTCCCCTGGCCTTTTTTTGTTTAAGTATCTCCCATTTGGGAGAAGAACAGTTGAAAAAATACCCAAGTAAGAGACAATTTGTTTTCCATTTAGAAGCAGGAGCTTTATCTGAACTAGAAAGGTTATTCCTTTCTAGAACTAGAACTAGAAATAGTTATTCCTGATTCAGGACTCCTTTGCTGCTTATGAAGTCTGCAATCAGGAGTTCTTTAACTGAATACTTTCTTGATCACAAGCTTTGGATGCAAGTCATTGGAGGGAAACTTCTCCTCCCATTCTTTGTACAAGGGTTAAGGACAGCCTAGCTGGTTCCTGTCTCTGATGCAGCAGTTCTATCCTCAAAAGTCACAGCTTGAATGGAGAATAAGGAATGAGCTAAATAAATGGAAGAGTGTCTCATTAGGTGTCACTTTATAGAATATTTTACTCCTTTCCTCTTCTTGGCTCTCCACAAAACAATAGTTACCCTTTCTTAACATAAACACTCAATGAACTAGGAAGAGAAGGGACTTTCTTAAGCTAATAAAGGCTATCGGCAAACCTAAACCACGACCAATGCTTTCTCCCTAAGATCAAGAACAAGATGGGCTTCTACTCTTGCTATTACCATTCAGGATGGTACTGGAAATTCTATCCAGAGTTACTAGGCAATAAAAAGAAATAGAAATAGAAATAAAATGGCATCCAGACTGCAATGGAAGAATTAATTGTGAGATAATATAATCTCGTATGTAGAAAACCCTAAGGAATCCACTAAAAAGGTAACAAACTTAATGAATGACTTTGACAAGGTTGCAGTAAACAAGATTAATGTATAAAAATCAGTCAAATTCTGTACACTAACAATGAACAATCTGAAAATGAAATTAAGAAAACAATGTCATTTACAATAGCATCAAAAAGAATAAAATACCTAGGAATAAATTTAGCCAAGGAGGGGAAAGATTTGTACATTGAAAATCACAAATATTATTGAAAGAAAGAACCCCAAATAAATGCAAACACTTCATCTGTTCATGGATCAAAAGACTTAATACTTTTAGGATGGCAATGCTCCCTATATTGATCTGTAGATTCGATGTGATCCCTATCAAAATTCCATCTACTTTTTTATTTTTCAGAAGTTGACAAGCTGATCCTAAAATTCATATGGAAATTACCTAGAGTTAACCAAATTAAGGCTCAAGGCATAGTCAAAAGACCATCTTCATTTAAGGCACCAGCCAAATGTCCAGGGATCCCCAAGACCATCCTCACTTCTGGTCAGCTGTCTACAGATTCAGGGGTTCCCATGAGCATTTATTTTCAGGCTTAATAACTTACCAGAATGATTCACAGAACTCAGGAAAGTGTTATACTTAGGACCATAAATTTATTGCAGCAACAGGTTACAAATTAGAACCAACCAAAGGGAGAGACACATCAGATAAAATGTGGGAGGGTTCCAAATACAAAGCTCCTCTCTGTCCTCAGGGATGTAGCATCAAAATGTGATCATACAAGAAGAGTACTGTCAACCAGGGAAGCTCATCAAGCTTCAATATCCAGAGTTTTTGCTAAGGTTTCATTACACAGGCATAATTGATTGAATCATTAGCTATGTGATTAAATCCAATCTCTAACTCCCCTCCCCCTCCCA
Organism: Canis aureus; assembly: GCF_053574225.1. Taxonomy (NCBI): domain Eukaryota; kingdom Metazoa; phylum Chordata; class Mammalia; order Carnivora; family Canidae; genus Canis; species Canis aureus. The sequence goes on along the minus strand of NC_135611.1, from coordinate 73,506,122 downwards.
GAGGTTGGGCTGATACGTGGCTAAAATCTCTGACACTATAATCACATGGTTGGTTTCTCTGGAATGACCAACCCCCATCTTGAATCATCTCCTTAGCATAAACTATGTAGGGGACCACCATGAGTCACTTCATTAGCATAAACTATCAGGTGTGGTCCAAGGGACCCAACATGAATAACAAAGACACTCCTTTCACTCAGGAAATTCCAAGGGTTCAGAGATTACCTCCCAGAAACTGGGGACAAAGGCCAGCCAAATTCTTTATTACACAGAACTGGAAAAGGATCCAGAATAGTTCAAACAATGTTGAAAAAAAAAAGTTAGAAGTCTCAAAATTCCTGACCTCAAAACTTACTTCAAAAGCATAGCAATCAAGATAATGAACTGGCATAGGAATAGAGATATAGCTCAATGGAATAAAACTAAGAATACAGAAATAAACCCTCATATTTACAGTCAATTAATTGTCTACGAGGATATCAAGGCAATTCAGTAGGGGAAGGAACAGTCTTTTCTATAAGTAGTGCTGGGAAAATTGGATAGCCACATGCAAAAGAATGTTGATTTACCCCTACCTCACACCATATAAAAAATTATCTCAAATGTATTGTCACCTACACATAAGAACTACAATTTTAAACTCTTAAGAAAAATAAGAATACATAGTCATTACAATAGGCAATAGTTTCTTATATATGATTCAGAGAGACAAATGATGAAAAAAATGATAAAATGGATTTAGTCAAAATCAAAAGCTTTTAATGCGGCAAATAAAGTGAAAACATGTCCTCCGTAAAATGGGAGAAAATAATTGCAAATCATGTATTTGATAAGGTACTTGAATGTATAATATAAAAGTATATACAACCCAACAATAAAAAGACAACACAATTTAAAAATAAGTGAAAAATTTGAAAGACATTTCTTGAAAGAGTGTTCACAACAAGCACATAAAAAGGCGTTCAATACCCTCAGCTATTAGGGCAGTACAAGTCAAAACTATAACAAGATATAACCTCACACTCATGACGATGGCTAAAATAAAAAGATAAATAAAAAGATAAGTAATTACACATGTTGACAATGATGTGGAGAAATTAAAGCCCTCATTCATTGCTAGTAGGATTGTAAAATGGTGCAGCTACTTTAGAGAACAGTTTGGAAATTTCTCAAAATGTTAAATGTAGAATTACCTTACCCAGCAATTTCACTCCTTGTTATATTTCCAAGAGAACTGAAACATATGTTCACACAAAAACTTGTAAATGACCAGTCACAGCAGCATTGTTCACAATAGCCAAAAAGTGGGAAAAAATCCAAATGTTCATGAACTAAGGAATGGAATAAATGAAACGTGGCAATCCATACAATAGAATATTCTTCAGCAATGAAAAGAAATGAAGTATTGATATGTGCTATGACATAATTGAACCCTAAAAATGTTATGCTAAGTGAAATAAGCCGGATACAAAAGGCCATATGTTGTATGATGACATTTACATGAAATATCCAGAATACAAAAATCCACAGAGACAAAATGTAGATTAGTGAATCAGAGTGACCACTAAAGGGTTTCTTTTCAGGTGATAAGATGATCCACAATGAGATATTGGTGATAGTCACACAATTAGGTAAACATATTAAATACACCTACACTGCACACTTAAAAATGGTGAATTATATGATATCTATCTATCCATCCATCTTTTATATATTAAAATTATTAATATTACTATTAATAAATACATTATTATTATAGATAATATATAAGTGCATACATATCTTAATAAAGGTGATATTAAAGAAATCAATAATTGCTTCCTAAGGCAATTTTATGTCTTGACTGAAAACATCAACATTATTTTTTCAAGAAGAAACAATTAGGGGCATAGGGAGTGAGCAGGCTTATAGTTCTCTTAGATTTTCAGGTAGGAAAAAAAGATAGCACAAACACCTTTCTGTCATTTCATATATCTTGACATATATCAACCTGCCTCCTGTTGATGGCTTTAAAGCATGTCAGCAATATCATTTCCTTTCCCTGCTGCTATAGGAAGTTAGAACATTGTACAACACATGTTAATTAAAATAATTTAATTTTAATTAAATTATTAGCAGTTATATTTAGCAACACTGAATTTGTTTGACTGTTACAATAAACTGTATTTGAAGTAACTTTCTAAGAAGTATTCTGAGTCTTTAAGAAAAGAACAACACAGTCTAGACTTTCTTTAACAAAGAGATAGATGGCTCGCTCTGGTACAAAGTCGCCTTGGTTCACCACCACAGGGCAACTTCCTCTTAATAGAAACACGGCATTTCTCTAGTACCGCTCTTCAAATATTGGAGAAAAGCAGTATCTAGTTGCATTTCATATTCTCCCACAGGAGAAAGTTTGGAGAACTAAATATAATTCAGCAAGTTGACATTTAAGTTTGATGACTTAATTCACATGAGCAGGAAGTGGCCTTACAATTTATGGTGTGAGGTGTGACAAGGTGGAAAGACACAGAAGATTGGGGCTGGACTGGGGGCATTCAGACTCTCTGGATCTGCTCCCTTTTATACTAGTAAAAGGACAGGATTATACAGATAATTCTGACATCCTTTCTATCTCTGAAACCTGAGTTAAGTCCACCGTGTCACTATGGTAGAACTGCAATGGGCCCACCAGTAGTTACAGCAGGCCTTTCTATGAGAGGATGTTCATTTTAGTTTCTGCAGCCATAGGCAGAAATGATATTTACATGGGCAAATAGAAACATGACCTGTGTTGAACAATAATCATATAACTAAATCTGTCTTTGATCAATTCACACCATAGCTAACTCTTGTACAACAATGACAAACATGCTACCATGTGTTTAGATAAATGTTTCTCTTCTCTGGGATGTCCTGATGCTATGGAGCACTTTTGTATAGAGGGCAGCAGGAAAGCCCAGTGGGGGAGATAAGTGCGATATTTTGGGGGCTATTGTTCTGCATCTCCTTCACCCAGTGTTTCCCATGATGACTACAATACCATGCAATGACCCACCAGCCTCTGGGCTTTGAAACAGCTCAATACTCCTTAAACATTTTTGAGATATTTTGGACATTCAAAAGAGTATAAAAAAATAACATATGATTCCTCTCTTTCTAACTATCAGAAATAAGACATTACAAATGTAGATGAGATGTCCATGGCCCCTCCCCAGCTGCATTTCTTTCTTTTTGAGGAGTCACTCTGGCATGACTTTTTTTTCCTATCTAATTAATTAATTGACTCTCCTATCTAACATAACTCATTTCTGCAGAATACGCCAAAGCAAAATTTTATCAGTATAAATAAAAACAATACGAATGAACTTTTTATCTGGGGTTGCAAATGATGACTGGAGTCTTTCAACAGCTGTGCCATTTATTTAATAAGAATCTCACCTCATCATTTATTCACAGGGAATATCCTGTGACAATATGCCACCATTTCAGGGTCCTGGCCACTCAGATCATTTCTAACATCTTGATTCTGTTAACAGTGCTCGAATAGGCACATGTGTGTATGTGTGTGTGTGTGTGTGTGTGTGTGTGTGTGTGGATAGATTAGATAGATGATAGACAGATGATAGATAGATAGATGTATATCCTAATATATGTGGCACTTATTTCTTTTTCTTTAAGATTTTTATTTATTTATTTGAGAGAGAGAGAAAGAGCACAAGGGGTGGTATGGGGGGAAGTGCAGAGGGAGAAGCAGACTCCCTGCTAAGCAGAGAGCTGGACCTGGGCTCCATCCCAGAAGCCTAGGATCATGGCCTGGGCCCAAGGCAGACTCTTAACTGACTGAACCACCCAAGAGACTTGTGGCACTTATTTCTAAAGGAAAGATTCTTCCAAAATTTAGGAGCTAGGTCTAATATGACCTGTATTTTGATTTTGATTTTATGTTTTTATTTATTTATTTTTAGGAACTTTCCTGCTTTTATTTCGTTGAATTTGGGTAATATTTCCTACACTTTTTTCTTTCCTTCTGAACATTTTTTTTTTAATTTAAGTGAAGTTAACATATAGTGCTACATTAGTTTTTATTTTTGATTTTAAGAGATATTGCCATAGATTTTCCCAAAAGCTATTTATTTGGAAATGAAGATGTCTACATCTGCCACATTGTTATGGAGTTCTGGAGTTTCCTGGAACATTTTAAAGACCACTGGCCTTAGAGGATTATTTTTCTGCCATGGTTGCCCACATGTCCTTAGGTAAATGTGAACGCCTGTAAAATACCATGGTTCCCCCATCTGTAATACAAAATGAAGAAATAAAGAAAGATGGCCAGCTGTATATTAGAAAACTGTCTTCCTGGACTAAGTGGATGGTTGAAAAATGGAAATAGGCTGTTAGAAGGGGGTAAAAGGAACCTTTGTTTGTACTTCCTTTCAATGCAACCTTACAAAAAACTCCTGGGAGGTAATGAAGGAAAGCCCTTTCTGGTTGCCTTGAAGACATTCAATCCTGTGGGGTTCTGTATCTCATGCGATAGGGACCCTTCCAGGAACACAGCATCTCAGCATCTGGGTTGTACAAAACTAGATGAAACAAATTGCTTAAAAAATCAAATCACACATTCTTCTCAAAAGTAACTTCACAAGGTCAGTGTGAACAAGACCAGATAAAACAGAAGAGCTGTTGTGAAACGGAGTTTGGAACGCATTCCTTGTGAAAAATGAATCATAGCTCACGGGGAAAGCCTCAGTGTGCATTAACAAAACTAAGAAACAGATCGAGACCAAATCAAAATACCCCAGAAATTCATATCTGCTGCCCTGGACTTTTGGGTGCACTTTGAACTCTGACCGTCTACATTCTCATGGATTTTCTCCCTGAACCCATAAGCCCTCAGGGGGATGGGCTAACGGCCTCTTAAGCTGGCACCTGAACTTCTTCTCTGCGGTCATGGTAAAGAAATGCGACCCATCTCCACCAGATCTCCAGATTACCCCAGAGAGAGTACACTGTAGAAAAGAAGGAGGGGAGGAGGAGAAAGAACCATTACATGAGTGACCCTCCAAATGTTCACAAATTAGATTTAATGAGACTGGGCATTGGACCAAAAAAGCCTCCATCTTGTGCCAAAATGTAAACTGTTGAGATTCAAAAGAAAAAGGAAAAAAATTAAAATAAACAACTAAGCAAACAAACAAACAAGTCTATGGTATAAAGCCAAACGTGGGGATGCATCCAGTAAAATCCCTCTTAGATCAATGTAATGCCACTGTTTATTTAAGCTCCAAATTCCATCACATGTGGCGGGCAGGAGTGCTACTCTTCAACTGAAACAGTGCAAAACACAGTCTGGATCCAAGGAAATCGCGCCAGAATCCCTGGCAATGTATCACTTTTTTAAGTCCTGTTTTGCTTTTGTGCTCATGGTAACGTTCGCAGCTGTCGAACGTGGCTTCGGGCTGTCTGACTCCCTTGAGAGAATTTATGTGTTTTTCTACTTCCCTTCCTTATTAGGAGGCAGGAATCTGCGACACCTATTAGAACAAGTATGCATAAAGGGTAATGACCATGCGATTTATTAGTGGTCTGTGCTTCCTCAGTGAGCCCCCGCCTCCTGCTCCGAGAGGCCGTGCCCACGTGGAGAGGCCTGTCCCCCTCTGCAGCAGGTGGGCACAGCAGCGGGAACGGGCCACACTGGCTTCTGGGAAAGCAGTCTCTTGCTTCCACGCAGAGGCCTGGAAAACAGACTGGAATATCACGGTTTAAATATCACGAATGCCAGTCTTAATAGCTGATAAAGGTGAATAGGATCGAAGTAAAGAGAAGTCATGAGCTACACACACTTCTTCTAAGAGCTCTGGAGCAGGAGAAAGTTTCTCAGATCATTTTCCTTTCCTTCTTTCTAAAACGAGTTGAAGAAGGGGTAATTTTGGTCTTCAAGGCCTGGGTTAGGGGAATGAGCCTTTCCCAAGAGAGTGCAAGAAATATTTGTTTCCTCTGAGTTTCCTGCAAATGGGGTGGCAGGGTTGGGGGTGGAGATGGGGCCTTTGGGCAAAGACGTATCTGAGAAGCTAAAAGTGGGCTCATCTGGGCTAAATTCTCACAAAATCTTCAAGCAGGAAGCAGGAAAGAAGTTACAGATTCTAATAAAATCCACGTGGGCAGCCTCAGAATTCCCAAGCAGCCCTCTACCCCTGCCAGGCATCATCATGGCAAGGTTTGGAGTCCAGACAGAAAATTCTGGAGAACAAAATGCTTGGGGACAAATCTATTTCTGTTAAAATCACATGTATGTTCAGGAAAATGTAACCCATATGTTTTTGATTCCTTCTCATTTTTGCTCATCAAAATGTTTCTGCGAAGCATGTCCACCAAGCTTGTCAAGTCATTCTTCTTCAAGACAGGAAACGAGTTTTGGCCACACAAGGTGGATTGTAACCCCAGGAGGCCAGGTTCAACTTGAAACTCAAAGTCTCAAGGTGTGAGTGGGCTCTGAAGGGGAAAAACGTAACGGGCTCTGCAGAGAACCATCGGGATGAAGGACATTCACGGTTTCCTTGTTCAGTTTTTGGGGTGGGAGGAGCTACTGAGGGAGGCAAGGGGCCAATGTTCTGAGCTTTGCAGCATGATCTAGATTGTGAAATAGAGAAAATAATGTAAAGGTGCTCTAACTAGTATGGCAAGAAAGTTAAGATTTCTCCATAATCAATTATGTTTGTGTGTTTGTTTCCTCACCAACTCTCCAAGATTCTTCTTCTTCTCTAACATCATTTGTGATCCTCTATGTTGGAGAACCGTTTCCTGTCCCTCTCATGCATGCCTTGAGCTTTCCCAGCAAAGCCCTGGCGAATGCTGCCCTTGCCCCAGATGACATGTGTTTTCGATGTGCCCATGGCACATGGAGCATCTTGCCTGCAGTATAGACATAGCTATGGCAAGTGGCCCATGCTGGCAAAATCAGAGCCTCGGCACTCTGTGCTGAGAAAGTAAGACTCCTACGTGGAAGGAAAATCCCCTGGTCTGGAGCAGCGGACAGGAAGATGGACCTGAAATGTGAGAAGATATGCTCATTGGTTCCCTCTTCTCTCCTGCCTTCTCTGGCTTTTTCTGTGTTGAACGTAGCACTGGCCTGAGAAGGTAAGGGGGCCTTCTCCAGGGCCATGGGGCCTTATTCAGGGCTGGGGGGCTTTTCCCAAGCCGTGGCCATGGCAGGAAGAGAGCATTTCACTGTGGTGCTCCAGGTTAGCAGCCCCGGCTCCAGGACACACTCGTGTCACAGCACTCCCCTCCCGAAGAGCAGCCGACGTGCCTGAGTGTGGCCTAGTTGCGGCCGGCTTGCTCGCACGTTTTGCTGCTCAGTCTGGTCGGGTAGGCCAGTCAAAGCTGCTAATTAAAAAGGGAGTGATTTATTTCATAACTTCGTCTCCCTCCAGGGAACATAACTCAGCTCCAAGCACAGCAAGTATACCTCATCCCATTCAATAAATTACACCCCAACCCCCCATTACTGCTGCAGAAGGGAGGCTGAAAGCCTGTGATAGAACCTCCAGGAAGGAAAAGGTGGCCGGCTCCGACCCAGAAAGCAGGGCCAGCCTGATTCAATGGACTTTTTGGCTCCTGGGCCCACCTGCCTGGCCCACCTGTCTGCCTGTTTGCTTTGGGAGCACGTTCCTCCCTGCGCCTTGCTCCTGCGGTGAATCCTTTGCTCATTTCTTCACTGTGATGTAGAGAGATGGGGAAACTTGTTTTTAACCTTATGGAACTGTCATAATTTTTTTTTAAAGCTAAAACATTGTGGACAACACAATCTAGAGACTGGTGGTCCTTCCTCAATATGTATATGTTTTTCCATCGTTGAACACATCACTATGGCCTACCCTTTGAGAATAAGAGACTTTTTTTCTCCCTTTTAATAAAAGAGAGGGGCCCCAACGATTATACACAATTGACTTAACCTTTCCATATATAAATACTAACTGGAGGAGAGCCAGATCATGCCAGCTCCCCTGATTCTCTATATATGGCAAACCAGTTCATCGGTGTACTGCAGGAGCAAATACATGTACAATGAGAAATCTAAAACTAATAAATATCCTTGGCTTCTAAGGATTCCACTACTATTTGACCTCAGAACTGTATAGGTGAGCCTGCAGTTTCTCAAATTTTAACATCCACACATATTTCCTGTGGGTCTTGTTCAAAGGCAGATGCTGTGAGACCTGAGGTGGGACCCAGGAATCTATATTTTAAACCGGGCTCTCAGATACACTTGCTGCTGCTGGTCGGTGGACCAACCTCTGGGGAGGAGGGGGTTGGGAAACATTACACACCTTCTGGGGTTAGCTAGCAGATCTGATAGTTCTGGGCTGAAAAGGGATAAAAACCAGGTAGCAGTGCATATTACATTCTTCCACCTATAAAACCACTTTCTAGAGAAGGGGTTGGAAAACATTTTTTCTAAAGAGTCAGTAAGTATTTTTGGCTTTGCAGGTTGTGTAGCCACTGTTTCAACTCCTCAACTCTACCCTTGTGGCACAGAAGCAGCCACTGAAAATATGGAAACAAATTGGGATGGCTATGTTCCAGTAAAACTTTATTTATAAAAATAAGCTATGGACAAGACTTGATCCATGGGCTGTAGTTTTCTAATTTCTGTGCTAGGACAATGGCTTCCAAACACTGTGGCTATACACCCAGAACAGTACTCCTCCCCAAGAATGTGCATGTATTTGTAAATTCTATATACATTCAATTGCACTGATACAAAAATAAAACACAGAAGAAAGAAAATTGATAGAGAAACTCGAATATTTCTTTGTTCATTCAAGTGGAACATGTTTGCTACCCCCTAGGTACACTCACCTTAGATGCCAGTGATGTAGAGAATTTTAAAATGTTTTTTTCTCGACAAAAATGATCCCATCTATAGGAGTCCTACTTGGAGTTTGGATGAGCTTGGAGTTCTAGAACATAGAACAACTATTATAAGATCTGGCAGTAACAAAGTGATAAAAAGCACTGAAAAGGATTATTTTATGCACATCACTAGGGTAATGTGGTCACTTTGCACCATTTGGGCTTAATTTAAGAAGTCCCGTGTGCCACATGCTGAACTAAGCACTCTAAATGTAGCATCTCATTTAATGCTCCCACAGCACTCAGAAGGAAAGGCCATTCTTTCATTTTGCAGAAGAGAAAACTAAGACATAGTGAGGTTGGCACAGGGAATATAGTGAGTTCCTTATTTAGTTTGGTGGGTAGTTGGGGTATAAAAATCACATCTGCCTAATTACAATACCCTTGCTCTTAACAGCTGTGGTTATAGCCTCATCAAATCATGATCGTTTTCCAAATGTTAATATTTATTTATTATATGATGACATCATACCAGTGGAAAATCCCGCTGGTTACGGTGAATGGGTTTAGCATACATGCACACAAATCCCTTCATCTAGCCAGAGGTTGTCCTTGGAGGTCGTGGTAATACCAGACCTCTGTGCTAAGAAAGTATGCCAGCTAATTTCAAATATATTATTGGTTTCTTTAAAGAGATTGCTTACTGGCTATTACTGAACAGTCTGAGAGCCATGCGCTGAAATCTATTTATTTCCTAAACTCAGAGGTGAACAGGTGAGCAGAAAGCGTGGGATGGTTTCTATGCAAGGAGGAGTGGTTTGTAAACTTAATTGTTTCACTCACTTTGCAGAGTTATTCTTAACAGTCAAAATTACTGATGGAGAACCTATCCATGTATTTTATTCAAAGGCCAAGGGTTTGAAGATAAATACTGATGTTTGCATAAACAAGGAATTTAGAATGATAAATAATGACTCTGTAGCTTAAGAGAGAAGATTATTGGCATACTGAAAAGCTTTTATTTCGAAATAAAGGATGCATCAGGGTAAGTGGGTTAAGTGTGTAGCAATTACTGATATTTAGACCGAAGTTCTATCAATAAACCTCGGCTAGTTGATCGTTAACTATAATTTGAGAGTGAGAGATTTCTTTTCAATGTGAAGGTTATTGGAGATAGCAGAGCAAATAAATCTAAAAACAAGGAGACCAGAAACTAGGACAATGGGATCCATATTTTGAATAAAAAGTCAAGACATATGATCTGAAATGTGCTCTGGTGTGGATTCCTGTTTTCAAACATTCCCTTTGTTAGATTATCCTGAAAAGGCTACAATGTATGATGATCGTAGCTTTAGACATTAATAACGCTACTTAAAACATGGCACATTTCAGCGTTGCTTTTAGAGCTATGAATTGTCTAACCAGCCCAGCATTCTTCATATTGTTTAACACACCTTTTAAGTGTAAAATTCATAGTATGTATTCAATACATAGTATGTATGTATTCCTTATAAACTTAATTATCTTATTCCAATTTAAAAATGTCCAGAGTTAGGATGCCTATGTGGCTCAGTGGTTGAGTGTCTGCCTTTAGCTCAGGGCGTGATCCCAGTTTGGGGATGGAGTCCCACATCAGGCTCCCTGTGAGGAGTCTGTTCTCCCTCTGCCTATGTCTCTGCCTCTCTCTGAATGTGTCTCTCATGAAAAAATAAATAAAATCTTTAAAAATAAATTAAAATGTCCAGATTTTACTTTAAAATGTGTTAGAATAGTCTGCAACCTCAAAAAATGCTCACAAAGAAATGAAAACAAGTTAGAAGAAAATAAAACACTTTCACAGAAAAGTTATATCAAAAGAAGAATACCCTTAATTATTAAACACTTAAGAGATGTTTTTGCAAAATTTTTGCCTTTCAAATACATCAACTTCATAAAACATTTGAGAGTTAATAAGCAGGCAATTTCCTTGTATGTTCCATGAAAAAAAAAAATCACTTGTGAGGACTACCAAAGCACTCACTTGAGACGATGATATGATATACTTTGCCTAATAAAAAATATATATATATATGATATATGTACTATGGTCTTGGCTTTGGCTGCTTGGCACAGCATTCTTTATTTTACTTGTAAGCTTTCCATGAAATTGCCTACATCCTTTTCATAATTTAAAAATTCCCTGAACAATAGGTGAGGAATTATTGTACCCTTAATAATAATTTTGTCTCCAAGATTTATCATTATGATTCAGATAAAAAATACTTCTCTGATTTTAAAAATAGTGATCTATCCAAAAAATATTGCAACAGGCTCAGAAAGGGAAGTTCAATAGAGATAAATGTCCATATTGCAGTGCCATGGTAGAAAAAAAATTTCCCATATACAAAAAAAATTGTCCCATATACAAAAGTTTCCTATTTTTTTAGAGAAAATACCTTATTGTATGTGGTATTGTGGTGATTCTATGCTCCATATATTAGTTTGAATTTTCTCAGAAGTAAATTGAGAAACAATTCAAATGGAAAGAATGTATTTTGAAAATGACTCCAAGAGACCCAGGTGGAAAGGTGAGTAGGTAAGACCGCAAAAAGAAAGAAATCAATAAATACTGCCTTACCAAGCAAATTATTACTGTGAGTGATAAGGCCTCATTTCTCTGAGAATCTCCAGGATACTGTACAACCCAACTGTGAGAGCTTTTACCTTGAGGGGCAGGGAGTGAGGAACCTAAACATCAATGCTGTGATGGTTTATTTTATATGTCAACTTAGCAAGGCTAGAGTGCCCAGATGTTGGGTCAAATACCAGTCTAAAGGTTGCTATGACGGTATTTTTTCTTTTTTAGATATGAATAACATTTAAATCAGTAGACTGAGTAAAGCAAATTGTCCATATTGTGGGTGAGCCTCATCCAATTGGTTGAAGGTCTTCAGAGAAAAAGACTACCAGCAGACTACCTTTGGACTCAAGCTACAGCATCAACTCTTTCCTGGATTTCCAACGTGCTGGTCTGCTCTCCAGATTTCAGACTTGCCAGACCCATAATCATGTAAGCCAATTTCTGGAAACTCTTTACACACACACACACACACACACACACACACACACCACACACACGCACCACACAGGTACACACACACACACACCCTCTTGGTTTTGTTTCTCTGGAGAACCCTGACTAATACAAATACTCTTCAGTGTTAGTATTGGGTTGAGGGTTTCTTCAGGCAAAGAAGTACAAGTTTGCAGTGAAATGAGGGGAGAGGATGAGGGCAGGCTGCCAACAGTGGCTGCTACACCCTGCCTCCCTTTACTGATGCCCAAATAATTGGGATGTAGGGATAGTGGCTTCCAGGGGATCAGTGGTGGCTTCCACATGATACCATGTAGAAATGTGGATCCAAGCAAAGAAAAGAAAAGCACTGGAAATTATTTGAAAATGAGGGCAAATATCAAAGATTTTTTTTTCTTATTTTTAATCCCTGTATAAGAAAATTGATTATCTAAAACAAATATAGTACCAATTGCATTGTGGTATCTGGAACATCTGTAGGAATAAAAATGTACAACAAAAACTGCATAGACAATGGGAAGCTTGAAACGAAAGCATATGGTTGTGAGGTTCCTATAGTATACTTGAATACTATAATATTTTTGAAGGTAGACACTGATACATTAAAGATGTAAACTGTAAACCTTAGAGCAATCACTAAAAAATAAGAGATACACCTTATATATATAAGGCAATGGTAGATAAAATAGAGGTATAAAAAAAATAATACTCAATTCAAGTACAAGAAAGCAGGTAAAGAACCTGAGGGGAAAAAAAAGAAGAGATGGGACACATTAAAAATAGGAAAATATAATGCTGGATTAGAACCATCCAATATTGGCTCTAACATACATATACCTTCTTTATATGGTATATATAGTATATGTATATATGCACACAATAATATAAATATATACATCCTATAATAAACTACACTTCCTCTATTGGCCTTTTGGATGGCTATAATCAAAACAATACACAATAACAAGTGTTGGCATGCATATGGAGAACTCTCATACATTGCTGATGGGCATGTAACATGGGATAGCCCTTTTGAAAACCAGATTGGAAGTTCCTCAAAATATTAGATGTAGAGTTACCATGTGACCCACCAATCCCACTCTTAAGTATATCCCCAAGCAAATGAAAACATACGTCCACATCAATACTTGTACACAAATGCTCCTAGCAACATTATTTGTGATAGCCCCAAAGTGAAAAAAATGCAGTTGCCCATTGACTGATGAATGGATAAACAAGCTAAGATGTATTCATACAGTGGCATATTATCTGGCAATAAAAAAGAATGAAGTCCTGATACAGGCAATGACATAGCTGAGCCTTATAAACATGGCGCTAAGTGAAAGAAGCTAGTCACAAGCACATCTTGTAAGATTCTATTTATGCAAAACCTCCAGAATATGCAGATATAAAGACAAAAAGTTGATTAGTGTCTGTGCCAGGCTGGTATGGGATGGAGAATGGGGAGTGACTGTTAAGGGGTTATCAGATCTGGAGGAGGTAACAAAAATGTTCTAAAATTGGACTGTGATGATGTTTGCACAACTCCATATATATAGTAAAACCCATTGACTTTTGCACTCGACGTGGATCAAGTATATGGTATGTGAATCATATCTTAATAAAGCTATTTTTCAGACATAGACATGGCCAACATGCATATGAGAAAATGCTCTGCATCACTTGCCATCAGGGAAATACAAATCAAAACTACAATGAGATACCACCTCACACCAGTGAGAATGGGGAAAATTAACAAGGCAGGAAACAACAAATGTTGGAGAGGATGCGGAGAAAAGGGAACCCTCTTACACTGTTGGTGGGAATGTGAACTGGTGCAGCCACTCTGGAAAACTGTGTGGAGGTTCCTCAAACAGTTAAAAATATACCTGCCCTACGACCCAGCAATTGCACTGTTGGGGATTTACCCCAAAGATACAAATGCAATGAAACGCTGGGACACCTGCACCCCGATGTTTCTAGCAGCAATGGCCACTATAGCCAAACTGTGGAAGGAGCCTCGGTGTCCAACGAAAGATGAATGGATAAAGAAGATGTGGTTTATGTATACAATGGAATATTACTCAGCTATTAGAAATGACAAATACCCACCATTTGCTTCAACGTGGATGGAACTGGAGGGTATTATGCTGAGTGAAGTAAGTCAGTCGGAGAAGGACAAACATTATGTGTTCTCATTCATTTGGGGAATATAAATAATAGTGAAAGGGAAAATAAGGGAAGGGAGAAGAAATGTGTGGGAAATATCAGAAAGGGAGACAGAACGTAAAGACTGCTAACTCTGGGAAACGAACTAGGGGTGGTAGAAGGGGAGGAGGGCGGGGGGTGGGAGTGAATGGGTGACGGGCACTGGGTGTTATTCTGTATGTTAGTAAATTGAACACCAATAAAAAAAAAATATATAAAGCTATTTTTCTAAAAAAAAAAAAATTGTCAGATTGGTAAAAAAGCAAGACTCGATGCTTTCTATAAGAAAACACTTGAAACGTAAGGATGGCAGGTGGTGAGAGATGAGACAGCAGAGGTGAGCAAGCACAGATGACGTACAACCTTGCATACAGTACTGAAGAGCTGGGATTTTATACACAGGCACCTAGGAATTTCACAAAAAGGCTTTAGGTAGAGCAGTAATGCAATTAGCAGGGCCAGGACTCGGTGCGTAACAAAATTTAGGGAGGCCCCCTCTCTCCTGGCCGTGGACTGCCAGCAGCTCCCTTTCTGAGGATCCCCTTTGGGGTGATATCCTAAATTCCCCTTCATTCTGGCCCTGGCAATCAGGGACACCCTTTAGAAGCAGCACTCTCAGAACTAAGTGGAGAATGGATTAAGAATGAAAAATCAGAGGCAGAGAGATCAGCAAAGATTTATACATTTACTCTCCACGTTTACGTATGTGCTGTGTGGTAAAGAGAAAGCCTTTTATTGGCCTTTCCAATAAAGCCTCCATTTCTCTGTGAAGCTCTAGTTTCAGGGAGCCTACCTTCTGATGCTGGCAGGGGAAGACAGATAACAAAAAAACTTACACTAATAAATAAACTTGGTGACTCTGAGCATGTGATCAGTGCTAAATAGAGAGCAAAGTAGGATACCGGGATCCCACTGACTGGTGGAGCTGGGGACAATTTCAGGCCAGACCACGGGGGCCGTTGTAATTTATTGTGCCGACCAAGACAGTCTGAGAGTGGAATGCAGTGCTGACGGTAATCACACAATTTTGGAAATATGTCTTTTTCTAACAAATTTTAAAAGGCAAATTCTGTGTTGAAAAATAAAGTAAAAAATAAAGTAAGTCTTTATAGTTATTGTCTGAACTTCAAAAAAAAATTATTCTTAGAAGTATGTTTATTTACTTTAATCTTAGGCATATCTCTATTTCTGTGTCACTAGTCTTTTTCTAAAGATTGTCTTATTTTTTTATAATAAATTTATTTTTATTGGTGTTCAATTTGCCAACATACAGAATAACAACCAGTGCTCATCCCGTCAAGTGCCCCCCTCAGTGCCTGTCACCCATTCACCCCCACCACCACCCCTCCTCCCCTTCCACCACCTCTAGTTCGTTTCCCAGAGTTAGGAGTCTTTATGTTCTGTCTCCCTTTCTGATATTTCCCACACACTTCTTCTCCCTTCCCTTATATTCCCTTTCACTATTATTTATATTCCCCAAATGAATGAGACCATATAATGTTTGTCCTTCTCCGATTGACTTACTTCACTCAGCATAATACCCTCCGGTTCCATCCACAATGAAGCAAATGGTGGGTATTTGTCATTTCTAATGGCTGAGGAATATTCCATTGTATACATAGGCCACATCTTCTTTATCCATTCATCTTTCGATGGACGCCGAGGCTCCTTCCACAGTTTGGCTATTTTAGACATTGCTGCTAGAAACATCGGGGTGCAGGTGTCCCGGCGTTTCATTGCATCTGAATCTTTGGGGTAAATCCCCAACAGTGCAATTGCTGGGTCGTAGGGCAGGTCTATTTTTAACTCTTTGAGGAACCTCCACACAGTTTTCCAGAGTGGCTGCACCAGTTCACATTCCCACCAACAGTGTAAGAGGGTTCCCTTTTCTGCGCATCCACTCCAACATTTGTGGTTTCCTGTCTTGTTAATTTTCCCCATTCTCACTGGTGTGAGGTGGTATCTCATTGTGGTTTTGATTTGTATTTCTCTGATGGCAAGTGATGCAGAGTATTTTCTCATGTGCATGTTGGCCATGTCTATGTCTTCCTCTGTGAGATTTCTGTTCATGTCTTTTGCCCATTTCATGATTGGATTGTTTGTTTCTTTGGTGTTGAGTTTAATAAATTTTTATGGATCTTGGAAACTAGCCCTTTATCTGATACGTCATTTGCAAATACCTTCTTCCATTCTGTAGGTTGTCTTTGCGTTTTGTTGACTGTATCCTTTGCCGTGCAAAAGCTTCTTATCTTGATGAAGTCCCAATAGTTCATTTTTGCTTTTGTTTCTTTTGCCTTCGTGGATGTATCTTGTAAGAAGTTACTGTGGCTGAGTTCAAAAACGGTGTTGCCTGTGTCCTCCTCTAGGATTTTGATGGAATCTTGTCTCACATTTAGATCTTTCATCCATTTTGAGTTTATCTTTGTGTATGGTGCAAGAGAGTGGTCTAGTTTCATTCTTCTGCATGAGGATGTCCAATTTTCCCAGCACCATTTATTGAAGAGACTGTCTTTCTTCCAATGGATAGTCTTTCCTCCTTTATCGAATATTAGTTGACCATAAAGTTGAGGGTCCACTTCTGGGTTCTCTATTCTGTTCCATTGATCTATGTGTCTGTTTTTGTGCCAGTACCACACTGTCTTGATGACGACAGCTTTGTAGTACAACCTGAAATCTGGCATTGTGATGCCCCCAGCTATGGTTTTCTTTTTTAAAATTCACTGGCTATTTGGGGTCTTTTCTGATTCCACACAAATCTTAAAATAATTTGTTCAAACTCTATGAAGAAAGTCCATGGTATTTTGATAGGGATTGCATTAAACGTGTATATTGCCCTGGGTAACATTGACATTTTCACAATATTAATTCTGCCAATCCATGAGCATGGAATATTTTTCCATCTCTTTGTGTCTTCCTCAATTTCTTTCAGAAGTGTTCTATAGTTTTTAGGGTATAGATCCTTTACCTCTTTGGTTCGGTTTATTCCTAGGTATCTTATGCTTTTGGGTGCAATTGTAAATGGGATTGACTCCTTAATTTCTCTTTCTTCAGTCTCATTGTTAGTGTATAGAAATGCCACTGACTTCTGGGCATTGATTTTGTATCCTGCCACGCTACCGAATTGCTGTATGAGTTCTAGCAATCTTGGGGTGGAGACTTTTGGGTTTTCTATGTAGAGTATCATGTCATCGGCGAAGAGGGAGAGTTTGACTTCTTCTTTGCCAATTTGAATGCCTTTAATGTCTTTTTGTTGTCTGATTGCTGAGGCTAGGACTTCCAGTACTATGCTGAATAGCAGTGGTGAGAGTGGACATCCCTGTCTTGTTCCTGATGTTAGGGGAAAGGCTCCCAGTGCTTCCCCATTGAGACTGATATTTGCTGTGGGCTTTTCATAGATGGCTTTTAAGATGTTGAGGAATGTTCCCTCTATCCCTACACTCTGAAGAGTTTTGATCAGGAATGGAGGCTGTATTTTGTCAAATGCTTTCTCTGCATCCAATGAGAGGATCATATGGTTCTTGGTTTTTCTCTTGCTGATATGATGAATCACATTGATTGTTTTACTAGTATTGAACCAGCCTTGCCGTCCCGGGGATAAATCCTACTTGGTCATGGTGAATAATTTTCTTAATGTATTGTTGGATCCTATTGGCTAGTATCTTGTTGAGAATTTTTGCATCCATGTTCATCAGGGATATTGGTCTATAATTCTCCTTTTTGGTGGCGTCTTTGTCTGGTTTTGGAATTAAGGTGATGCTGGCCTCATAGAATGAATTTGGAAGTACTCCATCTCTTTCTATCTTTCCAAACAGCTTTAGTAGAATAGGTATGGTTTCTTCTTTAAACGTTTGATAGAATTCCCCAGGGAAGCCATCTGGCCCTGGACTTTTGTGTCTTGGGAGGTTTTTGATGACTGCTTCAATTTCCTCCCTGGTTATTGGCCTGTTAAGGTTTTCTATTTCTTCCTGTTCCAGTTTTGGTAGTTTGTGGCTTTCCAGAAATGCATCCATTTCTTCTAGATTGACTAATTTATTGGCGTAGAGCTGTTCATAATATGTTTTTAAAAACGTTTGTATTTCCTTGGTGTTGGTGGTGATCTCTCCTTTCTCATTCATGATTTTATTAATTTGAGTGTTCTCTCTCTTCTTTTTAATAAGGCTGGCTAATGGTTTATCTATCTCATTAATTCTTTCAAAGAACCAACTCCTGGTTTTGTTGATCTGTTCCACAGTTCTTCTGGTCTCGATTTCGTTGAGTTCTGCTCGAGTCTCTATTAACTCTCTTCTTCTGCTGGGTGTAAGATCTATTTGCTGTTTTTTCTCTAGCTCCTTCAGGTGTAAGGTTAGCTTTTGTATTTGAGTTCTTTCCAATTTTTGTATGGATGCTTGTATTGCGATGTATTTCCCCCTCAGGACTGCTTTTGTTGCATCCCAAAGATTTTGAACGGTTGTATCTTCGTTCTCCTTAGTTTCCATGAATCTTTTTAATTCTTCCTTAATTTCCTGGTTGACCCTTTCATCTTTTAGCAGGATGGTCCTTTACCTCCATGTGTTTGAGGTCCTTCCAAACTTCTTGTTGTGATTTAGTTCTAATTTCAAGGCATTATGGTCCCAGAATATGCAGGGGATGATCCCAATTTTTGGTATTGGTTCAGGCCCGATTTGTGACCCAGTATGTGGTCTATTCTGGAGAAAGTTCCATGTGCACTTGAGAAGAATGTGTATTCAGTTCAGTTTGGATGTAAAGTTCTGTAGATATCTGAAATCCATCTGGTCCAGTGTATCATTTAAAGCTCTCGTTTCTTTGGAGATGTTGTGTTTAGAAGACCTATCGAGTGTAGAAAGTGCTAGATTGAAGTCACCAAGTAGAAGTGTAATATTATCTAAGTATGCCTAAACTTTGGTTATTAATTGATTGATATATTTGGCAGCTCCCACATTCGGGGCATATATGTTGAGGATTGTTAAGTCCTCTTGTTGGATAGATCCTTTAAGTAGGATATAGTGTCCCTCTTCATCTCTCACTACAGTCTTTGGGGTAAATTTTAGTTTATCTGATATAAGGATGGCTACCCCTGCTTTCCTTTGAGGACCATTCGAATGGTAAATGGTTCTCCAACCTTTTATTTTCAGGTTGTATGTGTCCTTCTGTCTAAAATGAGTCTCTTGTAGACAGCAAATAGATGGGTCCTGCTTTTTTATCCAGTCTGAAACCCTGCGCCTTTTGATGGGGTCATTAAGCCCATTCACATTCAGAGTTACTATTGAGAGATATGAGTTTAGTGTCATCATGATATCTTTTTGTCCTTGTTTTTGTGGACTGTTCCACTGGACTTCTTCTTAAAGGGGAATTTTAAGAGTCCCCCTTAAAATTTCTTGCAGAGCTGGTTTGGAGGTCACATATTCTTTCAGCTCCTGCCTGTCTTGGAAGCTCTTTATCTCTCCTTCCATTTTGAATGAGAGCCTTGCTGGATAAAGTATTCTTGGTTGCATGTTCTTCTCATTTAGGATCCTGAATATATCCTGCCAGCCCTTTCTGGCCTGCCAGGTCTCTGTGGAGAGGTCTGCTGTTACCCTAATACTCCTCCCCATAAAAGTCAGGGATTTCTTGTCTCTTGCTGCTTTAAGGATCTTCTCTTTGTCTTTGGAATTTGCAAGCTTAACTATTAAATGTCGAGGTGTTGAACAGTTTTTATTGATTTTAGGGGGGGAATCTCTCTATTTCCTGGATCTGAATGCCTGTTTCCCTTCCCAGATTAGGAAAGTTTTCAGCTATGATTTGTTCAAATACATATTCTGGACCTCTGTCCCTTTCAGCAGCCTCGGGAACCCCAATTAAACGTAGGTTTTTCTTCCTCAGGCTGTCATTTATTTCCCCTAATCTGTCCTCATGGTCTTTTAATTTTCTCTTTTTTCCTCAGTTTCCCTCTTTTCCATCAGCTTGTCTTCTATGTCACTCACTCGTTCTTCCACCTTGTTAACCCTCATCGTTAGGACTTCTAGTTTGGATTGCATCTCATTCTATTGATTTTTAATTTCTGCCTGATTAGCTCTAAATTCTGCAGTCATGAAGTCTCTTGAGTCCTTTATGCTTTTTTCTAGAGCCACCAGTAGCTTTATAATAGTACTTCTGAATTGGGTTTCTGACATTGAATTGTAATCCAGATTTTGTAACTCTGTGGGAGAGAGGACTGTTTCTGATGCTTTCCTTTGAGGTGAGGTTTTCCTTCTAGTCATTTTGCTCAGTGCAGAGTGGCCAAAAACAAGCTGTATTGGGAAAAGGAGAAAAAGAGAGGAGAGAAAGAAGGAAAGAAAAGAGAAAAAGAAAAAAAGAAGAAAAAGGCAAAAAGAGAAAGAAAAAGAAAGAAAGGGGAAAAAAGGGTGGGGGAAGCAAACAGAAATCAAAAAGAAAAAAAAAAAAAAACACGGGGGAGTATCTTCTGATTCTGTGTACTTTAAGTCCCTTGACTTCCCCTGGAACTTGTCCGTCTTGCTGGTTCTGGGGGAGGGGCCTCCTGTGCTGATTTTCAGGTGTTAGCACTTGGGGGAGCTGCTCTGCCCCCTGCCTGGTGCAGGGCTCAGTGGGGGTTGTTTACCCCGTGAGGCCCCAGGAGGAACAACCCCAGTGGCGGTGGCCAGCTCTGGAGCCCTGGAGTCAGCCCCCGCAGTAACTGCAGTAACTACGGAGCTCTCTGTCCACAGGGCCTGGAGGCTCCGGGCCGGGGCCGCTGATCTGCTCAGCTCGGGGCAGGAGCGTCCTTGCTGTCCTGTGCCCTCCCGGCCTCTGCCTGTCCCGGGGGGAGGCCGGATCCTGGGCTGTGTCCCGGCGCCCTGTGCACCTGGGCCTGTGCTGTTCGGATTCGTGCTCCCGGCCGCGCAGCGCCCTCCGTGGAGCAGCCGCCCGAGCCCCTCCGAGCTGTTCCGGGTCCGGCTGTGCGCACTGCAGCCCTTAGGGAGCTCGGCCTCAGGGTGTGGCACGCTCTCCACGGGGCACAGGTGCTATGTTAGTGTCCCAGGGAGCCTGACGGCATCCCCGCCCTCCTGGGGTCCTGCTCTAACTCCCTGGGAGTGCCTTTCTGCCCAGGAAGATTGGTGCAGCTCTTGCTTCTCCGGGACGGGGCTCTTCTGTCCTGGGAGCACTCGCCCCAGCCTCAGCCCGGCTCCTTGCCGGGCCCCTCCCCCTTGGATGCCTTTTGTTTCTTTATTTCTTTTTTCCCGTCTTCCTACCTTGATAGAAGCAGGAACTCTTCTCACTGTAGCGTTCCAGCTGTTCTCTCTTTAAATCTCAGGCTGAATTCGTAGATTTTCAGGATAATTTGAAGGTTATCTAGGTAATTTGGTGGGGACAGGTGACTTGGGGACCCTACTCTTCCACCATCTTGCCCCTCCTCTCCTAAAGATTGTTTTAAAATAGTTTTGGAGATCACTTAAATTGTCTTACTTTATCGATATAAGTGCTTGCTGTGTCTGTCAAATTTGCATTTTGTGGTGAATTAATTTGAAGTCCTTGAAATCTTCAAATATCTCATGTCCATAGATGATCCTATTTTTAACTGAGAAAAGAAATCTCTCTCATGTTAAATGAAGGATGTTTTCAGATTCTATTGTTTTCTCATCATTGTTGTTGTCCCACATGAAGGATAAAGATAGTTGTTTTTGCAGTGATAACATAAATACAACTTTTGGTTGGAGCATTAATCAGTTTCCTACTGCTGCGGTAACAAAGCACATAAACCTAGTGGCTTGAAGTGCCATAAAGGCATCATCTTATAGTTCTGTCGGTCAGAAGTCTCACTGGGCTAACATCACCATTGCTACAGCCATATTCCATCTGGAGACTTGAGGGGAAAATGAGTTTCCTTGCCTTTTCCAGCTTTGAGAGGCTCTCTGCCTTTCTTGGCCGGAGGCCTCCTCCTTCTTCAAAGCAGGTAGTACAGCATCTGTAAATCTCTCTGACTCTTACCCCCATTTCCATCATCAAATCTTTTTCTGTTTTCCCCTAAGAAGGACCCTGATGGCGCTGAGTCTACCGGGTCATCCAGGGTTATCTCCCCATTTCAAGGTCTATAACCTTAATCATATCTGCTAAGTCCCATTTGCCAGGTAAGGTAACAGATTCACAGGTTTTGGGGACCATTCACAGGACTGGACATGTTTAGGGGCCAGGCATCACACTGCCCACCCCCAAATAACTGTTTCCACCATGTTAAGAAACCTATGAGGCAGAAATGTCCTTGGGAAAGGCTGGGTGTGCACATAGTTCACAATTTCAGTCTTTTCAGGATAATTACTGAAATCTAAAGTCTTCTCTATATGGTCATTGCTATCACTTCAACCCTGTGGTGGATGGTAAGTGTTGACATTTTGTGTAAGTTTGCACATTCGTCGACTTTTTTGAGAGGTGGAAATGAGGTACTGGATTTTTCATGAAATGCACACTTTCCGTTTTGTCAATTTACTTATGAGCTTATTGTTGCTGATAGGGTTTACCTAAAAATAAAAATGTATTGCCAAACATTACAGTGCACACCCAGGTGAAGATTGGACGAATACAATGAATGATACAACTCTAGAAAGAACATGCGATCTTTCTCCCCCTCTTCTATGGTAAGAATGCTCACCAGCTATGGTTTGCACACATTCCTGTATGCTCAGTATAGAACTGCCTATCTTTCTTTTTATTCTGCTGACTAGTGGCCTGCTGGCCTTGTACATCCTACAGCTTGGGACACAAGATAGATGCCCAGGTACTGGCAGGGGCAACAACATTGTGACTTCTCCCACCAATACCTAATAATTGGGAAGTTAGCTGCCTGAGAACACTTTCTTAGGGAGCCCTGCATCAGGGCTTGACACACAGAGGTGTTGGTAAGCTGCTTTTAGAAGTGGTCAGGAAAAAAGTGATCTCTGAGAGTCTTTCAGATTTGATTATGCATTATAATAAGGACTCTCTTCACTGTGCGTGAGCCTCACAGGTTACCAGACAGACTAGCCCATGGCAGAAGCTGACAGAGCAAAATGGAAGTCAACCACACATATCCTAAGTAAGTCTTTGTTTCTACTACCAATAACACTTGGTTAAAAAAATTCAAAATCTAATTGGACAATTGCTAGATCAAACAGGATGCCAGGACAAAGAGCATGAGTAAGGATGTCCTTGGGCCAAGTGAGGGTTATGGTAAAAAGCCCAGCTAGGTGGCAGGGCTTTCTGAGGAGGTGGTGAGCAGACACTTGAAGAGAAGGTGCCTGTGCACAGTGATCTCAAGGAGAAGGGAACATAGAGTGCAGGTAGAAAGGACTGGAGCCCTGGAGTGGCTGGGGCAGAGGAAATGGGGAAGGCTCATGGGTAGGAAATGTAGAGGGTGGAGGGGCAGGCACCATCAGATAATGCAGGGTCTGCCTAGAAGGAGATTCAATTTTATTCCAAGTGAGTGGAAAGCCACTGCAGGGGAATGATACACTATGTTCCAGAATGATCGCTCTGGTGATTTTATGGAGAATGGTCACCAAGTGGTGGCAAGAGGAAGTCGTTGCAGTATTTGAGGCAAAATCTGATGTGGCTAGGACCAGTGTGACAAAATGGAGAGAGGGAGAAATGCTCAGATCTGGGATATATTTTTGTAGGTTCATTTCAGAGAATTTGCTTGTGGATCAGATGCAGGTGGGGATAGAGAGGAGATAGACTCCAAGTTTTGTGCCCTGAGATTCTGGAATGGATGGTAGTGCTATTTCCTGGGCTGGGAAAGCCAAAGGTAGGAGCAAGGTTTGCTAGCTTGTTTGTTGTCTTATGGGAGGAAGAAATCTAGGAACTGGTATAAGAATGTGGACAATGACAGTAGACTTGGGCAAATGGGGGTGCTTGATAAAGAATTGACAGCATTTGCTTCTTATGTGATGTTGAGGAAAAGGCGGAAGGAAATGAGGAAGCTAGAACAATGTCCAAGGTCTGCTCAGGTATCCGGGTGGATAAGTCATAGCACAGGAGCTTATGGTTTATACATCCAAATTCTCACATACTTCTGAGATATCCAGATGGCAAATCCCTAGATGCTTTGCAGATAAAAATATCTGAAGCTCAAGGGAAATATCCCTAAACTGAAGAAATTTAGGGAGAGTGGGCATATAGATGGGGAGAGGATCATAGAGTTTGTACTCTGAAATGGGGAGAAAGATTGGAACACTGCGGGGAAGGAGGGTAGATTCCTGATGGGGCCCGAGAAAGGCCTTGTGAGATAATGTAAGGCTGCCTCTGGCTTAGAAAGAGCAAAATGGAAAGAGGGAGAGAAAGAGAGAGAGAGCACCTGAGAGAGATGGATGGAAGGAAGAAGAGATAATTGGGAACAATTGTGATTATTTTAGCATTTTGCTTAAGGCTGGCCTTCAAGTAGAGATGATGAATGGCACTGATTTATCAGTGCTTTTCAAACTGTTCTTTGTCCTCCCCCAGACCTACTGATTTAGAATCTTCTGGAGTGGAGCAGGGAATAGGCAGTTTATATCACTGGTAGATACTAAAGCTTGTGAATAATAGTGCCAAAGTTTAGGATGTCAATGAAGGTCTCAGGTCCTGACACAAATTTATTGAGTCGTTCATGCCTTACACATGCTACAGGCTCTGTGCTGTTGACTCACAGATAGACTTGTTTTTTGATCTCATCACAAAAGTCTGCATCTTAGTCCAGTGAGCCCTGAACTTGTCTGATCATGAGAATCATCTGGGACCCTTGTTAAAAACACACATTTCCAAGCCAATTCCCTAGAAATTCTGATTCAATGATGTCTGGATCTGTGCATTTAACAAGTTGTCCCCAGGCGATGCTCATAATCCAGCGAGGTTGGGAAACATTGCTTTAGTCAAAATATTTTTTGTCTTGTATGTGAAAATCTGGGAGCAGATCAGAAGCAAAGGGCAAACAAACCCCCAGCTGAAGAAGCAAAATAATACTCAAAGTCTTCCAGATGTTTCCCTGTTTATGAAGTGAATTCTGGTTTCATTAGCTGCCTTGCTTTCATTTATGCCTCTGGTTGACTCAAGCATTGAGATGATAAAGTACTCTGTAGAGACACTGATGAGAATTGTTACTTAGATTATCCAATAAATAAATGGACAAACAAGAAGACACAGAGAGGTGAGAGGAGCAAGGAAAGTAAGAAATTCCAAACTCATTTCATTAAAGAGCAAGTAGAAGGGATTTTATGAGCTGAACATGATGTCAAAGTTACTCTGCTCCATACAGTTCCTTCCTTATTTCCATTTGCCAAGTCATTTCTCAGTTTTCTTACAGATACATCATTTCATTAATTTATAATCCGTCACCAAGTCACACTAACATAAAGAAATCTACTAACGTTCCTCAAATCTACAGTGTTTTGCTCCAAACTTCCTCCTCCTTGATGAACATGCATTTGGGAGTTGGTTAATGTACGCATCTCCAGTAGATATAC
The DNA here is from genome assembly GCF_053574225.1 of Canis aureus. Taxonomy (NCBI): domain Eukaryota; kingdom Metazoa; phylum Chordata; class Mammalia; order Carnivora; family Canidae; genus Canis; species Canis aureus. The sequence goes on along the minus strand of NC_135611.1, from coordinate 73,480,559 downwards.
TCCCAATTCAGATAGCAAATCGTCAGCTAACAGGTTTGAGTAGCAAGAGAGGTGGCTTTTTCTGAGCCAATTTGGAGACCAAGCAGCAGTTCTTTGAGTGGCAAGGAATTTATTCAAAAATTTCTTCTATTTTTTTTTTTAGCTACTGAGTTCAGATGGAGAGAATTTGGAGACCAAGGATGGAGGGAGCAAGGGATTACCATAACTGACCATCACTGAAGAAAATAGTGACATGGTGTCAAGCATTGTGCATAAGGTACATATTTGAGACCCGAGTTGAACTTATTAGTTGTCAAATATTTGAGAAAACACCAAAATATCATTATTTCTAAAACACCCCATTTTTTTCTAGTTGCAGCTGAAAACAACCCTTTGGATTGTTTTAAACATGGGTGAACATGGATGGAAACCATAGACACTTGGCAAACTATGGCTTCAGGCACTGTCCCCATGGCACTTACACCAAGCACAACATGGAGACCCTGTGACCCTCAATTTTGACTGTGTTTGAAGACCACATCAATGGGTCCTTCTTGCAAACTAATCGTAGGCTTGGAATTCTGTGGTGTTTCTTCTTCATCTTCTCCTTTAAAATATCCTTAACCTTTTTCCCCTTCAATACAGTCTTGTTTATACAATCCCAGGTCTGATATACAATATTTTTTATTTTTAAAATAAAAATTGAGGAGGCGAGTTGGCAATTTAATTTTGATAAATAATGTAACATATACAGTGGAATAATATTCAGTGAGAATGACAATGTAGATATTTATTTACTAACATGACAATTATTGAATGCATATTATATGAAAATAACCTACTTTAAACCAATAATGGATTTATTATTAACATACTCACATATTCATTCATATTGAATATTTTCAAATACCTTTGCCTACTGTTAATACCTAACAGTATTAATTCAGGTGGTGAGACTGTGGACATTGTACATTTTCTTTCTCTTTCGTTTTTAAATTTATGATGTTGAACTTTGCTGTAATTGTTTATGAAGAAAAATATTTGTATTTAAAGGTTAAAAGGAGCACTTACCTGGATTAACTTTGTATTTTGGTATCTAGGAAAATAGGAAAATAATGGTGATGAGGTAGTGAACTCTCTCTGTTCTATCTTTGAATCACAATATGTACAGGAAAAATCTGAAAGACTCACATGCTCAGTATTCATATTACCACCTACATGTTGAGCTGGTCTTGAAGTGCGGTATTGTAGCAGATAACCAAAGATGTGCAGCATAATTTTCTTCCTATGTAGTTGTCTGTTTGGGAATTAATAAATTTATAATCATTTCCTGAGAAGTGAATGGAGATGGTAAAAAAAAAAAATCTAACCCCCAGAGCTGTGATAATGATTAAACATGAGAATATTTTATAATGCGCTCTGTAAACAAATGTTTTTTCCATTGCAAAAGCTTTTTCCATTGCTTACATGCAGGTTGAGAAGGAAGTAATGCATTAAATCAGCCCTCCACACTTACGTCAGAACAAAAAAAAAAAGAAGTGTAAATCAGTGTATTAATTAGTCTTAAGAGAAAAGCAATCCTAAGAAATGGACAAGAGAACAGACAAGTGTACACAGAATTATCAGGCTAGAAGCTAAAGCCTGGGTCAGAGGGAATTAAACATAGACTCCAATGTCTCTGTCTCTCCAAATTCTTATGGTTTTTTTTTTCATAATTCCTTTTGCTCTTTTAAGCTGACAAAATATTGAAGTTTAAAGAGAATCATAGTCAAAATTTAAAGGCAAAAACAAAGCAAACAGAAAACCCCTATAGGCATAAGAATATATATTCATATCCTTCTACCTGTCCCTAAGCAGATGGGTACAGAGACAGAGAAGGGAAGTAGGTAGAGACACAGAGTGAAGTCTGATTCCTTTGGCTTCATCTGCTTTGTGACCTCTAGACTGTGGATGAATTTCCAAGATTTTAAAGAATGTTACTTTGAGCTACTGCTATGAGGATTTTCATCTGAGTAAAGAAATTGCATTCTTTTATATTTCGCTTCTTCATTGAAACTTTTTTAATCCCCTGAAACTTTTACCCATGATGAGAGCGTAAACCTTGATGTGAACCACTTGATGTCTGCTTCCAGTTTCCAGGGATCCCATATGTACACCACTGTTGGAAAGCTACCATAAGCTACAGGAATTCATGAACAAGTACAGTTACATGCAGAAAGATTGGCTGAGCTAATAACCAGAGAAGGTACTCAAGGTATTCTAAAGATGTAAATGGCCAATTCTCTTGATTTAGAGTTTGGGGTAGTAAAATATTACAGTATTTTACATTCAGTCTCTATCTGACAATTGAGCACTTTAGTTCTACCTTTCTCTTTTTCATAAAGCCTATTATTTTTATTTTTAATTTAAATTGAATTAGTCAACATACAGAACATCATTAATTTCAGAGAAACAGCAGCAAGAAATGAGAGAAAAGGTAGAAAGTACATTATAGACTGTCTTTTTCAAAAGTAGCCATAAATCCTAAAAATGTTTCATTCTGTTTTGCAATAGGACACTCACAGATATTCTTCCCAGTTGACTTTTTTATTTGAGTGTTTGCAGGTCATTCACAAAGTACAGTGTGTGTGTGTGTGTGTGTGTGTGTGTGTGTGTCCTTTACAACCTTGATTCAATTAGAAGTAAGTGGGGTCAGCAGTCTCCCCAGGCAGCCTGAGACACTGGAATCAGAGCTGGTGATTAGTGGTAAGAGCTGCTGTCAAAGGAACCTGACCAGGTCATTGTCCTCGAGAATTATAGCCACTTCAGTGAAGATAAAGTGTAAGGCTTTCTGTGGCCTTTGATATTTCTATTGTGTTAGGTTATTATTTTTAATCCAGAGGATATTTAGGATTTACAGTTACTATTGTCAGAAACTTCTCCCCAAATTTCACCTTTTAGAGAATTTGCAAAATGAAACATAAAGTTATACAGCAGCATGTCCCTCCCTTGGGGTTTTGGTCCTTTGCTCTTCCATCCTCTTGGAATCTGCTTTCCACAGATACCTGCAGGGTTTGTGGTTGAGGTCTTCAGTGACTATCTTTCCCCAAGTATTTCCCATCTTCTCTCTTGGTTTATTTTTCTTCAGAGCATTATCACTGCTTAATACACTCGACATTAAATGTGTTTGTTTAATGCTAGCAATTGATCCAGAAAACAACGTTTACAAACTTTGAGGGTATCCAAATGGAAGAGCAGCAGCTTCCTATTTGGGTGGGAAGACACTGCCAGGGGAAAGAGAGACAGAGAAAAACATTGAGGGAGAGAGAGAGAGAGAGAGAGAAGGAGAAGTGAGGGGGGAGAGAGAAAGAGAGACAGGGACAGGGACAAAAAACGAAGTTGAGAAGAAACATAAAGGGAGAAAATACTTTCCTGCACAAGCCTTGTTCAGATACTCCTAAATCACATCCTGGAGGCCACGCTGGTCCCAAGATGACATCATGAATATTCTTAGAAGAAGGACAGAAAACATTTCCTTAAAAGCTGCTCTTTGCTTCTCAGGTTCTCAAAAGGTAGCACTTTTCCTGCTCTGGACACCTTAAAATGTAATTAAACCAAAGAGTTTAGCATGGAAGGTGAGTGGCGGTCACTGCAAAAGAATGTGCTCAGGCTGTGTGACTTTGGAGTGGGCATGGCGGACGGAGAGAAGAACACAATTTTCACAGATCCGCTAAGAACAACTGAGGTTAAGAGATTGTTTGAAGAGTTGTATTTGAGAACATACTTACATATAGAAAGGAATGAACATCTGGGTGCACACAGCAACACACCAAAATCTCATGTGCAATATGCTGATGAAAGAAACCAAATACAAAAACTATAGACTGTATGACCCCATTTATCTGAAATTTGGACCAAGTAAAACTATAAGGGCAAAGACCAGTGGTTACTGGGGGTTGGGGAGGGGTGGGTACAAAGGAGCATGAGGAATTATACACTAGGAAGAGTGTATTTTACTAACTATACATCATATCTCTACAAATCTGACTTTAAAAAAGAATTAATGGCAGAAACAACAGAAAAAAATGTATGCTTGGTACAAGAAACTGATAGAATTGACTGCCTCAGGGGTGGTGGAGGGAACGAAGGGGCAAAGGAGGACTACAGGGTTTATAGCCTTCAGGACTTCTTGAATTTTGTGTCATACATACATTCTTCTCATTCAAAAATACTGAGATAACCAAAAAAAAAAAAAAAACTATGTATGCATGTACTATGGACCATTTTCACATTTTAGTATCTTTGAACCCTGAGTGCATCTGAATGCACGTCATGAGTTTTCACTTATAAGACACATCACAAAATACCGATGTGTCTTATAAATGGTGTCCTACATTCGACAAAGAATACTTTCCAGAACTGATTGGTGGTTCTTTCTTCAAAGCTGAGTTGTTAGAACTGTAACAAATCAACTAGGAAGATCACTGGAAGAAATTCAATTCAAAAACTCCCTAAACAAATAATAGTATAAAATATCCAAATGAACAACAACAAGGAGAAAGTAGAGAGCTGCTATTCTTGCTAGTCTGGGGAAAAAAAAAAAAACTTTAAATTTACATGTCCAACAATACTAAGGGAGTCACGTGGTCTAATATACCCAAATTAATGGGAATCAGACTTGTCCTGTCATTGGAGAGCAATACTGAGCCAAAGTCCTTTGTGGGCCAGAAGGAGAACAGAAAGGGAGATAACTGGCATAAACACATCATTCTGATTTATCAATGGGAAAAGATTGGAATAAAGGCAACTCTTCGAGAGACCTGAAGCCAAGATGCATCAAAGTCAGAAGCAAGACCTTCCTGGGGGTTTTCATGCAGCTTTAGTTTTAGAGAAGTTTCTGGATAAGTTTACCTCCACCAGTACTTTGTCATGAAAGACAGACTAGAATATGAATTAATCACCAAACACAGTAAATGACATGAAATGAGTGAGCTTGGGGTATTCAACAAATGATAGGCAGGATAATGGTGCCTGTTGGAATATCATGGGAGAGAGGTGGGGATGCTGTGGCAGTGGCCTTTGTGTATCCTTTATAATGAAAATCAAGAATTTGGGTAATTAAAAATTACTGAGGGGGCCAGCAGAATGTGTTTTTCTGACTGTGCCACTGATTTGAGGCTTCATGTAAGAAGCATGGCTACAAATGAGATTATACCAAGAGCTAATCTCTAGACTTGCATTAAATTGCCCTAGACCTAAGTTGAGAGCGTATGTTCTCCAAAGCAGACAAACTGTGGAAACAATGGTACAACAGAGAAGGGTCAATGAGGCCCAATCTCTGATGGTTATTAGAATAATCCTGAAGGACTAGAGAGATGTCATGAAAATAACAGCTTTAGGAATTAACAGTAATGTAGGAAAGATGGACCTTTGCAATTCTATGTTAGTTTCATATGACAATGTTATTTGAGACCCCTTTTGAGGACTGGTGAACTAAAATTAGTTTTTAAAAAAAGTGAAGTATAGTTGATACACAATGCTACATTAGTTTCAGGTGTACAATACAGTGATTTGACAAGTCTATATGTTATGCTGTGTTCATCACAAGTGTAGCTCCCATCTGTCATCATTCAATACTATTACAACACTACTGTCTACATTCCCTATGCTGTATCTTTCACCCCCATGATTTACTTATTCTGTAACTGGAAACCAAACTAAAATTAGTTTTACCCAACATTTTGTTATGACCAGGTTCTTAAAATATTGAGGTTCTTTGATGTCAAGAGAAGATGAGTGCTGGTATTACTCAGGCTAGTTGAAAATTATGGCCTTATTTTATCAGATGATGTGGCCGTGGCTGTGGGATTCAATTCCAAATTAAAGAATTAAGGAATTCCAAATTAAGCAAACTTTAGAATCCCTGGTCCTCATTACCAGAAACTTACAAAACCTATGATAGATATGTGACAAACTAGAGAACAAGAAAGAATATGGTTAACACCTGCCCTAGAGTTGGCACTGGGTGGCAAGGCTTGGAACCAGACAAAGGCTGCCATTTGTGTGAGTGTGTTGGGCCTCACCCTAAGGTTGCTTCTGGATTTAAAATTGTGGCTTTGAATTTGTGAAAGCCCAGCGAGAGAGTGTAACCCTGTGGCTTCTTGATGACCTGGGGTGAATCAGTCAGTATGTGGATTAAGGTGCTGAGGTACCTCTAATTAAAGCGTGTTCTGCTGCTCTCTAGTGAACATGTATCCTCAACTGCAGTCAGTCTGTCCTAGATAATAGGCAGTGGCGATATTTTTGGTCTGAACCATAAAGCAGAATATCTATGCCAGTATCCCATCTGCTCCCAAACCCCAGAGCAGGGGAGAAGAGAATCTGAAGCAATTTCCTCTGCAGTTGGGGAGATCAGAGAAGATCTTACCAAGGTCTAACTTTTGAGCTAAAACTTGAAGAAGATTCTGAGAGGTAGAATATATAGAGAGAAGTATCCCAGGTATAGGAGAAGTTATACTCTAAAACATGAATATAAATAAATAAATAAATAAATAAATAAATAAATAAATAAACCATGAATATGTCAACGGTGTATGTTAAATTGGAAGTACTTGAGACATCATGTACATGCGTGTGCCTGTTGTGTGTGTGATGTCATTTTTTTAGAAAATAAAAATGGCGGAATGAAGGACAAGGCAATGAGAAGGCCCTGGAGGATTCAATTACCATCCAAAGATTGCAGCTCTTTTCTCCCCTTCTCTGATGTTTCTCTCTTGGCAGCCAAGTAGCATAGTCAAAATTTTGCTGGTGCTGCCTGAGATAAAACATCACCTGACTGCTTGTTCAAGGTGATTTAACTGATAATCTAATGCTGAAAAGTAAAAACTTGTTTGTGTCTATGATTGTAATGGCCAAGACTCAGACACACAAGGTAAAAAATATGTTAAGACAGTGTCATTATTTATGGCCACATTCTAAATTCCTCTGTTTCTCTCTCCCACGTTAATTGAAATTAAGTGACTCACCGACCATCAAAGGGATTCACAGGCTTTAAAAAGTTGAGCCATTTATTAAGGCTTCTCTGTATTAACTTTAAATTGATTTTTTAAGTCTTGGTGGACTCTTAGGCTTTCAAGTACGAAGCATAGCGGATCAACATTTCCCTTAAAAGAGAAGCCTCAAAATCAGAACTGGTTTCATTCCAACATAATTTGACAAATAAGCAGAGCTAGCAACAAAGAATGAATATCAGTTTTAGTGGATGTGGGAAAGAAAAAATTAACAGCTTGGTTTGATTTGAGGCTATTCCAAATTGGCTTATTTAATTTAATTAATTAATTTAAATTTTATTTTTTTTAAGTAATCTACATGCAACATGGAGCTTGAACTCACAACCTTGAGACTAAGAGTCTCATACTATACTGACTGAGCTAGCCAGGTGCCCCCAAATGGCTTACTTTAATCTTGTATCCCAACCAAGGCAACAAGTCCATAGGAAACCAGTTCTTAGTACTAAACTCTTCCATTTGAGGTTGTTCTAGTTTTCTGGGGTTGTCCTGTGATGTCTGGATGAGATGTGTTCTGTATACTGCATGATACAAAATGGCAACTCAATAAAGGCCCATATCATCAAAATTTGAAAAACATACATAATGCTCATCATAAAGATTTAAGGCTCACCATCTGAGCATTACCATAGACCTATAAATAGAATCATTCCTTTTTTACTGGTGAAGAAACTGAATCTTGGGCTTAAGTTAATTCCCGATTATCATAAGAAGGTTTAGGTGCCAAATTGTATTAACTGCTGCTTTGTTTGCTTGTTTTGACATATATGTCCCCATAGGGTGTTTCCTAAAAAAAAAGTCTGTTTACTATCTCTCCCAGTAACCTGAGTGCCCCAGAGGGAAGGGGCGGTGTCTGCCTTGTTCATGGCTCCATGCCCAAAGCCTAGGACAGCAGAGGGTTCTCGGTATCTGTCACATAAGTGAGTCACAAAATATCCTTTTAAGTCAGTGTGTTCTTTCTCCAGATACCCCAGATTTTCCTACTATTTGGAGGTTTAATATTAATCAAATGGGCCTTTCACCCAGGTACCCATTAACAGGGTTTATCTCTAAAGGGAAGCAACAAGACTGAAGGTTTGGATAGCTTTGTTTGTTTCCCACACACCAGAAATGAGCAAATTTTAAAGTCACCATGAGACCTGAGCTTGCATGGAGATGTATTTGTGATTGTAATACTGGGCTTATATTTACAGCTACAGCCAGGCTTGTGGGAGGAGTCAATCCAAAAGGGTCAGTTCCATTCCACTTGTCTGAGGATTGCTGGATGGCCTTTGCCATGCTCTTTAACCCTCTTTGGGGCTGACCCTTGAAGGATGAAAACTAAGCAAGGAGTAAGAGTTTCCTGTAGTTGAATATGAGAAAGATTGCAAGGCAACTGTAGATTTAGAAATTGTAGAAAGAGACTCTATCTCATGCATACATTTGAGAAAACAGAAGCCTGGAATAATTTCCCAAAAAAAAAAAAAAAAAATATCTGGAGTCCTTTTATTTTCAGTGAAATCTCTGATCACAGTTGGGGATGAATTTAGCAAAAAATAACATAAAGATTTTCTTTTTTGATCTCAGCTGTACTTTCTGAAACGGTCTTTCAAAAGGCCAGAAAACAGCTTTTATTTTTCAAAGACACACACCAAAAAGAAACACAGAAGGACTTGTGTTTTGATATCCAGGGGCAAGTCTAGTGTCCTACGGCTGAACCTTATGAAACACAGAGAAGCAACTAATGATGGGCTTAAAAATCACACTGACCTTGTGCCTTTATTCAAGTTGGGTTGATATATTTAACTTATTTTTTAGCCTTACGGCAAGGGAATTTAATCTCTTGATGTTCTCACAGACAGATGTGCCATGACCTATATGTAAGAGGAGTAATTCACCAATTAATCTATGTCTGAATGCATTGCTCACTCTTCCTTCCAGAGGTCACCTGCCTTCACTAGTACAAGATAACCCACATTATACCCTTACCACATGCCATGGACTCCGTACCAGCTCACAACGACCTTCTAAGTTTTCTCTTTTTATTATATCAATTTCACATATGAGAAACTGAAGCTAAGAGAGATTAAGTAATTTCCCCTGAAGTCCACCCACCTAAAAAGTGGCAGAACAGGAATTCTAGTATTTAGTTCTGGAACTAAGGTGTATAATCATGATTCTCCATTGTCCTATCTCTCTAAGCACATGCTCCTCAGAAATGGGGCCTTATTTCTAGTGGTTGCCCCAAAAGGACTTTGGAGAGCAAAGTCCATAGCTAATGATGTCATTTTTTTAAAAATGCCTTTTTGATGACAGCAGTGAAAATGACCTCCTTAAAGCGTTACTTCTGTTGGCCAGCCATCATTTTTACTTTATGAAACATGATCACCTCACATGTGTTTTGTCTGTCCTGGCTCACCAAAGGGACAAGACATAAGGACAAAATACATTAAGTGAAAACTTACAAGATAACAGCAAGTTTGCCTTGTAAGAAAAGTAGGCTGTCTGCAGAACCAGCTTAGATCAACCTGACAGTGGAATTTTGCTGTGTTCACTTGAGAGGCAAGAAAATCCTACCCTTGGGCTCAGGAAACCTATGTTCTGATTCCAGTCCTATAACTTTGGGCAAGGCACTTAAACCTTGTGAGTTTCAGTTTCCACATATGTACAATGAAGAACAATACTTGTTCTGCTTACTTTCCATAGTTATCATGGGGGGAAAGAAATTGGGGCAAGGGCACACATCAAAACTCTAGATCAATGTATTCTTTCATTCAGTAATTCATTCAACAGACATATGTCGGGCATGTACCTTGTGCTTGTGCCCATGGTAGGTCTTGGGGCTACAAAGTCTTTACTCCAGGGGAAGAAGATTCTGGACTAAAATTCAATTTGGCCTGTTGGTGCTTTATAGCATGAACTTCGTCAGATTACTATTTAGGACAGAGCAAGTACAAACAGAACTGAATATTTGAAGAGGTTCTGGATCTGTCATCTTACATTTAGCCACAGAATGTGTGGAAACAAAACAAAAACCAAAACAACCAAAAAGGGATCAATGGAGCCCAGCCTGGATATAACACATCAAGGGAAATCCTGGTTGTCTGGAGGGTGGCAGTTCCCATGACAGTGGTATCACTTCCTTGTGTGCAGCAGAAGGAAAACACTCCCTGTGTGAGCTATGTCCCACATGACCCAGCCAACTCTGTCTCCATGCACGACTTATTCAGATCTGCGATGAGCCAACTGGCAGCATGCCTGGTGTTAGCCAAATAGTGGAGGCTTGGAAGGCTCCATGTAGGAGGAGGCTTCTGATACCCTCAGTGCTTCTTGAACTCTTTTATTTCCTCCCATTTGGCTACAGGCCTTTTCATGTGTGAAATGTTTTAAGATTTCAGTGCAGTCCTTAGGAGAGCCCTTCACTTAAGAAAATAACCATTGCCATTGCACACCTATTGGTCACCTTAACTGAGAACGGAGTGGGCCTCAGGGCCCTGTGGCCACCCAGTTGCACAGAGCCCTGCCTTCAAGAGGGGCAGTCTTAGAATTCAGTATTCTGTGCTTGCCATCTTGTCATTCTTAATAATCTGATCTTGACTGTGTGTGGTGTAAATGAAACCCAATGGACAACAAATAGAGCACGTTCTGGGTCTTGGAACATTGGTTCATACATGGTTTAGCCTCCCACTGCTCCTCTGTGACATGTTCTTGGCTTTCCCCTCTCCATCCTCTGGAGATCTAGGTCCTGCCCAACTCCCTCCTCCTGATCTCAGCCAGCAAGTACCCCCAGGGCCTGGACACAAGCATGGGGTTGGCTGGGTGTTGCAGGATGGCCTGGACAGAGGGCTCAAAAGAAGACTAGCAGAGTCCTGCAGTCTAGGGGCTTAGTGGGCTCAGGTAGCCCAAGTTGCATGGTATTAACTAGGAAATAGGAAACATCATGGCAGTTGGGGAAAGACCATGGAAGGAAGGGAAAGCTGTTTCACTATCTTCCCTGGCATTGTTCTCTGCTTTGTGAACAGGACCTCACAATTTCGTTTTGTATTAGGCCTACACACTATGAAGCGGCCCTGACTGGAAAGCTCAAGATTACCAGATTGTAGAGACTTAACTCACTTTTTAACACTCAGATTAAAAGAGAAAACAAAATAAAACAAACTGCTAAGAAAAAGGACCCATCTCCTCAGTGAAGGGGGAGGGAAAACAGAGGGGAAGTTACATTTACTGAGTGCCCTTTCCCAGCCAGGCAGAGGCTGGGCCATTACCAACACCATCCATCAAATCTCCATCGAGAATCTGTTTTGTTGGGGCAGGGGCTGGGATGGAGGAGTTACCAGCTTCATTTTAAAGGTAAGAGAACAAAGGGTCAGAAAAGTAGAAACTTTTTTGCAGGATTTGCAGGATACAAATTTGGGTTGGTGGTCACTAAAGTTCACGGCCTCCATGTTTCTCCAACTTTTATCCTGAGTCTTTAGAAAAGGAGAAAAATGCTATGGATCAACTAAAACAACTTTACTGTAATGTCACTTAAATATGTAAGAACCTAAACTAAGCATTACCGCTTTAGTTTTGTAGCTCTTATGCAATTGTAAAATCGAAGTAAATTCTCAGGTTAAATACAAATGAAACTACAAAGCCAATTAAATTCAAGTGAACAATAATGCAATAGACGGTGTTTTGCTCAAATTAAATCAAATTAATTCAACTAATTCAAATTTAAGTAATATTGAATTTAATTGTACAAAAACATAGGTCATAGCTTGTTCCATATTTATGGTCTCTGAATTTTGATTTTAATATGTGTAGGTGGGGAGTTCTTGAACACATGAGCACATACTATAAAATGATGCTAATAATTTTGAGATACTTTTATTATTTTTATTTTATATTATTTTATTATTATAATTACTATATTTCCAGTTGAGGGTTATCTGACCTCATGCTTAACACCATTTTTGGTGGTGAGTTGCTGGGTCACTTTATGAAATTGTGATATTTACTTGAAGATTAATTTTAGGGGGGAGGAGCAAGATGGCGGAAGAGTAGGGTCCCCAAGTCACCTGTCCCCACCAAATTACCTAGAAAACCTTCCAATCATCCTGAAAATCTATGAATTAGGCCTGAGAATTAAAGAGAGAACACCTGGAATGCAACAGTGAGGAGAGTTCGCGCTTCTATCAAGGTAGGAAGACGGGGAAAAAGAAATAAAGAAACAAAAGGCCTCCAAGGGGGAGGGGCCCCGCGAGGAGCCGGGCTAAGGCCGGGGCGAGTGTCCCCAGGACAGGAGAGCCCCGTCCCGGAGACGCAGGAGCTGCACCGACCTTCCCGGGGGAAAGGGGCTCGCGGGGAGTTGGAGCAGGACCCAGGAGGGCGGGGATGCCCTCGGGCTCCCTGAGACAGTAACAGCAACTGCGCGCCCAGGAGAGTGCGCCGAGCTCCCTGAGGGCTGCAGCGCGCACGGCGGGACCCGGAGCAGCTCGGGGGGGCTCGGGCGGCGGCTCCGCAAAGGGGGCTGCACGGCCCCGGGAGCAGCTCGGAGGGGTTCGGGCGGCAGCTCCGCGGAGGGGGTTGTTCGGCCCGGGAGCGCGAATCCAACAGCGCAGGCTCCGGAGCACAGGGCGCCGGGACACAGCCCAGGATCCGGCCTCCCCTGGGACAGGCAGAGGCCGGGAGGGCCCAGGACAGCGAGGACGCTCCTGCCCCAGCTGAGCAGATCAGCGGCCCCGCCCCGGAGCCTCCAGGCCCTGCAGACGGAGTTCCTGCCGGAGCTGAATCCAGGTTTCCAGAGCTGCCCCGCCACTGGGGCTGTTCCTCCTGCGGCCTCACGGGGTAAACAACCCCCACTGAGCCCTGCACCAGGCAGGGGCACAGCAGCTCCCCCAACTGCTAACACCTGAAAACCAGCACAACAGGCCCCTCCCCCAGAACACCAGCTAGACTGACAACTTCCAGGAGAAGCCAAGGGACTTAAAGTACACAGAATCAGAAGATACTCCCCGGTGGTTCTTTTTTTTTGTTGTTGTTTTTTGTTTTGTTTTGATTTTTTATTTGTTTCCTTCCCCCACCCCCCTTTTTTTTCTCCTTTCTTTTTCTTTCTCTTTTTCTTCTCTTTTATTTTTCGTTTTTTTTTCTTCCCTTTTTTTTCTCTTTCTCTTTTCTTTCCTTCTTTCTTTCCTCTCTTTTTCTCTTATTCTCAATACAACTTGCTTTTGGCCACTCTGCACTGAGCAAAATGACTAGAAGGAAAACCTCACCTCAAAAGAAAGAATCAGAAACAGTCCTCTCTCCCACAGAGTTACAAAATCTGGATTACAATTCAATGTCAGAAAGCCAATTCAGAAGCACTATTATACAGCTACTGGTGGCTCTAGAAAAAAAGTATAAAGGACTCAAGAGACTTCATGACTGCAGAATTTAGAGCTAATCAGGCAGAAATTAAAAATCAATTGAATGAGATGCAATCCAAACTAGAAGTCCTAACGACGAGGGTTAACGAGGTGGAAGAACGAGTGAGTGACATAGAAGACAAGTTGATAGCAAAGAGGGAAACTGAGGAAGAAAGAGACAAACAATTAAAAGACCATGAGGATAGATTAAGGGAAATAAACGACAGCCTGAGAAAGAAAAACCTACGTTTAATTGGGGTTCCCGAGGGCGCCGAAAGGGACAGAGGTCCAGAATATGTATTTGAACAAATTCTAGCTGAAAACTTTCCTAACCTGGGAAGGGAAACAGGCATTCAGATCCAGGAAATAGAGAGATCCCCCCCTAAAATCAATAAAAACCGTTCAACACCTCGACATTTAATAGTGAAGCTTGCAAATTCCAAAGATAAAGAGAAGATCCTTAAAGCAGCAAGAGACAAGAAATCCCTGACTTTTATGGGGAGGAGTATTAGGGTAACAGCAGACCTCTCCACAGAGACCTGGCAGGCCAGAAAGGGCTGGCAGGATATATTCAGGGTCCTAAATGAAAAGAACATGCAACCAAGAATACTTTATCCAGCAAGGCTCTCATTCAAAATGGAAGGAGAGATAAAGAGCTTCCAAGACAGGCAGGAGCTGAAAGAATATGTGACCTCCAAACCAGCTCTGCAAGAAATTTTAAGGGGGACTCTTAAAATTCCCCTTTAAGAAGAAGTTCAGTGGAACAGTCCACAAAAACAAGGACTGAATAGATATCATGATGACACTAAACTCATATCTCTCAATAGTAACTCTGAATGTGAACGGGCTTAATGACCCCATCAAACGGCGCAGGGTTTCAGACTGGATAAAAAAGCAGGACCCATCATTTGCTGTCTACAAGAGACTCATTTTAGACAGAAGGACACCTACAGCCTGAAAATAAAAGGTTGGAGAACCATTTACCATTCGAATGGTCCTCAAAAGAAAGCAGGGGTAGCCATCCTTATATCAGATAAACTAAAATTTACCCCAAAGACTGTAGTGAGAGATGAAGAGGGACACTATATCATACTTCAAGGATCTATTCAACAAGAGGACTTAACAATCCTCAATATATATGCCCCGAATGTGGGAGCTGCCAAATATATCAATCAATTATTAACCAAAGTGAAGAAATACTTAGATAATAATACACTTATACTTGGTGACTTCAATCTAGCTTTCTATACTCGATAGGTCTTCTAAGCACAACATCTCCAAAGAAACAAGAGCTTTAAATGATACACTGGACCAGATGGATTTCACAGATATCTACAGAACTTTACATCCAAACTCAACTGAATACACATTCTTCTCAAGCGCACATGGAACTTTCTCCAGAATAGACCACATATTGGGTCACAAATCGGGTCTGAACCGATACCAAAAGATTGGGATTGTCCCCTGCATATTCTCAGACCATAATGCCTTGAAATTAGAACTAAATCACAACAAGAAGTTTGGAAGGACCTCAAACACGGGGAGGTTAAGGACCATCCTGCTAAAAGATAAAAGGGTCAACCAGGAAATTAAGGAAGAATTAAAAAGATTCATGGAAACTAATGAGAATGAAGATACAACCATTCAAAATCTTTGGGATGCAGCAAAAGCAGTCCTGAGGGGGAAATACATCACAATACAAGCATCCATTCAAAAACTGGAAAGAACTCAAATACAAAAGCTAACCTTACACATAAAGGAGCTAGAGAAAAAACAGCAAATAGATCCTACACCCAAGAGAAGAAGGGAGTTAATAAAGATTCGAGCAGAACTCAACGAAATCGAGACCAGAAGAACTTTGGAACAGATCAACAAATCCAGGAGTTGGTTCTTTGAAAGAATTAACAAGATAGATAAACCATTAGCCAGCCTTATTAAAAAGAAGAGAGAGAAGACTCAAATTAATAAAATCATGATGAGAAAGGAGAGATCACTACCAACACCAAGGAAATACAAACGATTTTAAAAACATATTATGAACAGCTGTACGCCAATAAATTAGGCAATCTAGAAGAAATGGACGCATTCCTGGAAAGCCACAAACTACCAAAACTGGAACAGGAAGAAATAGAAAACCTGAACAGGCCAATAACCAGGGAGGAAATTGAAGCAGTCATCAAAAACCTCCCAAGACACAAAAGTCCAGGGCCAGATGGCTTCCCTGGGGAATTCTATCAAACGTTTAAAGAAGAAACCATACCTATTCTACTAAAGCTGTTTGGAAAGATAGAAAGAGATGGAGTACTTCCAAATTCGTTCTATGAGGCCAGCATCACCTTAATTCCAAAACCAGACAAAGACCCCCCCAAAAAGGAGAATTACAGACCAATATCCCTGATGAACATGGATGCAAAAATTCTCAACAAGATACTGGCCAATAGGATCCAACAGTACATTAAAAAAATTATTCACCATGACCAAGTAGGATTTATCCCTGGGACACAAGGCTGGTTCAACACCCGTAAAACAATCAATGTGATTCATCATATCAGCAAGAGAAAAACCAAGAACCATATGATCCTCTCATTGGATGCAGAGAAAGCATTTGACAAAATACAGCATCCATTCCTGATCAAAACTCTTCAGAGTGTAGGGATAGAGGGAACATTCCTCGACATCTTAAAAGCCATCTATGAAAAGCCCACAGCAAATATCATTCTCAATGGGGAAGCACTGGGAGCCTTTCCCCTAACATCAGGAACAAGACAGGGATGTCCACTCTCACCACTGCTGTTCAACATAGTACTGGAAGTCCTAGCCTCAGCAATCAGACAACAAAAAGACATTAAAGGCATTCAAATTGGCAAGGAAGAAGTCAAACTCTCCCTCTTCGCTGATGACATGATACTCTACATAGAAAACCCAAAAGTCTCCACCCCAAGATTGCTAGAACTCATACAGCAATTCGGTAGCGTGGCAGGATATAAAATCAATGCCCAGAAGTCAGTGGCATTTCTATACACTAACAATGAGACTGAAGAAAGAGAAATTAAGGAGTCAATCCCATTTACAATTGCACCCAAAAGCATAAGATACCTAGGAATAAACCGAACCAAAGATGTAAAGGATCTATACCCTAAAAACTATAGAACACTTCTGAAAGAAATTGAGGAAGACACAAAGAGATGGAAAAATATTCCATGCTCATGGATTGGCAGAATTAATATTGTGAAAATGTCAATGTTACCCAGGGCAATATACACGTTTAATGCAATCCCTATCAAAATACCATGGACTTTCTTCAGAGAGTTAGAACAAATTATTTTAAGATTTGTGTGGAATCAGAAAAGACCCCGAATAGCCAGGGGAATTTTAAAAAAGAAAACCATATCTGGGGGCATCACAATGCCAGATTTCAGGTTGTACTACAAAGCTGTGGTCATCAAGACAGTGTGGTACTGGCACAAAAACAGGCACATAGATCAGTGGAACAGAATAGAGAATCCAGAAGTGGACCCTGAACTTTATGGTCAACTAATATTCGATAAAGGAGGAAAGACTATCCATTGGAAGAAAGACAGTCTCTTCAATAAATGGTGCTGGGAAAATTGGACATCCACATGCAGAAGAATGAAACTAGACCACTCTCTTTCACCATACACAAAGATAAACTCAAAATGGATGAAAGATCTAAATGTAAGACAAGATTCCATCAAAATCCTAGAGAAGAACACAGGCAACACCCTTTTTGAACTCGGCCATAGTAACTTCTTGCAAGATACATCCACGAAGGCAAAAGAAACAAAAGCAAAAATGAACTATTGGGACTTCATCAAGATAAGAAGCTTTTGCACAGCAAAGGATACAGTCAACAAAACTCAAAGACAACCTACAGAATGGGAGAAGATATTTGCAAATGACATATCAGATAAAGGGCTAGTTTCCAAGATCTATAAAGAACTTCTTAAACTCAACACCAAAGAAACAAACAATCCAATCATGAAATGGGCAAAAGACATGAACAGAAATCTCACAGAGGAAGACATAGACATGGCCAACATGCACATGAGAAAATGCTCTGCATCACTTGCCATCAGGGAAATACAAATCAAAACCACAATGAGATACCACCTCACACCAGTCAGAATGGGGAAAATTAACAAGGCAGGAAACAACAAATGTTGGAGAGGATGCAGAGAAAAGGGAACCCTCTTACACTGTTGGTGGGAATGTGAACTGGTGCAGCCACTCTGGAAAACTGTGTGGAGGCTCCTCAATCGGTTAAAAATATACCTGCCCTACGACCCAGCAATTGCACTGTTGGGGATTTACCCCAAAGATACAAATGCAATGAAACGCCGGGACACCTGCACCCCGATGTTTATAGCAGCAATGGCCACAATAGCCAAACTGTGGAAGGAGCCTCGGTGTCCATCGAAAGATGAATGGATAAAGAAGATGTGGTTTATGTATACAATGGAATATTACTCAGCTATTAGAAATGACAAATACCCACCATTTGCTTCAACGTGGATGGATCTGGAGGGTATTATGCTGAGTGAAGTAAGCCAGTCGGAGAAGGACAAACATTATATGTTCTCATTCATTTGGGGAATATAAATAATAGTGAAAGGGAATATAAGGGAAGGGGGAAGAAATGTGTGGGAAATATCAGAAAGGGAGACAGAACGTAAAGACTGCGACCTCTGGGAAACGAACTAGGGGTGGTGGAAGGGGAGGAGGGCGGGGGGTGGGAGTGAATGGGTGACGGGCACTGGGGGTTATTCTGTATGTTAGTAAATTGAACACCAATAAAAAATAAATTAAAAAAAAAAGAAGATTAATTTTAGCATGGCAACGTTAGCAAATCCACTCTTAATGGGTATGTAAGCCGGTTATTTCTGGACTCAGGATTAGAACATGTATTTATTGTACATTTACTACTACTTTCTGTTAATGAAATGTTGTAAATAGTGGGATACGAAGGGCAGTGGCTACTGAGTCACTAGTATGGAGGTATTTCAGTATTTTAACTCCATACCGTGCCAACTCAATATCAACCTGCCTGTTGCAGACACTTATCTTGCCATTGACCATGACCTTTCTTATCATTGCTTACCAATGAAGGCACGTAAATATGTATGTGCTTATATGCCCGTAGTATGTGTGTGTTGAGAGCATATACAGATAGATCTATACCTGCATATATGTGTGTTGGTGTATATGCCCAAGACATTTCTGGGTCTGGAGGAAAAATATTAAGACTCATCTTCTATCTTTGCTAGTTAAAATGTTGTGCACATAATAGGTACTCAAAAATGGTACTAAGTCATCTATCGCTAGATGCTTTCAAGTATTATTATTATTATTAATTGTTATTATCATTTGGTCTTGAATTCCCTACTCTAAGCCAGTAAAGCATACCATCCCCCTACTTGGATTATCTCAGGCTGGTAAGATAACTTACATATTTATCATTTTTCTTTTCTTTTTTAAAGATTTTATTTATTTATTTGAGAGAAAGATAGAGTATGAGAGCATGAGTAGCAGGGTGGGAGTGGGGTGGGCAGAGGGAGAAGCAAACTCCCCCACTGAGCAGGGAGCCTGACTGGGGCTTGATCCCAGGACCCTGGGATCATGACCTGAGCCAAAGGCAGATACTTAACCAACTGAGCCACCCAGGTGCCCCATATTATTTTCCTCCTTTAACCAATACTTATCTAGTTCTTCCCATGACTGAAAAATAGTTCTAAGCATCTTACAATACGAACACTTAATAGCTGTTTTAGGTTGTGGTTTCCCTGTGATTAGGATTTGGAGGAAGTAATTTGTTCCCCAAATAACAAAGTGATAGTAGAAGCACAGTGGTTTAATGAATGAATTGAGCCCAACTACTGTGGGCAGTTGGGCTCAATTCTGCTGGGGTCCTCTGAGATAGGATGCAGGACAGGTACCTCAGGCTATCCCTCTCTCCCCATAGGGGCAAGGAAGAAGGATCATTTATTACCCACTCTTCCTTCATTGGTTAGGGGGACTGCACCCAGGGGTCCTTAACTCCATGGCACTTCTGGCCTGCCTCACACTATATGTATATCGCTTGGTGCCAGAAAACCCCTGCACAGGAGATTGCAATAAGAAGACATTGGCATTCACAAAAAAAGGAGTGCCAAGGGGGCTTATGGGGACAGCCAGTATCTGCTACAATACTTCCAGCAGCAGTGTCACAGCAACACATCTGGCAGGTGAGGAAACAGAGGCCCAGTGAGATGACCTTGCCCAAGGTCAGAGGGATAGAGTACAGGAGCTGGATTCCAGCTTTCTGGTCACAGAGTCTGTACATGTAATCACTGTGATGATCATCAAAATGAGTTTTATTCCTCTGTGTATTTTTTTCCCTAAACTATTCTCTTCAAAATATAAGCAGGTCTTACCTATGCATACTTTCTAATTCAATGAAGGAAAAATTCTTTGGTAATAATAATATGTCCTTTCCTTCTCTAGCACCTCTGAACAAATATTTCTGAATGTGTTCTTTTTCTTGCATGACCCTCTGGGATAAAGTCTGAAACTTTTTATATTAAGATTGAATTGGTACAGCCACTGTGAAAAACATTATGGACTTTCCTCATAAAATTAAAAATAGAATTACTAATTCCACTACTGGGCATCTATGCAAAGACAACAAAAACAATAATTTGAAAAAATATATGCACCCTTATGTTTATTGCAGCATTATTTACAATAGCCAAGATACAGAAGCAACCCAAGTGTCCATTTGACAGATGAATGGATAAAAAAGGTGTGGAATATTACTTAACCATAAAAAATAATGAAATCTTGCCATTTGCAACAACTTGGATGGATCTAGAGGGTATTATACTAAGTGAAATAAGTCTGTCAGAGAAAGACAAAAATCATATGATTTCACTCATATATGGAATTTAAGAAACAAAGCAAATGAGCAAAGGAAAATGAGAGAGAGAGAGGGAGAAAGAGAGACAAACCAAGAAACAGACTCTTAACTATAGAGAACAAACTGGTGGGTACCAGAGGGGAGTTGGGTGGGAGGATGGGGGAATAATGAAAGAGATCAAGACTATAGTTATCATGCTGAGCACTGAGTAACATAGAATTGCTGAATTCTATACACCTGAAACTAACATAACACTGTATGTTAATTATACTTGAATTTAAAAATACAAAAGAAGTAAAAAAAAAAAAAGATTGAACAAAAATTACTCAAAAAGAAAAATAAGAATAGAAATTGTTATATTTGAAAGAGTTAGGAACTTTGTTATAGTCAGGAGTGGAATTTTGTGTCCCAGATGGTATCTCTCAAAATATGAGTCATGCTACTTATTGACAACATTTGCATGAAAGTAAATGGTAGAAAGTCTCAGAGTCCAATCAATGGGACCTTGTTATTGGATGAAGTAGTCCTCTTGGCCTTCCTAATAACTCTTCCTACATGAGCAAGACCCAAGGAAGACATTCCTTTCATGGAATGCCATCTGGAGTGATAAGACAGGAGACTCCCTGTTTATGACTATGAGTTTATGACTCATAGATGATGTCGTGGAGGTAAGCCACGTCCATTTCAACCATTTTGGCCTACTCAAGTGCACACAGAATAGGTTTGCGCATCCAAATGGGTTCTCTGTATTCAGTGCTGTTTGTCAGGTGAATTGTATATCGAAAGGCATAGGACATGGACTCAACTGCAAAGAATAACCTGAAGTTGCAGGAAATGTACTGAGATATTTGTTTGAATTTGTTGGCACTATAGTTACCCTTCCAAGGCCCTCTGTTTCCAGAGGGGCTCCTTCCTACCTTCAGCGCCTTTGCCTCAAGGGAGGCAGGGCAGGAGCTGAAGTTTCTAGAAGTAAGTAGTCCTGCTCTTCTTGCTTCCGTAAAAGCCTGGATTGATGAACACATTTTTCCAGGTGTCTTTGATATAAAGGACTGAAAGCGGTCTATTTTCAGGGCGACAAAAGAGAAGCAGAGCTTTCCCCCACACCAGGAAGTGGGTGGAGGTTCAGAGTTTTTGGAGAAATAGGAACGTAGAGGGCTTGTCTCCTGGATGCACCCTGTTGAGTTCACAGGGCCTCTGAGGGAATGGTGGTGATGGCATTGAACCCCTAGGGAGGCTCATGTGTGGCCCCAAACCAGGGAGCCACCACAATGATGGCTATAAAAGGGACACGAGGGAAACTTCCTTCCCCATCACTTCCAAACTTTCAGATTCTTAAGAAATCTAGAGAGAGAGAGATCAGTAGTGACCAAAAATGACTTTCTAGCCTGCACAGTGGGATGGGGTTTTAGGCAGTTTTAAAGATATTTCTGACCACTCAAATTTGTAGAGTGTTTCATACTCCACATCGAATAAAAAGCTAACACTTACTGTGTGTTTTCCGCATGCCACACCCAGGGCTATTTTGCATGAGTATCTTGCATGAGTATTTTGCATGAGTATCTCATCTAATCCTCAGAGCAACTCTGTGGATTTGGTAGCTCTGTTTTCCCCATTCCACCGATGAGGAAAATGGGGCTGAGAAGTGTAAGTCGTTGCTCAAACTGAGGCCCTGTCAGCTGGGATTTGACTCAGGCCTGACCCCAGACCCTGTGCATTTAACTCAATGCCATGAAGTCCAGCTTGTGAAAAACAGGTCACTGCACATGGAGTACAGGTGCAAGAATTAAAGTCAGTGTCTCAGCCTCTAAATGTTGAAGCACGTGAAATGAAAGAGAGGCTGGTTATGGGCCGCAGGGAGGAAGGTAAGCATCCTAGGGGCTGACAACTTTTGTTGACTTTGTTCACCAGTGCATCTCAAGTGCCTAGGACATTGCCTGGCCCTTAGTCTGAGCTTGATGAATATTTGATGAAGGAATGACTGATGGAATGAATGAATGAATGACAGGAGCCTGGAACTCTGCCGTATATGATGAGAGGGCTATTGAGAACCCAAAGGGGAAGGAAAGCCTTTCTAAGTGGGGTAAACACCACTTTTCCAAATCGCCTTGCAAAATGGTTATAAATTTGTATGAATAAACACTACTTGAAACATTTCCAAAATGGGCTCATTTTCCCTGCTTTTCTCCGCTTCCAAGCTCTGATCACTTCAGTGAAGGAGAAAGAATTCTTTCTCTCTGATTCTAGAATGCAGGTAGACTCCATTAACGCAAGTAGTATTTTGGGTAAAATAAAAAAGAGATCAGCCTGGTAAATACTTAGATTAACGACAACACATCCATATGTTTAGTGTAGACTTGATTTTGGTTGTCCCTACGCATACAACTGCTCATTATGTCTTCCTTAAAGAGTTTCAAGGAATCCCCAGATGAATTATCATGATTAAAAATAATACAAAGCAAAAAGCTTTTGGATGTACCTCTCCTAACAAAAACATTCTTCTTCGGAATGTTGGCTCTCCTCTAAAATTCCCATAAAATGGTCTAAGACAAGGGGAAATTGATTACAGGGAATTTTTATAGGAGAAATATATGTCTTGTGAATTCGTAAGGATTTATCTTTAAATAAAACTGTAAGACAAGGTAGCAATGTGTTTCACAGATCCTGACAAAGAAAGGGCTTTACGTGGGTTTTACTACCAGGCCAGTCAGATACAGATCACTTAAGGAATTTTGTCCTAGGATAGCAGGTTCAAGCCTCCTAATGCCATCCTCAGATTTACATAAAAGTACTCCAGCGACCAAAGGGAAAAAGTTGAAGGAGAAAGTGCCCATTAACGTTTCAGGACAGTTCAAGGTGGAAGGAAAAAATACATAAACTGCTCATCTCCTACATGAACTCGAGTGACCTGCTAGCTTCTCAAAATGAGAAGTCTGACATTTCCCCTGGCGGTATTGCTGGGCAGATAAGATAAATTGGAATTCTTGAGGTGATCTGGGAGACTTATCAGTAGGAGCAGCTTCAAGGGAAATGTCTGCTTTCTGTCTCTTCAAAATTAAGGGATTGCTGACAGGAAGCAATGTTGGTATTTGATCAGAAGAAGGCAGCAGGTATCCTAGTACTCTAGGGATGTTCAGCATAAACACAGACCTATCTGTGTGGTGAGAGTGGTAGATGCCCCGGCCGCCCGCCCTGCTCAGGGCCCCCTGCATGGCCTTCTTGTCTTCCCCACAGTCTCCTGTTAGGTTAAAAGCCTGCTCGTCCTGTTTGTGTGCACTGAGGCTGTCCATACTTTCATTTAAACACTGACACTTTCCTGATCAAAGCTCAAACACCAAGTATTCTTTCCAGCTAGCAAGGAGAAAGAATGCTGAATATCAGTGTCTAGGGAAATAGGTTACAGTGACAGTGGGGTTTTTCCCACTTTCTGGACTTTAGGGGTAACGTCCACCACTGTCCCATGGGCCCACCTATGCCAGTAGCACTAGCAATGCCCCAAGGAGACTATGTAAACTTTGGGGTTCTCTCCCAGCATCAGTTTCATCCCCAAAGGTAAACATTCATTTCACTCAATCTCTTCCCTAAGACCCAGTGCTAAAATCCTAGCACATTTTTCTGCTGCAAGACCTTAAACATTTATTGGTCCTGGAGGGGCCAGAAAAGCTACAGAACAGCCCTGGTTTTCAGTGCCGGCCTCAAAATCTCTGAGCTGAAAGCAAGAAGCTCAGGAACCTCAATGGTAGTCTCATAAAAGCTATTGTGTTTTACACAGATCTTTCACATTTGCATTCAAATGTGAGTTCTGATGGCAAAAGAACACTAATTATGTAGAGAAAAATCTACACAGAGGTGAGATGACTCTGTCTACTTTCAGGGACAATACATGGGATATGCTGCAGAGAGCTTGGGTCTGCACTCTGGCCTCTCTCAAACACAAATCTGTGCCACTCTCCTGCTTTAAGCCTTTCACTAGCTCCCTGTGACAGTAATGCCTATTTAGCAGGATTTTGTTGGTAGCAAAGATATATATATATATATATATATACACACACATATATATGTATTATATATATTATGAGACTAAAAATTCCAAGGCAGGATCTGGTTCCGAATGGATCCAGGAGTTCAAACAATACTGCCAAGAATTTGTCTTTCTCTGAGGCAGACTAGATGCCTTTGGTGTAGGCTTTGAGGCCACAGAGTTGTGGTACTGCTGACTCTGCCCTCCTTGCTAGAACCTATTTGCAGGGCTTTGCCTTCTTGCGTTGAGCCTTAGGCACCTTTCCAGGCCGAGCGTACCCCCATCTCTCTGCTGTCATTTTGTGTTGACTTCTTTCTCAGCTAAGTTCTTCCATTTGAGGACCAGAAGCTCCAGATAGAGTTCTACCACTTTAGTAGCGTTTCTCTTCTCCCACAAAGCCTGTTTCCTAGTAATTTTAGGAAAAACAATTTCAGGGCTTGTGCTCATTGGCTCTGATCAGCTCAGCCTGGGTGTGGCAGGATCACTTACTACTACGCACTGGCACTCGCAGAACTATTCTCTTTCCCTCCCAGGCATGCACTTAACTCCATTTCACAGGTCCCTTGCTGCTGGGTCACACCATGTGACCAGTCCCTACCAATGAAATGGAAGTGGGAGTGAAGCTCCTTCCCCCAGGCCTGGATGCTCAACCTTAAGGCTTCACTCCCTGGCTGGCTCATACAGAGGTGTCAGCAAGTGTTCCCAGGGCCTCAGGGGACTCTGAGGTCTCAGGGTATGACACAGCTATTAGATGAAAATAATCTGGATCCTAAGTCACCATCTGGAGGAAGACATCCTCAAGAGCCACTTCTTTAAGAATACATGTGTTGGGCTTTTTCATGCAAGAGAAATTACACACTGAGATTTAGACGTGTTTGTTACAACATTAGGGTTACTTGTCCTGTACAATCTACTGGGTTTGTGCCTGTTCCAGAAATGATGGGATGTGTGCTTGGCTAACCATGGTCATGCACTTGTCTTTGGAGCTCCAAATTTGATAGACCCCTGTCCCAAACCACAAAGATACAGAGCGGGGAAGTAGCAGCTTCCCAAAGGAAAATCAAGGATTTACCAAAATAAGGAGAGGCCCCATTGGACAGACAGACAAATAAGCCGAACCAGATGTCCACTGCAGACCTGCACAACGTGGTGCTTTAAGAACGTGCACCAGTTGGAAGTTTCCTTTCCATGTTACACTGCTCCTCCCATGTTGTTCTACTTACCTGGCTCTCTGTCTTTCCTTCTGCTCATCCTCTATGCCCCCATGTTCCCATGTTCCTTTCACCTTCATGCGGAAAATGCCTGCTCTTTCTTAGAACTTAGTTCAGATGTCCCTTCCTTCAGGCCAAGGGAACTTCTACGCCCTCTTTCTCTCACGAGGCCCTGTGATTTCTTTCATTGTCTTTTCCCCATTAATTATGAATTATCTCACTGTGAATTCCTCAAGGCAGAGATAGGCCTGGTGATCTTTTTCTTTTTCTTTTTTTTTTTAAGGAATAATTGCAGGAGCTTTATTCATAATAACCAAATAACAAACAACTCACTTTGTGTATTCACACCATAGACTTGCTGAACAAGAATTAAAAAGACCTATCGCTACACACAACATGAAGGAAGATCACTGACAATAATGAATAAAAGAAGCCAGGGACAAAAGAATACATATTCTGTCACTCTAATTATATGAAGTTTAAGAATAGATAAAACCAATCAAATGTGCCAGAAGTCAAAATAACAGTTATGTGTGGAAAGGAAATGTTAATTAAAGGTACTAGAATCCTTGGCCCTGAAAATATTCTGTATATTGGTTGAGTGGCAGTTTCATATGTAAACATTCAACAAGCTGTATACCTAAAACTTTTTTGCCTTTAACTGCTATATACTTTAGTGGAAAAATAAAAATGTGAGTAAGACATTTTGAGAAAGGGTGGAGAGATGAGCCGATGAACACCATTTGGTGCTTAGTTTGGAAGCTGCCCAGGCAATCAAGATTTTAGCCCAAGGGTCAAGATTAATGAGTACAAGGCCTTCCACAGGCACTGGATGATTGAATGCAAATCTGCTGAGGATATAAGCTTCAGCTCCAACTCCGATCCCAATGATGCTTTTCAGACTTAAGTGGGTAAGAACAGGAGGCAGCATTTCAGCCAGCTCATTCACCGCAGAGTACTGGGACCCTGTTGGGAAAAAAAGTACACCTTCCTGCTGGCCTAGGGCATCCACATGACAGACAACAAAGTGCTGGGTGATCTCTTGCAGATCCTCAAAGTTAAAGAACACATTGAAACAGGATTTTTTTTTAAAGATTTATTTATTTATTCATGAGAGACACACAGAGAGAGGCAGAGACACAGGCAGAGGGAGAAGCAGGCTCCCCATGAAGAGCCCAGTGTGGTCTCGATCCCGGGACCAAGGGATCACAACCTGAGCCAAAGGCAGACGTTCAACCACTGAGCTAAGGCATCCCAGGAAACAGGATTGTTGATTGGGACCAATGTCTTGTTGTCAGAATAACTTGTCTGTTTCCCTTTGGTAGGACTCTTATGGTGGCATGGATCAAACTCTGAGTTGTTTCTGTGTCATGTTCCTGGTAGGCAAAAGTCCTAAAGTTTTGTGTACCAGTGTTACCATTTAGAAGTGGTTTGATCTCTGTGAGTTGAACATCCTGAAGTTCACCCATGAGGATAGATGACAGTAGAGGATTCTCAAGAATAAATCAGTGACTCTGAAGCTTGGGCACACCAGCAAGGGTGGGGAAGCTTTGTTTTTGTTATTGTTTTTGTTTTTAGGAAAACTCCACACTCAACATAGGCTGGAACTCACCACCCCAAGATCAAGAGTCACATGCTCTACCAACTGAGCCAGCCAGGCACCTCCATCATTTTGTCCTCAACACCTAGCATAGGCCTTTCCTGGTGGAAATGCTCAGATGAGTGATGAAAGGAATATAGTTCAATTATCCAACTATGAGATTACACTAGTTTTCAGAGGATAGCCACAAGATGTTTAAATCCACTTTTCCATGAATATCACTAACAAAGTAAGAAATTTACTGATCAAAAATATTCAGTAACATGGATGTTTTTGAAACTATTTATCTACTTTACAAATCTTATTGTATTAATGAACTTGGGGGATAACTTTCATAGGTGCTTATAATTTATTTTAAAAAGAAAGTATTATGATAACTTAGTTATATCAAAAATTTACTTGCATTATTCATGTGCACGTGTGTGTGTATCACAAAAAAACAAGTTAAAGAAAATATTTCAAAGTAGAAACTACTCTGTGGAAGTAGAATTTTATTTTTCACTTTATTTTCCCTCTTCTTTTTTATTGTTTTGTTCTTTTAGAAGATAAGTATGTAACATATGGCTGATATAAGGATAAAACTATAAGTAATGTTTCAGATTTTATTGTGATCTTTTTCTGTCTCTCTCTCTTAAATAATATCCTCATTGTCTGAGACAGAAACTCCCCACTTCCTTATTAAACAACAACAACAACAACAACAACAACAACAACCACCATAACGACAATGAAAGCCAACCCTGACCAGGAGGTTTCTGAAGCCCCTATTGATAACACATAATGGCCTATTCTTACAGGAGATTGCTTGACCCTTAAGTAAATCACTGTTGGCTAAAGTCCCCTGTTGGATGAAATAGTGATAGATGGGTAAAGAGAACCTAAGGGCTCATCAGCCTAACCCAGGCCTGCCAGGGAACTCTGGGTATAAGCAGGAATCCATAAATAGCAGGTAGGGCTAAGAGATGCCAAATTTGTATCTTAATAATGAGGAAAAGATACACCTTCAAAGCAAATGTTTCCTGGAAAATTATAGCTAAGGGGAGAGAGGGGAAGGGAAGGAAAAGGGGAAAACACGAATGAACAGTGTCTGAGCCAAATTCATTCTCGAGGGCTTTCTCATGCCATATCTCACTGCCCCCCCCCCCCAACAGATGAGACCTTTCTCCCACCTCAGAGAGGTGAAGTGGCCCATGTAGATGTGTGGTGCTGAGCGGTGTTTACCAAAATGTATACCTAGAAAAGTAAGATTGTGACTTCCTGTTGGCTGGACCTGGTGCTCATCCACCATGAATATCCTTACCCTAGTTCCTAGGGATTATATGACAGGGTTCTCCAGAGAAACAGAGCTCTGAGGGTATATATAGATTTATATATGAAGAGACTTATTATAGGGATTGGTTATGGAAGGTGAGAAGTCTTACAGTCTTCTATCTGCCAGCTAGAGAATTAGGAAAGCCAGAAGTATAATTCAGTCCCAGTCCAAAGGCCTGAGAACCAGGAGTACCAAGTCTGAAGGCAAGAGGAGATGGAACGCCCAACTCAAAAAGAGAGAGGGAAATTGTTTTTCCTCTGCCTCTTTGTTCTATATAAGCCCACAACAAATTATATGTTGGTAAGGGTGGATCTTCCTCACTCAGCCTGATTCAAATGTTAATCTCCTCCCCCACACACCCTCACAGACATGCCTAGAAATAATGTTTTATCAGCTATCTGGGCATCCCTTAGCCCAGCCAATTTGACATGTAAAATTAGCCATCCCACCTGGGAATGTGTTACCTCGCATGGGACAAGGGATGCTGCTGTCAAGCAATAAACCCTGTCCTTAAGCACTAAAGGAAGTGCAGCCCTCCTAGCACCTTGGTTTCAGACTGCTGGTCTCTAGAATTGTGAGAGAGTACACTTCTGTTCTTCCAAGCGGATCAGTTTGTGGTAGTTTGGCAGGGCAGCTCTGGGACACTACCCCTGCAAGGTTATGGACTATGCCACGAAATGTAAGTATTAGCAGAAATGATGGTATATCCACTTATCAGTGTCAGGTTTAATCTGATTGGTAATGAGATGAAATAGAGAGGCCAGGCAAAAGTTGGTCGAAACGGGCTTTTAATGGAAGCGCTCTCAGGCGAGGTACTGGGGACCCGCAAGGGAGTGAAGGGGAAGTCGCAGGGCCCGGGAAGTGGCGCCCAGGGGACGACAAGGGGGCTTTTTTAAGTGGGGAGGGAGTAAGGGGTCGTGTGTGTATGGGGGGATAGGTGTCAGGGCATATTACTGGTGGAATCGGCCTGGGGCGATAGCTGCTGATGCCCTTATATGGGGTCTGGGTGAGGTACGGCTCAAGTTTCCTGCATAGGTCCTGTCTCCCTGATGACGTGTCCTTGGGCGGTCCGCTAGGGTCGGGAAAGCCCCGAGGCGAGGGTGACAAGATGGAGGGCCCGCCGCCATTTTGTTGGTGCCTCCTGAAACCCCCTTGATCCCGCAGGCCCAACAATCAGCATTAAGTTGTCCGGAGACATTCCCATATCACAGAACGAGCATGTCATTAGCATGTGAGCCCCTAATCTGATTTTAAATGTATGATTAGGTGGTGAAAGCCTTGCAAATCTTTATCATCTCCTGAGGCACCACCCCCTCCACTGTACTAGGTGCTACATAGGTGCCCAACAAATATTTTCTGATTTATAGAGCACAGCAGGAAGTAATTCAGTCAATGAGGAGCTCCTTATGAATGCAGGCATGTAGGACTGCCTGGACCAAGAGGTGTGACCCTATGGGACCCTAGCTCACACTTTCTCTTGGTAGCATCTGAATTTTCAGGAAAGACCTAAACCTGGTCCAACAAACATGTGTGATGCACAGCAGACCCTCCACAAATATTTTCCCTGTAGCCGTTATACAAGAGGAGTTTCTGATGTCCTAGAGATGAGCTGGAGGCCAAAGCCAAACCGGCCAGATGAACCCACATGATGCAAAAGGACAGGATCAAGTTTCCAAGGTGATGAGATCTGAAGCTACTCTACCTCAGGAGCATGCCCATCAGTTTGTATTCTCATTGGCCTCCACTCAAACCTGAGTCCTCCTGCACTGTGAACTTGAGGAGACTTCTGGTCCTTGGGGTTCTAGCTCCTTTGTTTCTAGAAATTTCTAGAACGCTACATTTCCTTACAACATTTCTAGAGATAGTTGTTTTGTATGGAAACATCCCAGCATCCTTTTTTTGGCTAGCTCTGGCACGTGCCCTTCCCCTGTCACAACACCTCCCTTCCAATCAGCATGACAACCATCTGCCCTTGAAGCAGAGAGGCCAAAACAAATATGATTAGTGCGCTATCTTCAGAGTGCTGACAGCACCCTTAGTGTTGGACTAACAGGCAGCCTAAGCCACTGTGCCAAGTTCAGTTCAGAAGAGATTGTGCAAAGATTGCAAAAGGAGAGAGATGCATTTGGATGAGAAATACATTTCCATCAGCCCCCTTTTCCCTGCTCCAATTCACCAATACAAGGAGCCATTAAAGAAGAGTGCATTTTCAATGGTGATTTTGGTAGTTGTTCCTTTATCACTGTATTGTCTCATTCCACCCAAATACCCAGGAGTCAAACTCCCAAATCATATGACCCAATGAAATTTTCTATGCTGTGTGGTATGGCCACTGCTGGCCAGGATCTTAACTCAAGAGGATGGCTCTGTTATCTTCTCTTCTTGGTTGGAGCCAAGTTACATTGCTTTCATACAGCAGCAGCCTCCACATTTTCTGAGTTTATAGTTCAGGAAGTCTGTTAATTCTTTTGATGGTACCACATCCTTCCTTCAACTTCAATGCATCTAGTCTGGTAGTGTTGTCAGGATTGCTATGATCAGTTCTTGTCATGGTCATTGGGTTATATTCCATTTTATTTTAAATGTGGATGTTCATGTTTCATTGAAGCAGGCAGTAGCAATTCCTGCTTTGAGCCCGGGCACACTATAAAACCAATTTGATTTTCCGTGATTCTATTTTTTGAGCTGAAGTTGGAAGAAACAAGTAATTATCTGGCCCTAACTCACCATTTTCAAGAGGAAATCAAAGACTCTTCCAAAGTCAAAAGTAGTGTGTGACAAAGTAGGGTTTACAGTGAAATCTCAAACTCGATATTCAAAGCTCATGCTGTTGCCTCAGGCCATCCCCCAGGAGATGGCTGCCTAAGAACACAGGGCTATTCTGTATCTCTTTAACAGTAATCCCACACCCCATATTCCTCCCTGAAAATGATTCTGATATCCATTTATTTGGATAGAAGTGTCCTTGACATTATCTAGCATGAGCTGTAGGACAGCTTGCACCCATTTGTGGAGTATACTTCTTGATGTATTGCTGCTTAGACCCCCAGACTCCCAATGTTAGAGAGGGAAATGATGCCATCCTAGGTGCTTGGCTCTTGTTTGCTCATGCCATTCACTCTTACTGCTGAGACACATATGGTAGCGCAGTGGCCCCTGATGAGGTGAGGTGAATGTACTGTTGGCTCTCTCTGCACCGTGTCAGGTGACAGCTGTGTACCCAGTCCACACAGTTCAGCAGACCACAGAAACACATCAGTAGGCAAGATAAACTCTTTTTTGCGATTAGAGCACTATTCAAAGCATCGCTCAGATATGAGTTCCTGGCAAAATGCATAATGCCATTTTACATTCCAACCAGAGTTGTGGTGAGTATGAAATAGTAAGATGACATATGTAAAAGCACATAGAAACTTATTTATCAGTAAAAGTCAGTGTGGACCCTGTTGTAAGTAACTTAATTTTATGCCCCCTCCCTTTATTTTACTTAAAAATGTGGACAAATTGCCATATAGAATGTAATGTAATATAACTAATTTGGGAAGCATTTGCTAATCCTTCTATTTCAGTCAAATGATTCCCCCAGATGGATGTGGAACCAAAGGCAGAGCCAATATTGGCTGTGCCAAATGAAGAAATGGAAATAGATTTGCAAGGTGGGAGCTTTGAATGGAAAATTGTTCCCTTTCCTTGCTTCTCAACCTGGGCTCTGCTCAGAAGTGTTAGACATTCTCAGATTCCACAGTGGGAGAGCTTAGTTTCAAATGGAAAATTTCATTTTAAGTGCCAAAAAGCCTCCTTTCTCTAGGATAACATTTTGTTTCTCTTTCTTGAATTCTCTTCCTTCTCCTTTCCTTTGTTAAATAATTTCCAAACCAGTTTATTCATATTTATATGTTGTAGTGGACACGTCTTGGTTTGTGTTTTTTTGTATGTATCTGTGGTCATGTGAAATAAGGCTAAGTCTTGTATCCTGTAAGATTTTTTCAATACATTCCACAAGAAGAAGGTAAGGAGAGAGAGGGCAGTTGCATGGTTAGTCTTAACCATTCAGGCCATTCTCGTCTTTGGGGCATTGGGCCTTAGTAAATACCAGGTCCATCCTTGGACATTAAACTTTTCAACTAGGTTTGATTTTCAGGTTGTTTTTGTCTCCTGAATTCAGCATTTACCCTTAAATTGTCACAGTTGTGTTAAACCCGTTAAACCCTTCACTTCACTTTGGAGTTGTTGGACTTATAGCTATCTCATTTGTGTTGATGGTTCTTTGATGTGCTTTTGGGATAATTAATGCAGTTTATTATTATTATTTTTTCTAATGCAGTTTATTATTATATACACATTTGATTTCAGATTGGCTGGCCCCAAACAAAAGGGCACTGTTGGGTAAATGTGAGAGAAATAGGAAATCTTTAGTCTTAAATTGGCATTCGTGTCCAACCCACAAGGTTCATACGCTGAGAATAAAATCCATGCCATGCTAATCCCTGGATCCCTGGGAGAAGGCCCTCTTCCTCTCTTGGGCTCTGGTAAATGACACGTTGTAGCTTCTTATGGGAAATTACCTGGATATAATCTATCCAAATAGATCACCAGGCAGCTATTTCAGGGCTCAGAAAAAGGAAAGGCTCAAAAATCAAATTAACATATTTGAATCACATAATTTATTAAATCAATTTAAAACATATAGCCAGAGGTGCCTGGGTGGCTCAGTCGGTTAAGTGTCTGCCTTCAGCTCAGATCATGATCCCAGGGTCCTAGGACTGAGCCTTGTACTGGGCTTCCTACTCCGCAGGGAGTCTGCTTTTCTCTCTCTCTCTCTCCCTCTGTCTCTCCCCACCACTCATTCTCTCTCTTTCCCTCCCTCTCTCTTTCTCAAATAAATAAATAAAATCTTCAGAAAAAAAATAAAAAATAAAACATACAGCCAGAAGCAAGGAGAAAAAGACAGGGTAAGAAATTAACATACTTGTAGCTCGGGGTGGAAGGATCACACTCCCAGAATCTTCTGTTATGCAATGTTCCTGCATCCTGTCTCT
The DNA here is from genome assembly GCF_053574225.1 of Canis aureus. Classification (NCBI taxonomy): domain Eukaryota; kingdom Metazoa; phylum Chordata; class Mammalia; order Carnivora; family Canidae; genus Canis; species Canis aureus. Next base: position 73,447,076 of record NC_135611.1, on the reverse strand, counting down.
CTTCCCCTTTGCTGCATCAGCCTTCCCATGACAGCCATGCTACAAAGACCAGCACTTGAGGATTCTACAAGGGGGCCCAAAGAATAAAAGGAGCCTAGACCCAATGATACATGTTCACTCTATTGAAGCTATGGCTTGCCAGTTAGCCTAACAAATAGCTTGGAAGGTGGTTCTGTGGCGCAATGGATAGCGCATTGGGCTTCTAGTGACAAATAGCTTTGAATTTTGTCTATCTTTCTTGGGGAAAGGACATGTGGCACCATAATAGATGTCACTAATGGGTGGCTGATGTAAAACCTCATGAATATGTGTACATTAATGCATTGTGAATATTCAGAGCCTCATATATCTCATGAATATTTAGTGTCTATTGGTTTTATCCTCCATTTCTATCTTTGTTTGGTACATATATGCTTTTCTCACTTTGTCTAAATATGTCTCTCAGGTTACTAACTTATCATTTAATACATTTAATCCATCTCATGAATTCCATATATTCCTCATAAGCTACTTGCCCATACATCTATCCCATTGATTTTTTTTTTACTTCTATTGCATAATTGAATAACCTTTAATACAGAAAACACAAATTATAGCAACATTCATAATAGGCTGGGTGGTATAGTGGGAAAAAACAGAATTAGTATACATTGAACAAAATAATTCTTTATTTTGGGGAAGGTATTAACTAACCTTTCTAATGGCCACAGCAACAGAGGGACTCCAGAAATCTTAGAAATCAAATTTCTCATGTCAATTAACAGCATAATAATTTCACTAGTGGCTTATGTCCCAAACTTAGGCATGTTTATTTCTCTCTTGCCCTCATTACCTCATATTTCATCCATCAATAAATCCATTGATTCTGCTTCCCATACACATTCTTAATCCATCCACTCTTCTCCACCCTTACTAGTACCACTTCTCCTATTTCAAGTGACCATTATCTCTTGCTTTGACAAGACTGTAGCCTCTTTGACATCATCCCTGTTGCCACTCCTGTCTTTCTGGAGCCCATTTTCCATGCAGCATCAGAGTGGTCTTTTCAACATGAAAATTGGTGTGGGTAGCTTCCAACTGCTTCTTGACCAGTGTCTATCAAAGTATAGACAATGGAAATGAGAACAAGCCAAATATCCATAAACAGACAGATTGGTAAGTAAAATGTGGCTTATCCATGCAATGGAATCTTATTTGGCTATCAAAAGGAAAAAAGTTCTGATAGATGCTACAACATGGATGAATCTTGACGATGTAATGTTAAGTGAAAGAAAGCAGTCACAAGAGACCACATATTGTATGATTCCAGTTATATAAATATCCAGAATAGGCAGGTCTATAGAGACAGAAATCACATTGGTGATTGCATAGAGCTGGGAAGAGATGATTGCACATATCTGTTAATATTAACACCAAAAATGAATTCTACACTTTAAATGGTGAATTGTATGGCATGTAAGTTATGTATCAAAACAAATTTTTTTTTTAAATTTGGTGAATGGGGGAGGCAACATTTGAGTCATTTGGGATCTTAAAGAAATACAGGTTCTTTTTTTTTTTTTTTTTTTTTTTTTTTAGAAATACAGGTGCTTGAGCCCCAATGCTAGATGCACTAGAGAATTTCTGAAGATGGGTCCTAGCAATCTGTGTTTTAACAAACATTCCAGATGATTCTTATACACATTAAAGTTTGAGAAATACTAAAATAAATTAAAATTCCATTTCAGGGTTATGGACTCTACAAGATATTTTTTCTTCATTGCCAACTCCTTATCCTAGCATGCTGCCCTTCCCTTTGTGTCATTGACAGGTCAATGGGTTCTCCTGTTAGGGCCTTTGAACTATCAATTTCCTCAACCTGGAATACTTTTCTCTGTAAACTTTGTATGTCTGCCTTCTTTTGCCATTCAGTTTTCAGCTTAAATATAGCAGGATCACATCATCCTTTATGTTTGCTTCACCATACTTTATAACTATTTAGTATTTTCTACTTGATTTAGTTGAAGATTGTCTGTCTGCTCTCTGGGAATATAAGCAGGCCCTTCTATCTAGTAGGTAATCAATAAATATTTGTTGAATTGGTGAGGAAAGACATTGAACTCAGGGGTCCTGGGATACATCCCCTACCATTCATTAAGCTCTGTGCTTAGTTTCTGAGCTCTCTGCATCTTGCCAACAGATTATATTGGAAACAGAACCACCAAAATCAGCCACATTTCCTGGTAACACAAAAAGGCACCCTAATAACTGATGTTATAAGCTAAGCTAAGCTAAAAAGGCACCCTAATAACTGATGCTAGGAGGTAAACCAATGGATAAGGCAGCAATTTTTCTTCTTCACCAGACTAAAAGTTCCTGAAGCATGGCCTCAGTGCCTGTTACAAATTAGATGCCCCCCAAAATGTTTGCTTAACTCTTGGGCTAAATGTTTAGGAAATTAAAAGTGATTTATTGTTGCCTTGTAAGAAACCAGGGCCCCAGAAGATTCCCGCACCACTAAACTCCTCCAAACCCTTGGAGAGTTACCTAGACATTATCCTCTGGCCTCCCCTTGTCCTTTCTGTTAAATGAGATATTTGTGTTTTAAATGAAAGCCATTGTTGACCTCTCACTGGTGGAAAAGAATCAATGTGCATGCATTCCTCATGTAATAAGAAATAAATCCCTTAAGCCTCTAATTTGCTCCCACTGGCATAGAATTTTGAAGTCTAAGAATGCATCTGCCATCAGAGAAGTTAATTCTGGGGCTGCTGGCTCTGCAGCTATGTATGTGGCTATTGTTCATGATCCAGGAATGGTCCGGAGGAGATCAGTGCTCTGTTCTCATAATGAACCTTATGTTTCTAAACACAGGTGCATTTGGATTGTAGACATCTGTGTCATTAACTGGAGAGAGAAAGAGCACAAAAGCAGCTCAGAAATGAGCCCCTCAGAAATGCAGGGTGGTATTGTTGCAGTAGCTCTTATCACTATCATCATTATTTCTTTGATGATGTATCATGGCACAGAGATGGTGATGAACGAATTCAGTTGTCTCACCGCCATGTTTTCACCATGCAGCCTTTCACTGGGGAGGAGGGAGACTTGACAGAATTTACCCCATTGTCATTCTATTGAAAAGAGTTGTCAGAGAGCCCCTGGTCCATCCTACAATCATTTCAATCTACTTTTCACTCTAACTTTGTATTTCATCTCTGCTCTTTGATGCAGAAGAATGAAAGAGCTCTTGGGAAATACTTGTTCCTGATGGCTCTGATGAAAAAGATGTCTTAAAAAACTGTCAGAAATTTGCAGGACAAAGAAAGAATGGCTATCAGGTAACTCCTGGACATTCTTCCGCTAACCCCACTGAATAACCATTGATGTGTTCCAGACCCCAGGCCCAGGTTCCTGCAATTCTCACATTAACAGGTATTCAGGATAACCCAAACCTTATGACAATCAATACTCTTGGCCATTTTACAAGCACATATTCACTGGGAATTTTTGTAGTTTGTCACGTGGAACACTATAATTTGCATTTGCTCCATATTAACGAATGTTTTAAAGCATTATAGCAAAAGCATATGCCAATATCAGTAGACAAAATTAATTTTTAAAAGGGATCTTAGATACAGAGCCTGAATTGACTAAAGCAATTGCCTTGCTTTTTACAAATTCTAAAACTCTGAGTGAAAATCACGTCTCAGCAAGTTGTAAATGAGGTGGTGGTATTTTACTAACCGCCTCAGACTTTGAGTTGGAGCGGCCACTGGTATTCATCTTATCTAACGAAACAGAGATTCAGAGAAGCCAAGTGGTATGCCAACACACAACTAGGCAGCGGTAGAGCTGGGGTTAGAATCCAATCTCTTAACTTCACATTCATTCTTTCCATGAGATCTGTGAATCAGCCAGAGTGTAATCAGGGAGGCAGAGCCACTCTGAGTGATATGGAATAAGGGATTTATCATATGGATGGTGGGAGCTGGTGGAGAAGTCTTTAAAAAGATGTTGCTCTGGTTCTGTGGTAGGCCTAAAAGGGATGCAAGTCAGCAGGACCTGAACTTGGGAAGAAAAGCTGAATGTCAAGAAGAACAAACAAGTGCACACTGGAATCCATAGGACAAACTCCACACTGCTTCTCTCTCCCCACCTCCAACCTCAACGATGTGGTTGACTTGCAAGAAGAAGCTGGCAGCCATCTCCACCAAGTCACATGCACACCTGGCCCAGGCCACAGAAAGGTAGAATGAGGGTCAGCCGAAGGCTGGGGCACATGAGGCCCAGCTGCTGCTGCTAGGCATCATGGGAGCCAACCGATCAGCATCCACAGGTGTAGCTGCACTTGCGGCCCTGCACCCATCTTGTGGGTGTAATGTCCGTTGCTTCACTGCCACCTTCCAAATCACACGCAGATTCTCTTGTTGCAGCCCCAACCCAGAACTCAACTGCTGGCGAAGGGGATTCTGGGAAGTCAACTCCAGCTTAGCTAAATAAAAAAACCTCTGCACCATGCTAGAGCTTGTCAACGTATTTGCAGATGTCTTTGATTTTTCTCTTCACACAAAACACAGAATAATTCAAATATGGAAGAGAACATAGAGACCCTCTCTGCAGTTCCCTTTATGGAATTACTGCTTTTCTGTCACCCTGAGAACTCAGTTGCCTTGAATCCTTTTCTTGCTCTGTTGTGCTTCTTGGGATGATTAAAACTACAGCTTATTTGTGTATCACTTATATATAAAATATTGAAATATTTGTGTTTCACTTATATATGAAATACTGCAGTAAAAACAGGTCCTCTAATATTATGTATGTCATGTAAATAAGGATTGTAAAAACTTCAGGATCCATTTGACATAATTACCTATGGAACCATATGCTTATGTATTTATGTAGCTAAGTAAATATGTTTGTATCTTTGTTCATTCTATTATCTATCTATCTATCTATCTATCTATCATCTATCATAGTGTTATAAAGATTTAAGGAAGAACACTTTTCAAGACTAAAAAGTCAGGGGACCCCTGAATGGCTCAGCGGTTGAGCTTCTGTCTTTGGCTCAGGGCGTGATCCCAGAGTCCTGGGATCAAGTCCCACATCGGGCTTCCTGCATGGAGCCTGCTTCTCCCTCTGCCTGAGTCTCTCATGAATAAATAAATAAATAAATAAATATCCCCTCTCTCTGCGTCTCTCATGAATAAATAAATAAATAAAATATTTGTCTAAAAAAAGAATAAACAGATATCTAGACACGGTGAGCTGACAGACCGAGAAATTGATATTGTAACTTTTCAGTAATTATGTCAACTACTGAACACCTGTCACTAGTCCAAAAGACAAAAGAACTGACAGTTATGTAAACTGTTCCTTCACCTTGGCTTCTTGAGATTATTGAGATAGTTAGAGATAGGAAATGCAGAGTTAAAGAAGAGGGAGTAGGGTATGTTTCTTACCACATAGGAGTATTAGGAATTTGTTTAGCTTCTGCCTCTCTAAGCACATCTTAGGTTCTTTAACCCTGTAGTTTATTTTCCTCCTCAGATCCAAGCCCAGAAATTCTCCTTTCCTTTGGTCTTCCTAGGGGAAAAAAGTTAAGACTGTAGGCAAATAAATCAACAAATAGATACAGCTTTGTGAAGACATCAAGATCCTACACTGAGATTGAATCTACCTTCCAGTTTCAATCACCAACCAGAGGGAAAGGTGAGACAAGTGATTTCCAAAAACTGATAAAACACAGAGGATGTTTAGGGGGTAGAAAAAGCCCTGGACTTGGATGTAGAAATAGGTCCAATCCATTTACCCATTTGTGTCCTTTTTAACATTATTTAATTTGTCAGAATTTATGTTTTCTCTTCTGCAAAATAGCTGTAATCTCACCTGCTTGCTGAGAAGTTCTAGGCTTGAATGAGAGAGCCTGTATGTCTACCTCCTTCCCGCCTTCATTCTAATAACCCCTCCCCTGCAATTATTCCAATTTTATCATCATTTCCTGAAGAAGTCATCATATGACCAATTATACAAATAGGAATGCAATGAATGGGATCATTTATTTTAACAGGCTAGAAGATTGTTAGCAAGCAAGTGGAAATTTTAAGAGAATTTGTTTCGTAATCTGATAGCCACTGCTTATTTTGTTTAATTGAAATAACTTCTTTTTTCTGTGTCAAAAAAATCATGAAAGATTTTGAAATGGGCAAAAACACTACTGGGTGTCCTGCCTGGACAGGATAACACTTCTGAGTTATCTGTTCTTTTATTGTCTTTGAGCTACTTTAAAACTCTGTAAATCATAGATACCTGATGCTAATAAAACTGATTCTTATCCAAGAACAAATACAGTTAAGTCTTATTATTCACAGTAGTTATTTCTATAAAGTTGCCATGAACACTGAATTAGTGAATAATGAAACATTGCTTTTACGGGAAACACGGTATTAGGTTCCTGTGAGCCTCTGGTTACATTGTTATCAACCAATTAATACATAGCCTTGTTTTATGTGTATTTCTGTTTAGACACACCTTCTTTCATAGGCAGTGTTGATTCATTAGCCTTTAATTAATGGCCAACAGCACTATAACTCACACCCAAATGAAGCTTTTTGAACCCATGTATTTTAGCAAGTAGGTGGATTGGCAAATATTGAATCAGCAAATAATGAGAACTCACTGTATTGTGTCTAATGGATACACCAATGATTTATCCCCCCACTTTCCCGATCATAGAAGAAGCCAGTTTTGCAACTATTAAGCGTATTTATTTTGGCCATTCCTGACCACCTATGAACTGTTAAAAGATATACTGAGGCATGTTAAAATTTACAAGAGTTTATTTGAGCAAACAACCATTCTAACCAAAAGTGGTCGGGGGTGCTCCATTGTCAGGAGCTGGGAAAGACTTTTACAGATCAGGCTCAGAAGCAAAGCAAAGCAGATTATTTGATGGCTACAGCTTAAGTGGTTGCCTTATTTAGGAGAGCCTCATTGGCTGTTTGATTGTTCTTAAATTTTGATTTCTTAACTTTGAGGCATTTCTAGGAATTGACTCCAGCTTAAGTTCTGGTTTGATTATATAGCTGCCAAGACATTAGTGCCCACCTCAGGCTAACATCCGCCCTGGTTAATTACTTAATGCCATATGTGTCCACACTTTAGATTTCCTTTAAAATTGTTGTAATATCTGTCTGGTTCCTAACTAATTAATAGTTATATGGAAATATTTGCTATGTATTCATTTTATACTTAGGTGAAAGCTATGTCTTTACTACCTTTAAAAAGAATTTTATCCTCTACCATTTGAAAAATTGTTCAGGGTGAATTATCATCTTCAACTTGGGCAGTTTTATGCAATTCTATGAGCCCACGTCTGAAAACATTCCAGAACATGACTTTCAATGAGTCATAATTCCTCTTCTTGTCTTTGCCATCCCGTGGATTTACCATCTGAGAAAGTGCTTCTACATTGTAAAGCATCCTGCAAATTAGCGTCAAATTCAATGTTCACAGTCTGTGAGGGGTGGTTGTTTTCTATATTTAAGGCTGAGGAAACTCACACTCAAGGAGATGATGTGACTTTTTAAAGATCACACACATAAGAAAATTTTAGTTTGACTGTTGTTAAGAGTTAGAGACCAAAGTTTAGCAGATAACAGAGCCAGTGCTGTTCATGTGAATGGCACAGAAATCAACTCCTATTATTGTAAGGGATTAAAAGCCTTTCTCACTTTTCTGCACCTAAGACTTGTTATGTAGATCAGGGAAATGGGTGGGTTAGTGGGGGGAATATTGAAAAGTGTCTGTCTTGACTTGTGTGATAATGGTGCAAGGGAAGGAAGTTATTGGAAGATAAGCAAACAAGAGATTCTTAGACCTAGGAAGGGGGATGAGGGAGAGAACCAGACAGCCTAGATTGAGTGCCAATGCTTGATGGGGAGTAGAAGGGAGGGAGGGGTGGGGGGCAATTTGCCATTGTGATGGAGTTCTGAGGAGACAGGAGAGGAGGGGGCTTTATATTCTAGAGTCTGAGAGACTTCTGTGAAGCTCCAAAATACATTTGGGGGGATGTTGCACTTTTTTTAAGTGTAGGATCCCTAGAGGAGACATGAAGGAATTCCTGTGAGATTCAAAGTTAGCATAAGTGACAGTACTGTCTCTGAGCTTTGACTCTATTTGTTCAGCTGATTATTAATATTTTTAAGCACTTTATTTGTCAAGAGTCCTAGAATAAAATCAACCAGAAAATAAAGGAGGAAAAGGTAAACTCTATTGGCTGCTAAGGCAGAAGCGTTCATCGGAAAGTGAGCAGCCCTGCTTCGTGGCAGTTACCAGAAACATGTTATAGGCACGTAGATTGGTCTTGAGAAAAAGGAACAAGAAAAAAAGAACTTAACCTGTGGAGTAAAACTTGTGTTCTGTGACCAGTTGTTAAAAGGCTTAGGGAGAAGCAAGTATGGGAAAGTAACTTTCTCAAAGTTTCTGGCAATAAAAATGGCTGCTTTAGTCATGTGACAGTCGCAAAAGATATTAACCTTTGTTCTTTGAAATACATGTATGCCCTTCCCCCTTCCTGCTTTTCAAATATAGAACCTTCTTATCTTTGTGATATGAAAATACATGATAGGTCAGTCAGTTACTATGGACTCACTCATCCATCACAAGTGATGCACACTTTACATAATATGTTCTAACTCAAAATGTATACATTTACATTTATTTGTTAACATTTAATATAAGACCAAAGATTACTCTTTGAGTTCGACAGCTGCTTTGAGCTTTGCATTGTCTTTCATAGATGAGCCACAGCAATAATACATATCATCTCATTTCCAGTTTTAATTTTTTTTCTTAACGGAAGCAAGTCTTAAATGAAAACCAGTGAAATAATCAGCACACGGACTCCCTCTAGATTGTTACGATTTTTCTTTTCTTTTCTTTTCTTTTCTTTTTTCTTTTCTTTTCTTTTCTTTTCTCTTCTTTTCTTTTTGCCCCTCCCCTTATTACGATTTTTCTTTTCCCCTTAAACTTTACAGGTCTCCTAAGACAGTTCAAAACATTTGACTTAATTTTGACAGAGAAAATTCTCTTTCCAAATTCATTTTCCACTGATTTATGTTATATTTAATTGAATTAGATAGTTGTAATAACAAAGACAACAACATAAACAGTTCTGGGAACAATTCAACCAACTCTGCTCAAGCATCCAACACACGTGGCAAGAAAATAATTCATAGGATGCTCAAGTAAGATTTAGGAGAGCAAATATGTAGCATGCTGTGGGCAGTGGTTGCTTAGGGAAGGAACTGATAGCAGGTGGATCATGGGAAGTTAGTTCAGCCTAAAAACGCCCCAAATGAGTTGAGCTCCCAGGTAGGATGAAGAGCAGATGTTCTGGCTGGGACTTGTAGGGCAGGCGATCAAAGATGCTCACAGATAGGACCGAGGCCTCCAGAGTGCCCACACTCTCGCCCTGCCCAAACCCCCTTGGAGGGCCTGTGGAGCAACTGGGGAGGATAGAGAGAGTCGAGGGCCCTCACGAAGAACGTGTTTGATCCCAGGCGGTGACGAGGCTCGGAAAAGTTACCCAGCCCCTTGGTAATGTGGCATTTCCAGCTGTGAAAAATGACGTTTGAACTAAAATAAAACCATGTGGATCAATTTCATCTCAAAGTCAATGATCTCTTTATTTGTTTTTGCGGTTGTTTGTTTTATTTTGCTTTGTAGAATACCTAAAATTAAAACATTGTTTATATATAGCAGCAATAACAGTGTTGAAATCAAGCAGATGCTTTGGAATTCATTTTGTGGCCTCTAGGTTGGCAGTGGGAGTGGAAACCAGTGCCCAAGGCCTCGGACAAGAGCTTTGATCGATTGCTTCTGGATCCTGTGGTGATGGGCTGGCAAAGTCTGACAACAGGGACACGAGGGGACAACTGGCAGCTCTCAGCATCAGCCCTGAGCCCGGCTACTGAGCCTGCGGATGGGAGAAGAAAACCTGCACTGAGAGGCCTACCCCCATGGCTTTGTGTCCTTAGCTCTGAGTGCCTGAGTAGTCATCCTCCCTGAGGAGGCCTCTTTCCAAGGCCAGGGATCATGACACCTTCCTTCTCATGCTCTTCCCTGGGCAAATGCAGCCAGGAGATCAGATTGGTGTTTCAATTCTACGATTCTACAGTTCTAGCTTTTTGTGGAAGTGGCTGCAACTGGAGACCATCAGAGCCAATCCCATCCTGCAGCTATTCCTTCTCACCCAGCAGCACCCTAGTTCCCGACTGGAAAAGCCCATTGTATGCTCTAGGGAGGGAATCTTTGGTCATCCCCGGAGAGTGGCTATACCACAAAGGAGAAATCCAGAGGACACTCGGGTGCGTCCCTTGTATGTAATTTGGGGTAATTCAGCTGAATAACCATGATTAGCATGGATAATCGGCACATGGCCCAAGAAGGTATTTGTGTTCTAGGCATACCTTTCTCTTTCAGGATTCTTAGGAGTATGAGCATGAAATTAATACTCTGAGGGAAGGACGAGTTTCTTCCACCCCAGTGGCCTGCCTCCCTCTCCTGCCATTTTGTGTTCCTACTTCTCCTCGGCCATCACATGAATTGAAGTGGATTTTGAGTCTTTACTCAACAACAACAACAAAAAGACATTTATGATCTCTGTTCTTAATTTTAAAATTGGTTTAGCATGACATTTTAGATACCTTTGTCTTTCAAAAACAAAACATAAAACTGAATTAAGTGTCTTTCATATTCCCACATGGTTGTGATTTTCTTTTAAAACAGGTCAGTTGCTCTGAATAGAAATCTTGCCCAATTCCTGGTTTAAAAAAATAGAGAGAGAGAGGAGAGAGAGAGAGAGAGAGAGAGAATAAGCCCTATATCACAACCTGAAGTAGTGCTGAAAACTAGATAATAGTACAAACTACATATATATAACTTTATATTTTCTGGTAGCCACATTTAAAAAAGGAAAAAGACACATGTGAAATTAATGGGTGAAATTTCATTTAATGATATTGATTTAACCCAAGATATCCAAAATACTATCATTTCAACATGTCATAGATATTGAAAATTATTAATGAGGTATTTTTCCTTTTTGTGTGTGTGTGGAGTTGTCTGTGAAACCCAGTGTGGTTTTACACTTACCGCACATCTCAGTTTGGGTGAGCCACATTTCAAGTGCTCAATAGTTACACATGGCTATTAGCTACTATATTGGGCCACATTGGCCTGTGTATCTTTTATGCTGACACTTCACTTTTATTTCCATTTTCTTGCCCAGTCTTAAAAGAGAGAAAGCATTTAGACTCCAAGTCTTACTGGAAAATAAGTCCGAGTATTGGAACATGTTCATAGCAGTTCTGTGAGGTATAGGACTTGTCAAGTAGTACTATTTCTATTATAATACTTCTTCCTTCCTCAGCAAAACATCAATTGGTATAGAGTAAGCAGTGAATTGAAGAAGAACTGCTTGATTTTATTAATTCCAACCTAAATCCTCTCCCCCTCCCATCAAATTATTCCAATGAAAGCTATCACCATATATTACCCAATAGTGAAACGTTTTGTGATGTGTTTTATACAGTATTTCTTAATGTGCACAGGGCATTTTATAGCAACTTTGCAAATTGTTAGAAGTCCAGCTATTGGATAGAGTTTTCTAGATGAAGAAAACTGCACATCACATTAGTTCTTTCCATGTGGATGCTGAAGACAATACTGTCAATAATTTTCCTCACCTTCACTGTGACTAGGGACAAGGCTTCCTCCTTGTATTTCCCAGGGGGCATTCGTCTCTGGAGAAAGAGAATTTCAACTCTTGGTTACAAAGTCTAGTACCTGCATGTCTCCATCTCATTTATTACAACTTTGTGGTATCTCTATTGTAGAATTTGGACAAGTTAAACAACAACACTACAACTCATTATGCTGTCTTTCCACTAGTCTATGAGAATTCAGGACACAGAACATCTCTTATTCTTCAGTAGGTCTAGCTGAACGCAAGCAGCAGTGCCTGGTGTATTACTCATGCTCAGTACCTAGTCACTGAAGCCAGGACATTCTGTCCCATTCATTTGTCTTTTTCCCCTTTGTCATACACTTCCATCAAGATCCAGGACTGCACTGATATGTCCACACTGAATTTTATTCATTCAACAAACGTTCATTGAGGGCCTACTTTACATTAGGCACTTTGCTGGGGGAGTGTGGTGAAAAACCCAGAACCCCTCCTGAAATTTAAGGGTAAGAGAAAGGACATGGAAAAAATAAGTGCAATGGGTACTGTGGTTTTGAAATACCTTCCACTGACTCTTTGTTCCAAGTGGTCTACTTTGTTTTGTTTATTCATTTGCCTCCCCTGCAATCCTTTCTGTCATTCAGCCTAGAGTCTCAGAGCCTCAGGAAAGAGATCCGGGTACTGCTTTTGCAGACAGATCAGAGGAGGGAGGGAGGAGGCAAAAGATGAAAGCAGAAACTCTCTTGGTGGGGTCAGTGTTGAGGGACCACAGAGCTGAGAGAAGGAGATGCAGGAAGAGAGGGAGGGAGAGAACAACAGGGAAAGGGAGAAAGAAGAGGGGGACAGAGAAAGACAGAGACATAGAAGCCTTTTTCTGCCACAAGCTGATTTCAAGTCTTGTTGGTACTAATTGGAAGGAAACTCTGAGTTTCAGAATTTAAACTGGACTGGACTCAGTTTTAAAATATAAATGACTGAATAGTGCCTAGATACCTGTGAGCTATCTATCTTTCTGGCTATCCTGTCGATGGTGACTCAATAAAGGAAAGCGAATAATAGTAACTGGAAACCTTGAAACTGATTCCAACAGCTCTGAGTTGGGCCTTCTCGTCCAACCGGTGATAGCAAGAAATGAACTACCCAGCCAAGTCCTTCTCGGGTGGCGATATGCTTTTGAAGTTCTGTTTCTTTCAGAAATGACTACTTCTGTTTCAAATACTTTGTCGAAGGTTCAACTCGGAGTTTTTCAGATGCAAGATAATAAACAATCAATTGTTACGAGAATATGTGTCCAATAAATACTTGTGTAGTGGGTGAATTTATAAGTGGTCCGGAAAAGAAGAGAAAATATATTTTAAACTTTACTTGTTGCAGTAAGTCCTCAATAACTATTGTAATTCATTACCCAGAAGTTCAAATGCAGAAATGCAAGTGATTTGTGTTTTCATAAACAATCCTTTGAGAATTCCTCTCTTTCTAATTTAGAAAAGCCTCTGCTGAGATGGCCATCTTCTTAAAAGCATTTTCCAGGCATATATATATATATATTTTTTTAAAGCTACAAAACTTTATATCTTTCAAGGAGTACAAGAGAGAATGGATTTTGGAATCAGACAAATCTGGGCTCAAATCACAGTTTTGTTGTAGTGTAGCTGTGACCTTGATCAAATAACCTAACTTCTCAGCAGCTTGGTGATCTCTGCTGTAAAGGAAGGAAGGAAGAAAGAAAGGAAGGAAAGAAAAGAAGGAAGGCATGCAGGCTGACTGGCTGGAGAAGAAGGAGGATGAGGGGGAGGAAAGGAGGAGGAGAATAGGAAGAAGGAGGAAGGAAGGAGAGAGAGAGAGAGGAGGAGGGGAGGGAGGGTAGGAGGGAGGCGAGACTCTTCTTTCAGTGTTGGTGTTGGGAGACACATGGGTTAGAGACAACATAAGAAAATACCTAGTATGGTTCCTGGCACAAAGTGGATATCCAAAAATGGCAACAACTGCTGATTGATTTGCTATCCCTGAAATAACCACATTTTTTTTTTCCTGAAAAGATGCAGTTGCTTTTCGTCTCTGGTCAATGCCTATGGTACCTTCTTGTGGCACTCATTGCAAGGATGACTGGTATCAGCAATTGGGAAATTAGTCTCTGCCTCTCAGGGGTAGGTTTTCTCCTGGCTGCTTCATCCCATCTTTCACTTGGTTTTGAGCAATGGTTCAGGGAGTCTTCAGTGCCCTCAGCAAGAACCTCACCTTCCTAGAGATGGCTTTGGGAGGGGTGGTGAGTGGGTTGCCCATCAAGTGGGCTGTGGGTACCTGCAGCTGGTAACATCAATAACTGCCACCAGGAGTGATGAGAGTTGTTGCAGATCCTGAAACAAGGAATGAAAAACCCCAGAGCAGGGTAAGAACATGTGAGACACTCCGAAGAGGAAGGCAGCACAGCATAAAACAAGAGGCATAGTAATCCACACATTCTCGTGGCAGGTGCAAAGGTGGCTCACTCAGCCTCATGGCTCTTCTCACCAACTCCTTAGTGAAAAGAAATTCTCATTTTGACCTCCCTGCTTCACAAAATCATATTCTTGTCCATGTGTTTATGCTCAAGCTAAATTCTAGTATCTAGATCAGCTTATGCTCAGAAAGCCAGGTTACTGTTATTTGTGAAGATGATGTGGAACTATGTCAGCTGTTGTCAGACAAGAGACCCTGGGCAGCATGGCCCTTACATGCTTGTTCGTACCAACATTTCAGTGCCCAGAATACATGTGTTTTACTCTGAGTCTCTCTGGCAGCTGGTGCTGGGACAAAGGTTCAAGTGCAAGCAATTAGTTTAGGTGGTGAGAGATTACAGTGAAATACATTGACACAGGGAGGAGTGTTATTAAATCATCTTCCAATAGGGAAACTCTGGGAACTGGTGCAAAAGCCCTGCATGAGGGACAGGGGAGCTGGGGAAAGAAATAGTTTCTTCCCTTCATCTATTTCTTCAACTGTTCTGATTTTTTAAATTTTCCTTGAGATCTTTGGATATTTCAATCATGAGGTATTGCTAGAGGAAACTAATTTCATCCACTCCTTGCTCTTGCAAAAGCATGTACACATGTCTTTCTTTCTGTGTCATAGTCCACTCTGCATTTTCAGACCTGGTGCACACATTCCAAAAGTTCTCAGAGCTCCGCTGAAATGACATTTTTTTCATCACAGGAAATCAGCTTCCATAATAGCAGGAATCTGAAAAATTTTGACACAGCACTGTCAGACATTTCCTTTTAATTTTCTGAATTTAAATCTAAATTATAGCATTTAAGGAGAGTAAAGCATATAAATCCTCAAAAAATATGTTAAGCATGTATGTACTTGTAAACACACCACTCCTTTCTTATCACAGGATGGAGCAAAGATCTCGCCCATAGAAGTCAAATACCTCAAATTCAGACTCTTTCCCAGAAAAGCATTCTTTCTGTTCCCCCCTCACATGCTCTGACCCTGCGTGACTCAGTCTCCCCAGATGCACAGTCATCTAGTTCTCTCAGTTTGTCCTTGCCCCAACTTCCACCCTTGGGAGCTGTCCATCACTTGGAAGCTGTGCCTTTGGCTACTGTCCAGGAAACAATCATTTCCTAAAGAGTACTTGTGGCACCAAAGAGTTCACAGGAGCCTCCCAAAATATGTCCTTCTCCTACCAGGTCCAGCTTTTGTCTGGAAGACCTGAAACACATACAAATGTAAAATTCCTTTCCCCCTTGAGAAGGGCAAAGGAATGATTTATTGAAATGAGAGGCATTGTCTTGCTGCTTGGCCTGGGAGAACCAGGTAAAACCTCTCTCTAGCACTGGCCTGGGACTGTGGCTTCCCACTGGGTTTGCAATAAGGAAGAATTCCCAGCTCCCATAAGGGTTCTTTCTTCTCTGATTTGTACTACCTGTCTCTTGTGTGGAGAAATTCAATAGGACCAAGAAGAGGCAAGGACTCAAGTAGACCATTGTCATTGATGGGGAGTTTGGACTAAGCCCAAGGCAGATGGATCCTCTTTGTTCAAGTGATGTGCTGAGCCCCAGTACAGGTCTTACCAAAATGGCAAGATTGCTGTCCAAAATAGTGTCACTTAATCATAAGGAGAGTACCATTGACCCGTCTTTGATGGCAACACACGCACACACACACACACACACACACACACTCACACAAACACACTCACGTACACAAGCACACATACACTCATGCACAAAGAGAGGGACAGGGAGACAATGATCTTTTTAAGCCTGGAATTCTTCGGGTTCGGTTTCAAGCTAGAAGAAAAACCTTTGTTAGGGAGAAAGCTTGTAGATAAATCATCAAACTGTTTGGAAATTTCAGCACTTTGAAAAATGAGACTGTGGGGAGGAAATTTTTTTCTTTGCTGTGTTTCAGGGTTTTTTAAAATTCTTTTTCCTCATCCATAACTCAAAAGAGATTGGCCTTTACAAGGCCAAACGTTTTATGCATTTAGTTTTCATGTCAGATTATTAAGGAGAAATATAAAATTCTGGATTTGGTGTATGTCCCATGTTTTAAAGAAACACAGATCAAATCCCATATGCTTTTGAAACTGACCTTGCTTAAAAAAAAAAAAAAAAAGAGTTATCATGACTTAGGTCATAAGGCCTCAGGTTGAGAAAAAAGATTTCCCCTGTGAACATGAAGTTCATTACTGACCAAAGATCCCCACATAAGTAGTTTAAAACTTTCCCACTGTTGCTGAAATAGTAAGTCGTGCAAAGATGCACAGAAGACTGGATATTTGTTTTTTATCCTAAAATATCTTCTCTTTGCCACTTTTGACCTTAAATGGGGTTTCTGCCCTCTCTGATTCTTTGTTTCTGTTGTGTTCACTGCAGCAACATGCTGGATGGCTCAGATGTGACTGTCACACTGTTTTAAACATGTGTGCCTGAAGAGTTATTGCATTGAGCTTTCATATACTCCATACCCTTTCTTCCAGTACCCGTGTCTTAAATACACATTTCTTAAAATACATTTTTTTTATCCAAAGACCAAGAAAGTGATGAGAAATGCATGGAGAGAGGCAAACAGCTAAAAGGTCATTTTGGTTATTCCATTGAAAGGCTACATGGAAAATCTTTTACTTGCTGCTTGGTCTCTTACATTATGGAGTCAACTCTCAATGATTCTAGAGAGTTCTATGAAGAAAGGGGATATTGCAAAAGGGGAGGCAGAAAACAAGACATGATTGGGTTTCAAGGTTGGTAGTGTTGACAAAAATTGGCTGTCTCAATCCCTGAATCCAAATTTGCATTTACCTACAGCATTCTTGGCTTTGTCTAGATTCTGATATTTAAGCTCCGAGGACCAACTGCATTGCCAGGTGGTTCAGACTGCAACAAAATCATTTCTCTAAGATTCTACCTCAGATTCATAGAGAATATGTTGAACCCCATCAGACATCACAACTGTACGTGCAGGTGAGATTATTGTCACTTCTGTCTCTGAGGCCTTAAGCTAGACATGAACAGAGTGGCTCATATCTGTTCATTGATCTAGTTCATCATCTACGTAAGTACTTGACACATATTCAATAAAACACCTGTGGAAGGGTCCCTAGAGGTGCCTCAGCTCACTTCAGACGGATGCAGCTGTTTGGGGATGGCTGCTTGTGTTCTGTGTACTTTTCCTTCCTCTTGGCCTAACCATCAGAAGGGCCTCTGACAGATCTTCTGTGACCTGGTTTAGGGTCCCCTCTCTACCTGGTTAGTTACCTTCTGGTGACTGCTTCCTCTATTTCTTCTTCTTCTTCTTCTTCTTCTTCTTCTTCTTCACCTCCCCTCCTCTGTCCCTTCCCTTTTTTCCACTTATCTTCTTTGTTCTTCTATTAAAAAAAAAGAAGTCAATAGATAAATGACAGATAGATTGATAGATCATTCTTCACAATTAGCTTTGCACTGATCTAGTTAATGTGAGCACTAGATGTGATGTGATTTATCAAATATAATCCTGGCTCTTCATCTGCATCACAGAAGGATTGCCCACTGCAAGGCTTCATGTAGGCTCTGTTTATGTAAAGTAAAGGTGCCTAATGATACAGGATGCCTTTGATCAGAGCAGATTAAACAATCTGAAAAAATAAGGCTAAAAATCTAGCTTGGAACGACATTTCCTCAGATCTGGGGCCACACACTTAATAATTGCCTGAAAGGGCTGGGCAGCTCTCATGGACAAGAGGAGCTGGGTGGGTGAAGGTACAGATGACATGAAGACTCTTGGCCCCTCACCAATGGGACAGCCACCATTCATCAACTGATGTGGGGCAGGAGTATGGGCCCTCCTTCTTGCTAAACCTTCTTGATTTTAAAGAAGAAGAAATCCAAGTGTTTATATGAAGCTCCCCCAGCTCTCTGATGTTGGCAGTTAATGCGGTTAAAACAAAAATAAACCTGATGTGTTTTTGGATTCAGCCTGCAGCCTGATGATTTGCTACCTTTGGCTTAGGTTGCCTGTACTAATAAGTGTCCTGGACATTATACTTCTTTACTTTAGTTGTAAACTTTTATCAAGCATTATATCAGTTAGGATGAAGTTCAGCTACTAGTAATATAAACCTAACGTGACAATGACTTAAAAATGATAAAGGCTTAAAAATTATAAATGTGTGTTTTTTCTCTCACATTAAAAAAATCCAAGGGTAAGGGTGCCTGGGTGGCTCAGTCGGTTAGGCGTCCGACTCTTGGTTTTGCCTCAGGTCATGATCTCAGGGTCCTGGGATTGAACCCCACATCAGGCTCTATGCTCAGTGGAGAGTCTGCTTGAAGATTTCTCTTCCTCTCCCTCTTTCCTTTCCCCAACTCACACATGTATTCTCTCTCTCTTTCAAATAAATATATCTTTTTTTAAAAAAACCATAGATAGACAGCCTGGCAGTATAATAATGTCCATATGATTATCCTTCCTTTCTGTATTTTTGCTCTCTTTCTGCTCGCCACCCTTAGCACATGCCTTATATCTTCAAAGTTGACTCATGGTCACAAGGTGGCTGCTAGAACTTCAACCAGAAAGATAAAAGAAGGGAAGAGGAGAAGAGGGGCACTTTCCTCCCAGTTGAATAAGCCCCTTTTTAAAAAGAATTTTTCTGGATGTCCTATCCAAAAATATCCACTTGCACATTGACCACTATTATATGGAAGGGATGATGGGAAACAATTTTTTAACTAAGCATAATGACATTTCCAACACAAGTCTGTTGTTGAGGATGAAGAAATTAGATAGGCAATCAGCATTCTCTCCCATAAGTCTCTTTTATGATCCAGAAGACTGATACTCAAAAGCAAATAATTGGCAGTTCTTATCCTCAAGAAACAGTATAAGAGAAATCATGCCATGTTATAGTTGTTTATATACAGCTAAGTATTATACTGTTGTCTAGACAGAGCTTTATAGCAACACAAAAAAAGGGAACAATGAACTTGCTTGGAGTTGACATCCAGGAAGTCTAACTCTTAAGCAATGACATTGTAGCTAGGGAGAAGTTATCCCAGTCACTAACTTTGCCATGGACCTCATTTCCTGTTACTCCTTATAAAGATGTCCTAAGGGACTTAGGAGAAAGCATTAAAGCTTTCCTAATGAAAAAGAAGTGAAAGGGTTTCAAAGCAGAGGGAATGAATAAAGAGTTCTATTAGTATTTGCCTTATTGAGGTAGCTTGATGTTGGGTATAAAAATACTTGTGGTAACCAGAAGCAAAGAATGGTTTTGAAGGAAATGGATGAAGGCGATCAAAAGGAACAAATCTTAAGCTAGAAGATAAATAAATAGTGGGGATGTAAGTACAATATGATGACCATGGCTAATATACTCCATGGTATATTTGAAAGTTACCAAAGAGGGCAGCCCAGGCGGCTCAGCGGTTTAGCACCACCTTCAGCCCAGGGTGTGATCCTGGAGACCTGGGATCGAGTCCCACGTCGGGCTCCCTGCACGGAACCTGCTTCTCCCTCTGCCTGTGTCTCTGCCTCTCTCTCTCTCTCTCTCTCTGCCTCTCATGAATAAATAAATAAAATCTTTTAGAAAAAAAAAATGGAAGTTACCAAGAGAGGACATCTTAAGGGTTCTCATCACGAGGAAAACAAGAATATTTTTTAACTATATGAAGTGATGTTTGTTAACTAAATTTGCTGTGGTAATCAGTTTTGCAATATTCATATGTCAAGTCATCATGCTGGACACCTTAAACCTGTGCAGTGCTGTATGTCAATTATATCTCAATAAAACTGGGAAGAAGATGTGAACATCTCATGTTCATGGACAAGGAGACCATGTAAAGTACAATGGGTGCCAGTTCTATACATACCACCATTTGCAGAATATGAGGATTTTAAAAAAAAAAACTTGATGCAGGAAGAAAAACAAATAATTTGTGGATGTCTAGGGCAATGACTGAGCTTTTCCAGTAGGGACTCATGTCTAAGTCATTTCTGTGTCATGAATCCTTGGCAAAGAATAAAAGCTCTTTTAGTGTTTTATGAAGGAATGTTTTACCAACTTGGAGGCAAAGATAGTCTCTGTTTGGAATGAAGAAGGCTTATGAATTCCAGAAAATGCTATCTTGCAATCAGGAAGGGCATTTTAAGGAGCTACCAAAATCCAGAGTAAGGCAGAACAAAGTCAAAAATGAAACAATTCTTGGCCATATTACTAAGCAGCAGAATTGAGATTATCCTAAAGTCAGATGTATCTGTAGCCAGTAAATTCCCTTTATCATTTTTTTTTTTTTGTCGTTCACTCTAACTTCATTAGAAAAGAGTGAAAAATTATATAGCAAATATCAGGGTATCTGCAACCCAGCATCTTAAAAAAGGCCTATTTCTTTTTTTTTTTTTTTAAGTTTTATTTATTTATGATAGTCACAGAGAGAGAAAGAGAGGCAGAGACATAGGCAGAGGGAGAAGCAGGCTCCATGCACCGGGAGCCCGACTTGGGATTCGATCCCGGGTCTCCAGGATCACACCCTGGGCCAAAGGCAGGCGCCAAACCGCTGCGCCACCCGGGGATCCCGGCCTATTTCTTTTTGCATATTTCTTAAGACATCAGATGCTGTTGAAGCTTATTTGCAGCACCATTTAGTCCAATGTCCTCAACTGCCACAATGACAGGTATTTGTTATTTCACGGTGTGGGTATGGCAGGGCTGCTGTAACAAAGAGACACAAAGCTTCAGCAGTTTCAAGAATTCACAGCTTTATTTCTTTGTCACTTACCCCTACACCAGCAGCCCAGGCAGGGGTAGCACTGTTCCACAAGGTCCTTCTTCCTACTCCCCTCCTTCCTGTAACTTCTTCATCCCTAGGACTGTCCCCACCTGCATGCTTGAAGCTATATCATGCATGCCACTTCCAAGTGCCAGCTAGTGGAGAGGAAAGAGAGTTTGGAACAGATATGCTCATGTCTTCAAATGCAGACCCCTACGTAGTACACATGCCTTCTTCTTACATTCCACTTGTGAGAACCTAGGCATACAGCCACACAGCACTTCACAGGAAGTGAGGAACCACAGGCTGGCTACACTGCCACATGCCTACCTAAGACTCTCCAACTATGGAGAAAGAGGTGCATGGATTTTGTAGAAAACCGGCAGCCTACTCTAGGCCATGCTACTATACTATTACCACCCACATGTGCAAACCTAACACTATTTAAAAAATGGCAAATTAGTATAAACCACCAAACCTGAACATGCCAAAAAAAATAAAAATAAAAATAACAGTGAATACAGGCAAACCTTCTTCTTGATCTAGCAGGTAAACTTCAAAAATCTCATTAGTAAATATAATGCTTATTATCAGTGTTTGATGGATACCATTTATCAAGTTAAGGAGGCTTCCTTCCAGTCCTACTTTGCTAAGTGTTTTTAGTTTCTTAATTATGAATTAATTATGAATGTGGAACCTTAGGCTACCTTAGGCTTTCTGTTGAGATGATCATATGATTTTTCTTCTTTAAACTGTTAATGATATGTATTGCATCAAGAGATTTTCTTTTTCTTTCTTTCTTTTTTTCTTAGAGAGAGAGAGAGAGCACATGTGCAGGAGCAAGGGGAAGGAGAGTCTCTTAAGCAGGCTCCAGGCCCAGCATGGAGCCCTACATGGGGTTCAATCTCATGACCCTGAGATCACGACCTCAGCTGACATCCAGAGTTGTATGCTTAATCGACTAAGCCATCCAGCCACCCTCAGAGATTTTCTAGTATTGAGCTAACCTTATAATTACTGGAATAAACCTTACTTTGTCCCTATATATTTTTAAATCATTATTGAATTCAGTTTACTGTATTTTTTTTTCTTTATTTTTTTTTTAGTTTACTGTATTTTAGTTAGGATTTTTGCATTCATTGATTATAAGTAATATTGGTCTATAATTGTACTGTTCTGTCTCAATTCCACATCAGAGTTTTATTAGCCTGATAAAATTATGTGGGTAGCTGACTTTTTGGATTTGGACTCATAAATGGTTTGTATAACATAGGGAATATTTCTCCCTTGAAGTTTGCAAAAACGTGCCAATAAAACTAGGTTGCTTGGGGCGGGGGGGCGGGGGGGGCCTACTGTTTTGATTCCTGATTCAATGTCTTGCATTGAATCAAATAGTTTATTTTAAATGTTCTTTTTTTTTTAATGTATTTGCATTTCAGGCTACAAATTTACCTCTAGGTATGATTTTTGCTGCATTTTACAAGGCTTGATATATGTGACTTGCATTGCCTTTCAGTTGTCACTGTGATTTCTCTCATTCACTCATGTGGTAGGCTGAGTAATACTCACCCCACCCCTCTTCATAATATACCCATGTATAATGTCTAGAACCTGGGAATATTACTTTATTGCATACTTTGCAAGTATGACTAACTTAAGGATCTTGATATGGAGACATTATTCTGGATATTTGGGTGGGTCCAAAATGCAATCACATGTATCCTTATAGGATAGGGGCAGAGAGAGATTCCATTACAGACAGAGGAGGAGAAGGAGGCATATGACCACAGAGGTAGAAATTAGAGGGATGGAGCCATAAGCCTTACAAATTCTGGAGACACCAGAAACCGGAAGATGTGAGGAATGAATTCTCCCCTAGAGTTTTCAAAAGGAGCATGGCCCTGGAAACACTGATTTCAGCCTGTAATACTGATTTCAGACTTCTGGTCTTCAGAACTGTAAGAAAATGTATTTCTATAGTGTTAAGCTACCAAGTTTGTGGCAATTTGTTATAGCAGTCATAGGAAACTAATATACCATGGATTATTTGGAAGTACATTTCTAGTTTCCCAATGTATGTTTGTTCATTTTTATTCTCTTTTTTTTATGTCTCTTTTAATTCCCTTTCATTGGAAAACCATGGTAGATATGATGATGGTTATTTGAAATCTGGAGATAATATTTTTGTGACCTATACATAGTAAACTTCTATAATCACCCTATGTGTACTTAGAAATAAGATATATTTGCATTTGAGAGTTGTAGAATTGTCTTTATATTTGTTAGAACAAAGCTTTATCTTCTCTTCCTATTTTCTTTATTCTTACTGACTAGGGGTCAGTTCAACCAATCATTTCTGACATATTAGAATATCTCAGGGTTTTAAACAATTAATCAGTTTTTCCTTATAATTCTTTTTTTAAAAGATTTTATTTACTTATTCATAAGAAACACAGAGTGAGAGAGAGAGAGAGGGAGAGAGAGAGGCAGAGACACACAGGCAGAGGGAGGAGGAGGCTCCATGCAGGGAGCCTGATGCGGGACTCGATCCCAGGTCTCCAGGATCATGCCCTGGACTGAAGGTGGTGCTAAACCACTGGGCCACTGGGGCTTCCCAATTTTCCTTATAATTCTATCATCTTTTGCTTTTTGTATTTTGAGGCTACATTGGTAGATGCATACCATTTCACACTTCTGTATTTCCTCTCCCTAGCACCATAGGCCCTAATTCCACACTGTCATATATTATGGATTTAACCACGAAGTGAGGGTGAATTGATTGAAATCCTGGTCAAGAGGCTGCACTTTCATCCTTTCTCCTCTGTCATAAATATGTGTAGCCTCAAGTCTCACCCAGGTCCAAGTGCCAGGCAATGAACTGATCTCTAGATCCTTTTTTCTATTCTTTTTTTTTTCTTTTCCATGTAATAATGTTTCCTAGGACAGACTTCTAGCCAAGGCTGCATCCCTCAGGACATGAGACACATTGTATTATTTTTCCATTGTACATTTATTTGTGTTCTGAGCCCCAACTATGTCTTCTTATCCATTATTATGCTACGTATTTGGAGGAGTGCCAGGAGCCATTTTGCCTGGAAATGCCCTGTATTATTTAAATTAAGTTGAGTAGAGTTTTCCGTTATTTGCTATTAAGGGACATAATATTATTCTCTCCATTTTACAGACTAGTAAACTGGGGCTGAGAAGCTAACTATCCCAAGGCCCCCATAGCTCATAAGCCAGGGGGATCCAGAAATTGAGTTTAAGTCACTGGCTACAAAGCCTGTGGTCTTTTTCTTCTACTATGAACTTTAGAAATGAACATTTCTAGATTCTTAAAAAGTAAAAATCTTGTCCTACCCTTCACCAGCCCCTCTACCTCCTCCCCTCTCTACATCTATGGTTCTAACTTGTTTCACTGATGGCAATATGAAAGCCAGATTGAACTAAAACTGTCAGCTCTGAATTTCCTGATAATTCTTACTTTGTTGGCTTTGTTGGGAGCATATGCTTCCTGCGTGCCTGCCATGGAGAGGATGTGGGCTTGCTGAGATTCATGGTTCCTCCACGCCAATTAAACAGACTTCTGCAAGCAGAGCAGGTATCTTGAAAACCAGCTTCTCTGCAATGTCTGAATCCTTTCTTGAAAATGTGACCATATATCCCTCATCACCAAGAACAATTAATATTCTCTTCTGCCATATTCTCCTTCACTACTCTCCTTTCACCTTCAACATCAGTCAATTACAATCACTGCAAAGGAATACATTTTCTTTTTTTCTTTTTAAGATGTTACTTATTTATTTTTCAGAGAGAAGGCAGAGGCAGAAGGAGAGGGAGAAAAAGAATCTCAAGCAGACTCCATGTCAAGCATGGAGTCCAATACAGGCTCAATCTCATAACTGAGATCATGGCCTGAGCTGAAATCAAGAGTTGGATACTTAACTGACTGAGCCACCCAGGTGTTCCAGGAATACATTTTCATTTACTGATTCTTCTGTTTAATGTAACTGTCCCCAAATTTGGACCAGACAATGCTCTTTCTTTTCCTCTTTTTCTCTCCCACTCAGTAGATAAGAGACTGCTGTGTATTATTGTTCCCTTCTCTGTTGGGAAGATAGTATTTACTGCATCATCCAGATGAACAGGAATAGAAGTATTTCCTACCCTAAGTAACTTTCCCATTTCCATAGCATACAGTCTGAAGATATTAATACAAATGAAGTTAAATCAGCACCAAGAATATAATGTTATTACCAATATGTATAAGTAGTTCTCCCAAGAATGAACTTTCTCCTGAGTTAAAATTTTAAAAGGCCTAGTAACATATGTCAAGTTAGACTAATGAGATTGTCTCTGAAGTATAGAATTGAGTGAGTATACGGTGATACCAGAATGCATAAATTGGATTAATGCAAGTTTGTTAATGAAATAACATTTCATAGTAATTTAATAATGAGTTGGTTTCTCAAAGAGTCTTTCATGGAGCACTTGTTTCATGGGATGTTCCCTGAACTAATGGGCCCAGGCGCATTTCATATACTCCTTGAGCACAGCTTCAGATTCATAGGGTCTCAGGGGTCTCCTAATCCAGTGACTGTGGTAGGACTACTTTTGGGTGGGTTCTGACCTGCTTCCTGCAGGTGCTCATGCTGTTCTTACTCAAAGGCAGGTAAGGATCTGCTAGGTAGGTGCTTAGACCTAGGTATAGAGACTGCATGTGTGGGGAAAGTGAACTAATTATGGAGGGAACCAGAGGATGACTACTGTCTCCTTCCTTCCCCTAGTAGAGAGCCCCCAGACACATTTCACCCAGCTTTTTGAGCTGCTCTGTGAGATCAGGCTGCTAACAGCCTGGGAAGCAGCCAGACTCTTGGCTGCCTCTCCCTTGGTCTTTGATGTGTCCTACCCATCACTCTTGACTCCCTGAGTAAAGTCCCCAGTAGAAAGCTTGCACTTAAAATTTGTCTTAAATCCTGCTTTCTGGGAAACCCAAACAAAATATAATCATTCCAAACATACTCACCTGGGAAATGCCATGCTCTGAATCCCATTTCTGAAAAGCCATGATGCCCATCAGTTGCTTAAAGGTTCTAAAGAGTCCTTTTCCTAAGCAAACAAGGAAACAAAACAAAATAGAAAAACCTTCTTACTGTTTAAGTTTGTTATACCAAATTAGCAAATTGCCAGAATCATTCCACCATGAGACTCATTTGGAAAATAACTCCTCAAAACTGGGTACAATACACACACCCTGGGAAATGCAAATATGGAGTTTACTATATCTACACTGAGGATATGTGGTGTTTCTGAGAGCTTATTTATATGAATGCTGCAGTGTGTTGAATGGTGGCCCCCAATAAAGATATTTCCAAGGCCTAACCCCTGGAATGTGCAAATATGACCTAATTTGGGGAAAAAATGTAATTAAATTAAACATCCTGAGATGAAAAACTCATCTTGGATTAGCTGGGTCGACCCAAACCTAGTGACAAGCATTCTTGTAAAGACAAAGAAGAGAAATGACACACAGAAGAGAAGACCAGGTGACCACAGAGGCAGAGATTGGATTGATGCAGCCATATGCCAAGGTACACCTGGAACCACCAGAAGAGGGAAGGGGCAAGGAAGGATGCCCTTCCGGAGTCTTTGCGGGTGTGTGTGACTCTGCTTACACCTTGATTTTGGACATCTGACTTTTCAGACAGTGAAAGAATAAATGTTTCGAGCTACCCAGGTTGTGGTAATTTGTTACGACAAATTATATACGCACCTGTACAAAAGTCCTACAGGTGCCATCATGCCTAATGGAAAAGATGCATGGGGGCAGCCCAGGTGGCTCAGCGGTTTGGTGCCACCTTCAGTCCAGGGCGTGATCCTGGAGACCCGGGATCGAGTCCCACATCGGGCTTCCTGCGTGGAGCCTGCTTCTCTCTTTGCCTGTGTCTCTGCCTCTCTCTCTCTCTCTTTCTCTCTCTCATGAGTAAATGAATAAAATCTTAAAAAAAAAAAAAAAAGGAAAAGATACATGGAAGGGAACTTCCTTGTCACCTGGAAGGTCACCTGGACCTTGTCACCTGGACTAAGTACCAGGCTGCTCTCCTTGGGGGCCGGGTCCTATAGACAGGGATTCAGAGGACCTTGTTCTTCCTGAGAGCAGAGCAGGAGAGAGAAGAAGGGGCAGCTCCAAGCACCTCAGTGCCGGGGACTTGGCTCTGACAGCCCTCAAACCTTGCACACATCGGTTCAATGTCCTGACTCTTGGTTTGCCTCATTTGTAAAGGTATAAAGTGGTTGTTGGTTCCCTTCCAGCTCCCAAATCCTGGGATCGCCCACAGGAGTCCTTAAACAACAGGCTATCCCAAAGCCTTTTCAGTGGTTGTTAATAGAGGAAGCAAAGGAAAAAAGAGAAGAGGTGAAGAGGAGCAGAGAGAACAAGAGTCTGCTCAAATGATCAGGAACAAGCTTAATACATAAAAGTGGATTCACACTTGGGCTCATCCAAATAAAAATATCTAGACAAAGCTGTCTTTATTTCTTTTCCACCTTAATTAACTTGAACTTGGTCAGGGGTGGGGCACTGGTTGGCATGGAGGGCTGCAGGTGCCTTTTAGAATTTGGGTAACAATGACTCAGTCATCCTCAGTATACACTATTCAGATCATGCCCACTGATTGCCTGCAAAGTTTCACTTTCTTGACCTATTTCAGAAGGAAAACATAGACACCAGTCTCTACTGCAAACCCCTTTGTAAATATAGATTTCTAAGCTTCAGCAAACCTGTGACTCTTGTTGTCTCTTTGGTCTTCTCTGGCTGGGCCTTGAGGATGTGGGACAGCTCAAACTGCAATGCCCACTCTCCACTGACCTTCTTTTGGAAGTTCGGTATTTCCTTTCTGTGTTGCCTTTCAAACCCATGACCCATGACTGCTTCAGGAAAGCCAAGTTGAATTTTTTTTTCATAAATTGAATTATATTGTAAAAATTTACTTGGGTACTTCACTATTTAAAAGTCCCATGACAAGGCACCTAGGTGGCTTAGTGGTTGATCTTCTGCCAAGATCAGGTCATCATCTGGGGGTCCCGGGATTAAGTCCTGCACTGGACTCCCTGTGGCAAGCCTATGTCTCCCTCTACCTGTGCCCCTGCCTCTCTGTGTGTGTCTCTCATGAATAAATAAATAAAATTTAAAAAAAAAGTCACATAACAAATCAGCAGGTAGTCGTCCACTTTTGAAAAGCAGTCTCTCTGGGGGCCTCTTCTGTCTTAGAGTGAGTTTGCACATAGTGGGGTGCGGCTGCACGCCCCACAAATCTTTCCAATCTTCTTTGAGACTCCCCATTGCCTGTGTTCCTGCCTCGGCCAACCTGCCAGGGGTGCTCTACAGAGTTCTGCAGGATGGCCTCCAGGCTATAGGAAGCAGCAAAGAGATTCTTGAAAGAGCGCCAGATGGAAAACACATGACAGTTTTGGATTCCTTCCAGGGCCCAGACAAGAAACACTACAAAGACGGTCATTTCTTCACAGGGACTTGAGAAAGAAAAAAAAAAAAAAAAACGTTACTAATGTCTCTTAAATTTTTCCACAGAGTCAGAAGTAAACAGACTTAGAAAGAGCATATATTTCATATGGACGTTCTCACAGGACATTTGTAAGATGTTAGAATCATAGCCTTGGTGGAGTGAAGAAAGCCCTGGACAAAAAACCGAGGGGCCCAAGTTGTAGTCTTGACACTGCTCTGTGCAAGGGAGAAGGGAGCCCCTTCCGAAACTGAACTGGGAGCTTCAGTTTGTCCTCTATAGAAGGGAAGGGAGTACCTCCTTCTTCTGGTTCTGGGAATGCAGACTGAAATAAATATAGTTTGTAAAGGTGGTATCTGTTGTACATGTGTCAACTATCATCAGGAAGCCCTCAGGGGGCATTTTCCTGAACGGCATATCCAACCATCCTTGGATGGTTAACATAACTCTTGATGGAGCAGGTGGGTGTCTTAAATGCCCAAATTCTTCTTTTTTCCCCCCTTTTTTGAAAAAAACAAATTAACTCTGGGACTCCTCATCTTGCGAGACAGCCAAAGATGTACACGTCCTGCGGTTCACCTGAGTATGTAGTGACTGCAGATTGGCATCAGAGTAACTTGCAGCCAAGGGATGTGTAGTGATCTCATGGGATCATATGCAAAAATTAGAGTGTTCAGCTTGGGGATAGAGCAAAAAGAGGCATAACTCCAGAATACTCCCAGTTGCTGGAAAGTTTTAAGCCTCCAGACACTATCACACCCCCCCCCAACCATTATGTGCTTGAAAAAATATGTCCTCAAGTGGATCAAGGACAGTTTTCCCATAGAAATTATGCATAATTATGGGTCTCTGTTACTGTTCAAGAACTTGGCATTAAATGGACCATTGATATGCTGCAAGAATAAAGATACCATGGCTCCAAATCATTGTACTTAGTTAAACTAGAAATGTTATGTTCCATGTGATAGACAATTAGAACTAGACATAATTTGAGAAATAAAAAACAAAAAAATTATTATTGGTATTATTATCTACACAGGAAACCCAGAAGTCTCTGTATCTATATTAGTACATTTAGCAAACACATATAGCAAGTTTAGTGGATGATAAATCAGCTTATTTTTCAAATTTTTAAAAGATTTCTTTATTTATTTGTGAGAGAGTGCAAGGAGGAGGAGTAGAGGGAGAAAGAGAAAGAGAATCCCAAGCAGACTCTCTGCTGAGCAGGGATCATGACCCTGAGATCATGACCTGAGCTAAAATCAAGAATTGGATGCTTAACCAATTGAGCCACCCATGCCCCCCAACTAATTTTTAAATTTTAAAACCAGCCACTAACTGTTAGAAATACTTTGTGGACTCCACCTCCTTCAGGCTGGTCAGCTATGGAGATCAAGTTTCCCCATATCTGAATAAGTTTGGTGTTCATAGGTAGAGCTTCAGGCTTGAACAGGAAAGCCACAAAGGATGTAGCTTTGGATGCAATCAGATCCAATTGAAACCCTGGCTTCTCTATTTGGCACTTATGTAAATCTTGGTTTTCACCCATGCACAATGGAGACAGTGATGACACTTCTGACAATTCACAAGATGGCGATTTGGTTTCAACAATGCAAGTGGAGGTGCTCTAGAGCCAGAAACTCTTCAGAGTGGACCACTGCTATTAACGGAGTCCGTGAAAGCATAGACTGAAGCCACTAGGGCTTGGCTCTTCCACTAACACCTGCATAAGCTGAGGCTCTCCGGGCCTCAGCCTCTTCATCTTGGTTCTGTCAAGCAAGGATAGCAGTGTCCAACTCTTCGGGTTGTAGTGAAGACACAACGAATTACAAATTACTATGTGGAAAGCTCTTACAATACTGCCCGGCACATGGCAAGTGTCAGCTCTTACTGTATTTTCATATCTCCCCAGAAGGAAGCTGTTTAAAAAACTGCCTATCACAAATAATAAACTGTATTTAGAGTTTTTGTTTTGCTGTAAGGAATCTTTTTTTTTTTTTTTTTAAATTTTATTTATTTATGATAGGCACACAGTGAGAGAGAGAGGCAGAGACATAGGCAGAGGGAGAAGCAGGCTTCATGCACCAGGAGCCTGACGTGGGATTCGATCCTGGGTCTCCAGGATCGCGCCCTGGGCCAAAGGCAGGCGCTAAACCGCTGCGCCACCCAGGGATCCCTGCTGTAAGGAATCTTAAAGGTGACCCAGGCCAATCCCTTCTTTTAGGGAAAGAAATTGAGACCAGAGTGTTTCCTCCGGGATGGGTCACCCAGGGGCTCCTGACTCCCAATTCAAAATTTTCCTTGCTATTAGTCTCCTTTGTAAATAAAGATCTATATGAAGGCAACACTATCCCTATTAGCTAACCAAAGAGGTCACAAATCCCATAAACTATACCTTTTACAGATGAAGTAACTATGACTCAGCGTTTCAGGAATTTGCTAAAGGTTACACAGCTCTGAACCATCTGAAATTAGTTGAACAGCATTATGGTTACTGGAGTAACCACTAACTGGTTGTAGAGCCTGAAGCTAGTCACTTGATCTATTCCTTGATACTCGAGAGTGGTCTGTGGGTCAGCATCATCCCAGAGCTTGGTAGCAAGGCTGAACCTCAGGTCCCACCCCAGACCTCACTGAATCAGAATCTGCATTTGAAAGTTCCTTCTAGAAGCATTCCTCTTTTCTGCTCATCCATAAAGGAGGCCAGGGATATTTTAGGTGCTCCCTTCCAGCTCTAAAATGCTCTGGATTCTCTCGTTTCCTTTGTATCCCCATGATCTCCTAATTCTAAAGAAATATTTGAAGGGGAAAAGAGTTTACAAAAGCATCCTAAAGGTCAGGGTGAAGAGAGAGTGAGCAGAGGCAGATTTCTTTTCATTAGGGATATGGTTTGGGGGTGGCAGGAATTCTCCTAACCTTTGAGGGTCTGTGTGTGATGTTTGGATCCAATGATTGACAGGAACAGAGCCCTCTCTGCCAGGAGTCCAGGAGACCTGGGTGCTTGTCTCCTCTCCGCCACCAGAACAGCTGGGAAAGCTTACGAGATTGACCCAGTCCCCTGCCCTCTGAAATGAACAAATTGGTTCTCTACAGAGCTTTCATTTACACTACCAGAATCTGTTTTTTTGTTTTGTTTTGTTTTGTTTTGTTTTGTTTTGTTTTGTTTTAATAACCTGCTTATGTAACTTACCTGTGATTTCTTCGGGTGGGTTTCTAGCAGAGTGTTCATCTCTAACTCAGAAATTTGGCTTCAAAAAGAGACAAGGGTGTTCTCATTAAGGGCTTACCTTCACAATGACCAGGATTCCCCTGGGAATGGGGACCCGAGTGATTTTTCTACTCAGTTTATTTCCATCCTCCATGTTAAATAATTGTTCGATCACATTCCCTTTGGTCCCGACCTTACTTAAAAGGACTGCCTTTCCTTGCACTCGCTTATCCACCTTTTTACTCCTTTCTACAGCTCGGGGAGCACATGCCTGCGCTATCTGGGTGCTGACCACCCTGGCAGCAAAAGCAGTGTCCATGGAAACTAACCCAAGGGTGACCGAAATAGACCAAGTACATTTCATCTTTAAGAGGCTCTGCCTGCTTTTGCCTGGACTTATGCCCATTTCTCTGAGCTCCAGCTGAAGTTCATAGCTACAGAACATAAACCTCCTCTTCTCAATCCTTAGGCTTCACCTTTGCACACAGAGCAGCTTGGAGTTCTTCATATGCATTAGGCTAAAGAATAGTTTTCTGTTCTCATAAACATGGAAGTTTTAGAAGTCCAAAGTTGACTCTGAAAGTGACACAGAGCTACAGAAAGGTTTTGTTTGCCAAACACTTGCAAATCATTTTCCCTCCACAAAAGCTTTTAAAATGTCAGCAGCCTGCACATCTCTGCCTATGGGGCTGTTCCTAACACAGGCCCAGGGCAGTAATTTACTGCCCACAGTCCACCAGCCCCTGGACCCTGGGAAGGCTGTGAATATTTATGGACGGCCAGGCAGGGGTTTCCTGGAACTATCCAGGGGTAGCATCGTCCCTTTCACTCTCTCTATGGCACAGAAACATTTTTGTGAAGGTATTTTCATTTTAAATAAGTGAGCTCAACAAGTAAATACTAAGCAAGAATTAGTGAGAAAATGATGCCAAGGAGAATGAAGAAAGGTCTCTGGCGCAATAAGATTCCGGTTTCTTTTTTCCTCCTCTCTTTTCTTTTTCTGAGGGAGAGTACATGGAATACCCATATCCAACCTCTCTGAGTTCTGTGTGTAAATCAGAGATCGTTTCATGGGCTAAAAACAAATTCATGCATGGGGTTTGCTGGTGTGGGCTTCATCTCCCTGTATAGTTACCAGGTGAAGGAAATAGCTTCCCACTCCTTCCTAAGCAAGAAGTTGGAAAGATCAAACTTTGCTGTAAAGGCAATCATGAATTATCAAGAGAGAATAGAATTTATTTTTATTCACAAATGGGCCAAAGAGGTATCTGGGCAAAATAAGAGGAAGTTAAAACAGACCCATGGGCAAGAGGCACATCCAAGTTTCCCCAAATATATTATTACTCTCTGTTTGACTAACACAGTATTCATAAAGATAGGTGAGGAAAATAGCACATTATTTTCCCTCCAGAAAGGGAAATTTAACCTCTATCTGAAACGCATTACTGTATCATTTTAATTAAGGCATACTTCGAGCATATATTCAGCTGAGTAACCCATTCCCTCCCCCCATTAACCACATTCTCCAGGCACTGAACAGGATGTAAGAAGAACTGCCAAGTCACTACTGGATCATTTCTCGCTCTGAAGTTGCTTTCCCGGCATCGACTACATCTGACTCTACAGACGAAAAAACAGAAAATGATCTTCAAGAATGAAAAACTTGTATGGAGTTTTTTGCAATAGTCGTGAACAATTGAATGAATGCTGTGACCCAACTAGATTTTATTTTGCTTTTGTACTGAATGAGTTGACAGATTTGAGAGAAAAGACAGATTATTTTTTTTAATCCAGGCAATTTTGCAGATAAGGCTGCTGGAAATGTTAAAGGACTTCCAGCAATAGATGAACATTCATTTCAAATTGAGCTTTTAGCTGCATTTCATTCTGTAAGTTATTGTCTGTGCTCTCTTGTTCCTTGCTGTTTTCACATATAGGGCAAAGGTTTATAAAGAACTCAAGTCCCAGAGGACCCCAAGCAGCTATGAGATGTCAACTAGGCAGTTTCATTACTAGAAATCTAGATAAACTCATTTATTTTAAGACCAGGGAAATGACAATACCATAAAATAACTGGCTAGTTCTTCATAATAAATGAACAAGCATAGATGCTTTTATACACACACACATAAACACACAGACGGTACACGTCTCATTCAGCCAAACAGAACCTAAGGGCTTCTTACTCAGTGACTTGGAAGATCATTAGTTTTATTTGGAAATGGGAAAAAAAGAAAAAATACAATTGGGTCTTAACTGCTGAGGCCAGGAAAAAGAAGAGAGCTGTGCTCGAGTATTTTTATATTCTTCTGTGCATGAGTTCAGAAGGTCAACCATGTCTGTCTCCCACAGTATGACAAAATGACTGTCTTCCCAGCTCCTTGCTGCATCCTGGGGACCATCTACTCTTCCTTCCACCACCCCCCTTCTCATCCCCCATCTGAGCTCCTCCGAAGTCCATGTGGTAAGACTATGCTACAAACTAGTCTCTTTGGGGTGGTCATCTTCAGACCCTCAATCACTCATCTTCACTTCTCATAGAGTTTAGTTGTTCTTTTATCATCCTGTCACTCTCTCCACTGCTACCTTGTCATGATTCTTGAGGATTTCAATATCCACATAGAGAATTCTTCTAATAATTTCATTTCTTAATCCTCCCTCCCCCTCTTTGCCTCCTATGTGCTTGCCCTCCACCCCATTTCAAATAATCCATCCCACTCCAGACTTTATCATTATTAGCTGGTGTGCCCCTACATAATCTCGATTTCAAACATTCCACCTGATGACCACAGCATCCTATTTTTTCAGATGATTACCTCTAGAGTACAAACTTCATTAAACCTTTGGCCCCCTGGGACTTTTAAGCACCCCCTCTCCTATTTTTTTCATGGCTTCCCACCTCCTAGTGTCCTCTTCTCCTTCCAGACCTGCTTTTGATCCCTTGTTCTATAACTGTGATCAGTCCCTTGCACTGTTCTCAACTCCCTTTCCCCTCCTTGCTCCCTCCATTAGCTACAACATAATTAAATCCAACTTTGTGCCTTCTGTCTCATCTGGATCTAAATTATTAACCAAACCTCAGTGAGCCCAGAATGCTGGCCAGAAATTCTACACATTTCCCTGGTCAACTCACACTATGAATCTTTGAATCTACCATTTCATAATTCCTTTTCTATCCCTAACCTACTAAAATTTATTCCCCTTTCCTTTCTCTCAAGTAAAGACTTTCTTACTTCAAGGAAAGAGAGAATTAGTAATAAGAGAAATCCTAAAAGTTCCCACATTGTACCAAATGTACCAATCCACCTGCGTCTGGGCCCATGAACTACACCCTGATCCTGTTCCTTTGTCCCACACCTTCCTAAGGTCACTCCTTCCCTCAGACAGTGAATTTTATCCCTTAGAGGGAAGAGAATTTTCAAGGGCACCTCTCCTGCAGTTGTGCCCTCCTCTCACAAAATTGCCCATTTCTCTCTCAGTTTGATTATTGCAGTGAGCTCCCAGCCACGTTGTAATTGCAACCTTGGCATCTCTTCATCCCTCCACTACTTGCCACATTCTTCTACTCCTTCATAGCATATAAATTCTCCAAAGAATTATCTAAATGTACTGTCCCCCTAGTATCTCTCTAATCCTCTCTTGACCAGTCAGGTTTTGCCACTAAAACTCCTGTCAATCCAATCCAGTATTCATTTCTTGGTCTTCTTTCTTGATCTATCCACAGAATTTCTTTACACCCTAATGATTACCAAATGTCTGTCTGCAGCCTAGGTCATTCGTCTGAACTCCAGACATTTATTTTCCTGCCTTCCAGGAATTTTGATCTCACTCTTGATTACCCACCCAAACTCGCTTTTTCTCCCACCTTCCTCTTCTGGATAAATGACAACTCCATCTTTACAATTGGTGAAGCCAAAATCCTTGAGGTGTTCATTCCTTGACTTCTTTCTCTCAGATCCCTCTTCCAATATATCATGAAATACTCACAACTCTATCTTTGGAATGTATCCAGAATCTGGCCATGTCTCACGCCCTTTGTTCTGCTTCTGTTCTGCCATCATTTCTTAGCAAAATTATTGCAATAACCTTCTAATGTTCTTCCAGATTCTATCCTTTTGCTTCCCTTTCAGTGTGCATGTGTGTGTGTGTTTGTCTTAACACAACAACGAATGCTTTTAAGATCTAAAATCGACCTCTGCTCCAAATCTAACAAGAGCTTCTATCTCTCTCAGGATAAAATCCAAAATTTTCACCATAGCTTATACAACTCTACCTGATGACCCCTTGCTACTTCTCTATCTTCATCTCTTGTGGTTTTCTCTCCCTCACCCACTCACATCCAGCTACTTGGGCTCTTACCACACTTCCTTCTCTCAGATATCTGTCCATCTCACTTCATTCAGAGCTTTGCTCCAATGTCAAATTATCCAAGAATTTTCCCCTCTATTCTATTGAAAGTAGCCCCATGTCCTTCATCTTTTTTCTGTCTACTTACCCTGCTTTATTTTCCCTTCACCCTCACTACCACCTAACATATTTATTTATTATGTTACCTCCACTAGAAAGTGAGCTCCATATAAACAATGGTTTTGTTTCATTGCTGTGTCCCAAGCACTCTGAGATACAGTAGATGAACAGTAAATATGTGTTGAATGAACAAATTAATTTTTAATAAGAACATTTAATAATAATATAACCCCTAAACCAGATTCAACCACTGATTTAGTCTTTAGGCACTTTTTAAGCATCTTCTTTGGGCCAACAAAACCAGCTTCAAAACAAAAACATTACAACAGGAAGAAAATTTGCTCACGAAAGACGACATTGATAATTATTTAAATATATTTCTGTATGTACACTAAAATATCCATATACCAGAACCATATCCTAGTCAAAAGGAGAACACTGAGTATGACACATAGCCATCAGTTAAAGAAAGACACAAATGCCAAGATAGCATTTGCTTAATACATACATGTTGACTAAATGAACTAAAAGGGAACATAGATATTTGAAACTAATGATATACTATATGTTGGCTAATTGAATTTAAATATATATATGTATATATACACATATATGTATATATGAAGAGGAGATACATAATTTTTTCAAGAAAATATACATTTGACATTTTGATGGTCTGTAGAAGACTCTGAGTCATTGTAAATATATTATTTTTTACTACTAATAATTTGTGTCCTTGGTTCTCAAAAGAAAGAAAACAACTCTATATGCAAAAAACCCAAAAAAATTATTTGCAAGTTAATATCTCTGACCATTGTTCTGATACAATCTTGAAAATATTTCTGAAGTAGAAGGAGTTGTTTTTAAACATTTATTTACTTTGATCAGATCAGGAGAGGGACAATATGTATAGTCAGGTACTAATTCTCTATCAGCTATGTGGTTGTAAATATCTTTCCCAAGAATGTGACTTTTTCCTTTTTTTCTGATGGTTTTTACTGTACAGAATTTTAACACATTTAGCAGTTCCTTAATGATAAGCACTTTTTTTATTGTCTAGGAAATCCTTCCTTAACCCCAAGGTCATAATGGCATTCTCTAAAACTTTATAAAGAATGGTGTATTTTTTACATTAAGGCCTTTAATCCTTGATCTTTGTATATGGTTTGAGGCAAAGATAATACTTTATCTTTTATGCTAGAAGATTGATATCTTGTCTTTCATTGAATATGAAAACAAAATTTTATATTTATAACCTTCATCCTAATAGATCTTACAGTTTTTAGGGAAGAGAAGCAATAAATAAGTAAACAAGTATACAAATAGTATAGTGAATATTCATACAGAGCCTTCCTATGTGAGGTGCTGAGCTTTTTACAATGATTTAAGCCATTCAATCATCAGAATTTCTCTGTGAAGTAGGAGTAATTAACATCCTCATTCTACATATAATGAAGCTAAAAAAAAAAACAGTTCAATAACTTTCTCAAAGTTTCACCAATTATGAGAGAGCTGAGATTTTAATTTGGATTTCCATTCACCTCCACTATCTGTGCTTCTAAACCTGACACTAGACTGCCTCTCATCTGTGGTGCCGAAAAAGCGGGAACTGAAAGTCATGTGGGGGCCAGTTACTTCAGCTTATCCCAGTTGGAGCTCAGAGGAGTTTTCCAGAAAGGACATTTAGGCTAACACCTGAAGGATGGCAAGAAAGCAGCTTCTCTCCACCCCAGGAAGGTCCATAGTTACACTTCTCTGGATCTTAAACAGATCAGAGAGCACAGAAGGAATAAAGGCCTTTTTTTCTACCATTTAGGGTCACATATGTGCCATCCATACAGCAGACTGGACCCCAAACACAATGCTGCTTCTTTCTTAGTTAAGAAAGTCGGACACTGGGAAACAGCTTAATGTGCTCTCTGGATGGGTTCTCCTCTTATCCCTGTCTTCCCTCTGTACTGCTGACAAGACAGAGGAGCCTTTGTGAAATCCATGATGGGAGCTCACAAATTACACAGACTCGTCTGACCCAAGTCTGAACATATTAGTCAAGGCACTTGAAAAACATTATCTTCTTTCCCTCAAGATACTTCATTCACAGTTTTACCAGACCCTTATGTTATAAATCAAAGAGTTTGTTGTTTTTAAGTTGCTAAAGAGATGAGAAGTAGTAGAAAAGATTTCCCCATGAACCATGGAGGGACGCTGGAACTTTCTGGAAATATCCCTGAAGTGTTGTGCTGACTTAGGCCCTTGTTAACTTGTTAGCAGGGCTTGAGTACATACTCAGAAACATGAGGGGTTTCTCTCACTGGAGCCATACAAAGGCTACTTGCTTCCTCTTACAAACCCACCTCTGCTCTCTCCCACATTTTTCTTCCTATGTTCCTCTGAGTTCACAAATCATATTTTTTGGCCTGTGAATCAAGAAATATAATCAAATATGGGTAAAGCCCCCTCCTGAAGACCTCTGTAAGGCCATGAAATGCTTGCACTATTCTTGAGTCCTGGAAGGATAAAGATAAAGACAGGAGTCTGACTTCAATTAGAGAGGAGAACACTGCTGAAGAAAGGAACACTTTCAACATAGTTTGGTGTAAGACCTGGTGTGTGTGGCCAGTCAAGGGCATCTGAGGCCTAACCTGGCACAAAACCCACCCAGCTAGCTCTACCTCATTCTCAAATGTCTGATGGTTTTCTATTACTTGGAGAAGATTTATAGTTATGCTTTGAGAAGCCTGTGTCACTGCAGACACTCTGTTTTCTCCTGGGAAGAGGTGGGAAGATGCTATTCAGGCCTTCTAAGGCTCTTGTTATACTGAGTTAGTAATATGAAATAACACAATCCAGACATTTGCTGGGGAGAATGATGTCAAGTTGACATGGGCCCAATACTTATTCAAAAGTCCAATAGAAAAAAGCAATATTCAGAACTGTTTGAAGGATCAATGTCAATTTGTTCTTCTAGGTGTCCACAACTATCCTCTTGGCTTAGGAAGATTAGAAAGAATCCAGGCACACAGATTTCATTTTATTGGATCCCCAAAGAATTGCTTTTTATGAATTATGCTTTGGGGATCCCAAGAGCCCAAATAAGAGTCATTACTAGAAAAATCTTTATAAAACTCCAACATCTAAGGAAAGGATATTGCTGAGGACATCAATCACTATGTCATGTTTGTGAGTGTCCCAGAAAGAATTACCTATCTTTAGTAAGAATATTAATTAGAACTTTTCTCGGTAATGTGTCTTGTTGTTTTCCATCTTA
This sequence comes from Canis aureus, assembly GCF_053574225.1. NCBI lineage: Eukaryota > Metazoa > Chordata > Mammalia > Carnivora > Canidae > Canis > Canis aureus. The sequence goes on along the minus strand of NC_135611.1, from coordinate 73,407,661 downwards.
AAAATATTGTTGATTGCTTAATGATCAAGTTCATTGGTTCAACCCAACCAAAACAGGTTTAGATAAATACACATTTTTGAAGCCTTCATTATATTCTTATCCTGACCTATCTTTCTTCTTTTACCTAAATTATAGTTGCCATCATATCTTTTATTATACATGTTATTATAATCAGCTAACTCATTCCTGAAATTAGGAAGAATATAAGTTAATAAATAACTTTGTAAAGTCTAAAAGATCAATGAACTTTAAGTTCTGCATATCCTCAAGGTCAGTGCCTGAAAAATCGGTGAATGATGTAAGATGCATCACTTCTTACAGAGACTATCTTTCCAAATCTTAAGGAAAGTGGTGGGGGCAGTTCAATTTTGCTATGTTGAAAAAATATCCTACCCTATACCTATAGCTCCCATCTCTATTTTTTTGGCCTTTGGAATGTGATTATTTGGAATTTCTGATTGCACCCCTTGTCTTAATCACAAAGGTAACATTTGTGTTATTTTATTTATTTTTTTAAAGATTTTATTTATTTATTCATGAGAGACACAGAGAGAGAGAGAGGCAGAGACACAGGCAGAGGGAGAAGCAGGCTCCATGCAGGGAGCCTGACGTGGGACTCGATCCTGGGACTCTGGGATCATGCCCTGGGCTAAAGGCAGGCACTAAACCGCCGAGCCACCCAGGGATCCCACAAAGGTAACATTTACAACATGCTGTTAGATTCTACATTCAAAGTATTCTGCCTTTAAGATGGCCCTGGACTAATTGAGAATATGAGGTCATTAGGCCTCATTCTTTCCACCATTATGTTCTTACTATACTCCATAGTTCTCCTTGTATCCTTTTTATATCATAAGCTCTCTTATATGTATATGTTGTTAAAAGCTATGAACTCCTTTTTAGAACTAGGTGGAATATAAATTAATAAATACTTTCTCATAGTCTGAAAGCTTGCTAACCTCTAAATTACAAATACCCATGAGGTCACAGACCTTCAAGCAGACAGTATGGTGTTACCACACTTATAGTAGACAGGCTAATGCTTCCTCTAAAGATGTCCACATCCTAATTTTCAAAACCTCTGGATATGTCACTAACATGGCAAAGAAACCTTGCCAATATGATTAAGGCTATAGAACATGAGCTAGGGGAGATTATCTTGAATTATCCAAGAAGGATAATAAAAGGGAGGCAGCAAGGTACGGGTCAGAGGAAGAGATATGATGATGGAACTAGGGATGAATCAGAGATTAGAAGATGGCTACGCTGCTGGCTTTGAAGATGGAGGAGGAGCTATAAAGCCAAGCAACACAAATAGTTTCTAGAAGCTAGAAAAGGCAAGAAATCTAGAGCCTGTAGCAGAAATGCTTTTGCCAACAATACCTTAATTGTAAGCACAGTGGGACTTCCAGCTTCTAGAGCTATAAGAATAAATTTGTGTTGCTTTAATAGAGAAAATTTGTGATAACTTGTCACAGCAGCAGTAATCTAATACAACACTCCTTGAGAATTCTAGGTTACTTCCACATTACAATTGTGTATGGTTTCCCTTTTTCTCTCTTGCCCCACAGACTTTAAAATCACTCATTTTTCAGCCCCAAGTTTGGTCACAGTATATGGTCTAGATTATACCACCCTGCCTAGGATTGTTCAGCTTTGAACTTCATGCCTCCATTTTTGCATTGATACCCCTGTTCTGCCTGGGTAGTTTGCCCATACAGAATATCATGTTTCATCATTTGCCACTTTAACTAAATGGTGTCCACCTTCAGAGGGCTGACAACTTCCCAGATCTCTGGAGTGCCCACTGGGCAATCTATCCATCTTCATGCATTAGGACTCAATGCCATCCAGCATAACTGTTGCAATAAAGGAAATGTCCTATCTGTATGTCCAACATGGTACTCACTCATCATATGTAGCCATTGAGCACCTGAAATGTGACTAATGTGGAGAGAAGATTCAAGCAAAACCACAAATAAAAAGGTGAAATAACAATTGACACCACAGAAATATGAACAATAAGAGAATATTAGGAAAAATTATATGCCAACAAATTGGACAACCTATAAGACATGGACACATTCCTAGAAATGTATAGCCTACCAAAATTGAAGCAGGAAAAATTGAAAATTTGAACAGACTGATTACCAGCAATGAAATCAAATCAATAATCAAAAAACTCCCAACAAACAAAATCGGGGACCAAGTAGCTTCACAGGTGAATTCTATCAAATTTGTTTTTAAAGATTTATTTATTTATTTTAGAGAGAGAGAGAGAATGGGAGAGAGGGACTGAAGGAGAGAGAGTCTTAAGCAGACTCTCTGCTGAGCACAGAGCCCGATCCAGGCTCGATCTCATGACCCTGAGATCAGGACCTGAGCTGAAACCAAGGGTCAGACACTTAACTGACCGTGTCACTCAGGCTCCTCTCTACAATACATTTGAAGAATAGTTAATATCTATTCTTCTCAAACTGTTAAAAAAAATAGCAGAGGAAGGAAAACTTCCAAATTCATTCTATGAAGCCCAAATTACCCTGATAGCAAAACCAGATAAAGAAACCACAAAAAAAAACTACATGCAATATCTCTGATGAACATAAATATAAAATTCCTTAACAAAGTATTAACAAACTGAATCCAACACTATATTAAAAAAAATCATTCACTACAATCAAGTGGGATTTATTCCTGGGATGCAACGGTGGTTCAATATTCATAAATCAACCAATGTGATATATCACATTAATAAGAGAAAATATAAAAACCATATGATAATTTCAATAGATGCAGAAAAGCATTTAATAAAGTACAATACCCATTCCTGACAAAAACCTTCAACAAAATAAATTTAGAGGGAACATACTTCAACATAATAAAGGCCATATATGAAAAACCCACAGTGAACATCATTCTCAATGGGGAAAAACTGAGAGCTATTCCCCCAAAGGTCAGAAACAACACAGGAATGTCCATTCTCACTTTTATTCAGAATTGTATTGGAAGTCCTAGCCACAGCAGTCAGACAACAAAAAGAAATAAAAGGCATCCAAATTGGTAAAGAGGAAGTAAAACATTCACTATTTGCAGATGACATGATACTATGTATAGAAAACTCTAAAAAATCCACCAAAAATACTAGAATAGATAAATGAAGTCAGCGAAGTCACAGGAAACAACAACAAAAAAATGTACAGAAATCCTTCATATTTCCTTTTTTAAAAGATTTTTATTTATTTATTCATGAGAGATGAGAGAGAGAGAGGCAGAGACACAGGCAGAGGGAGAAGCAGATTCCATGCAGGGAACCCAATATGGGACTCGATCATGGGACTCGATCCTGGGACTCGATCCTGGGACTCCAGGCCCTGGGCCAAAGGCAGGCGCTAAACCGCTGAGCCACACAGGGATCCTCTATCCTTCATATTTCTGTATAGTAATAGTGAAGCAGTAGAAAGAGAAATTAAGACAGCAATCCCATTTACAAATGCACCAAAAATAATAAAATATCTAGGAATAAACTAAGCCAAAGAGTCAAAAGACCTATACTCTGAAAACTATAAAACATTGACAAAAGGAATTGAAGATGACCCAAAGAAATGAAAACATATTCCATGCTCATGGATTGGAAGAACAAATATTGTGAAAATGCCTATACTACCCAAAGTTATCTATAGATTTAATGCAATTCCTATCAAAATACCAGTAGCAATTTTTACAAAACTAGAACAATCCTAAAGTTTGTATGGAGAAAGACCTCAAATAGTCAAAGTAATCTTGAGAAAGAAAAAAAAAAATGGTATCACAACTCCAGACTTCAAGTTATTCAGACTTCAAGTTAAGACTACAGTTATTATATAACTGTAGTAATCAAAGCAGTATGGTACTGGCACAAAAACAGACACATAGATCAATGGGACAGAATAGAGAACCCAGAAATAAACCCACCGTTAGAGGGTCAATTAATCTTCGACTAAGGAGGCAAGAATTCACAACGGGAAAAGGACAGTCTCTTCAACAAATGATATTGGGAAAATTGGACAGCTACATGCAAAATAATGAAGCGGAACCACTTTCTTACACAGTACAAAAAAATAAAATAAAAATGGATTAAAGACCTAAATGTGAGACCTGAAACCACAAAAATCCTAGAAGAGAGCAGAAGCAGTTATTTCTCTGACATTGGTCATAGCAACATCCTTCTAAATACATCTCATGAGGCAAGGGAAACAAAAGCAAAAATAAACATTGGGACTTTGTCATAATAAGAAGCCTCTGCACAGCAGAAGAAACAATCAACAAAACTAAAAGGCAACTTACTGAATAGGAGATGATATTTGCAAATGATATGTCATATGTTATCCAATAAAAGGTTAGTATCCAAAATATATAAAGAATTTATACAACTCAACACCTCCCCCCCAAAAAAAAACAATCGAAGTAAAAAAATGGACTAAAGACATGAAGAGATATTTTTGCAGAGAAGACATCCAGATGGCCAACAGACAGAAGTTCAACATTACTCATCATCAGGGAAATGCAAATTTAAACCACAATGAGATACCACCTCCCACTTGTCAGAATGGCTAAACTCAAAAACTCAGGAAACAGCAAGTGTTGTGAGGATGTGAGGAAAAACAAAAACAAAAACCAAATCCTCCTGCATTGTTGGTGGGAATGCAAACTGGTGCAGCCACTGTGGAAAACAGCGTGGAGGTTCTTCAAAAATTAGAAAAACAGAGCTACCCTTCAATCCAGTAATCATGCTCCTGGATATTTACCCAAAGAATATGAAAACACTAATTCAAAGGGGTACATACACCCCTATGTTTATTGCAGCATTATTTGCAATAGGCAAACTATGGAAGCAACCCAAGTGTCCATCAATAGATGAATAGATAAAGAAGATGTGGTATACATACCACATTTGGAATATGTGGAATGTGGAGTATTGCTCAGCATAAAAAAATGAAATCTTGCCATTTGCAACAACATGAATGGAGCTAGAAAGTATAATGCTAAGTGAAATAAGCCAGAGAAAGACAAAGACTATATGATTTTATTCATATGTGAAATTTAAGGAACAAAACAAATGAACAAAGAAAAAAAGAGACAGATTTTTAAAAGACTCTAAACTACAGAGAACAAACAGATGGCTCCCAGAGAGGAGGTGGACGGGGGATGGGTGATTCAAGTGAAGAGGATTAGGAGTACACTTGTCATGATGAGCCCTGAGCAAAGTATAGAACTGTTGAATCATTATATTGTACACTCTATGTTAACTATGCTGGAATTTTTAAAAAGAGAGAGGAGGGTAAAAGAAAAAAATGTGATTAGTGTGCCTGAAAAACCAAATATTTTATTTAATTTAATTAATTTTAAGTTCATTTTAAATAGCCACACATGACTAGTGGTTACCACATCGGAGAGCACAGCTAGGTTTTCACTAAATGCTTATTGATGATGAATAATTGAAGTCATCATGTACCTTTAATCCTTAAATTCAAATCAGTAAATTTTCTTCTTACTTTAGAAAAAGGCAGTCATCATGAAAAATATCTGAAAATTAAAGACATTTATCCATAAAATAGGCTTCAGTTGTGTGACAGAATGATCGGTACTTAAACCAAATCCCCCAAACTATTAAATCCCTGCACATGATGCCATTACCTTCAGGAACTCATAAAAGGAAATGTCCTTAATTAAAAGTGTGATTTTTTTTCTGTGTGTGGCTCTGGGGACTTTTAAATGTCTGCGTATAAATAAACCATATTTGTAGTTGGGTTTGAAGGCATGCCTTTACTTTGTTCAGTTCCCAGGTTATACTGTTGCTCAGTTACCTAAGAATCCAGGTCTGCTGCTGGATTAGAGAGAATGGCAGCCTGTGCATTTTTGCTGATAGCTGTGTCCCAGGCTGTTCTCTGTGATTTATCTCCCATGAAATGCCTATAGCTGTAAAAGCCCATATAAAAAAAGAGTAAAAGTGAGGGTAAAGGAAATTTGTAACTACCAGGCACTTATTGGTCGCATTAACTGGAGAAAATATAGCAGGAGCTGTGGGAAGGGACTGTGGACCTGGGCTTTGGGCTAGAAGGGGTTCCAAGTGCCGAGTGGCACTGGATGGAAGCCAATACCCCAATCATTCAGTGGAGAATGGTGCCCCAGCTTCCTGCCACTCTCCTGCCTTCTGCACGTAGATTCTATAGGATTTGAACTAAACTCCTCAACAGAAATAGGCATCAAAATGTTAAATTTATAAAGCTTGCAGCTGACACTTCTTACCTTTGTGTAAGCATCTGTATAGTTAGGTTTGCAGGTGTTTTATAATCCTGGAAGAGCGAAGTCATTAAGTACTATAAGCACAGTCTATCGATCAAGGCAGGTGCTGGTTCAACCCAGACACAGGGTCTGGTATCTCAATGAGGTAGGTGTTTGTCTGTTTCTGGAGAAGCAATGAACTCCTTTATTTGGACACTTCCTTAACTCGTTATACGATTCATTAGTGCCAAACTTGCTTCCACTTAAATAATAATAATAACAACACAAGAAATAACTTTAAAACATAAGAAACCTTATCTGAACTATAAATCTCAAGAATGTCTGGTCTACTTGGTCAGACAACAAAACCATCCAACTTCATGATAAAAATGACTCCTATTTATTGCATCCAGAATTTTGCAGCCTCAGAAGTGCTTCTCTGGAGATTTCAAATGTGACATAGCTTTACACACAAATCAGTGAATCAATCACATGCCAAACGTTGAGAGTTTGTAGGGTCTTCTGAATAAGAATTTAATATTGTATGAGAATTACTTCCATAATTTCTCCCTAAAAGGTAGAAAGAGTTGGGAGAAATATCCCTTAATATTTATTTTTTAAAGGTATTTCCTTTCCCTTTATCTTTACTGGCTTCACACTCCAGAACTTGACTATCTTATTTGCAATGGTAGACACTGCCACAAAACAAATTTATGTGTCTCAGATTGAAGTTCCTCCACTTTGAGATTTCAGGGAATTGCTGTTTCGGTTAAAATTAAGTTAAATTAAGACTCTGAGTTCCAAGCCCTGTAACAAAAATACTGTATTTAAAATAGAAACACCTGTATTCCCTAAGTGGATGACACAAAAACCTTTTAACAATTCACATTTCCTTGGTGTGTAATCATTTGTTTTTATCAAACTTGAAACCAGCACCAAATCTTCATATATTATCCTGCCAGCCAAGATCACCTTACTCAAAATCTCCCAGTGTTCACAAAAAAAGGAAAAGTACCTAGTGAAGGCAGGAAAAATCAGAAGCCTCAAATCTGAAAAATTGATGTTTGAGTCTGATGCATGGCTGGTGTGTGCTGTGCAGCACTTGGAAATTCCATTTCTGTGCAGTGAGTGGTGAGTGTATACCACTGGATTTGCTGGGGGCATTCGAAAAGCAATACTGCCTATGCTCGCCCACCCCCACCCCCCTATGTAGTACACATGGTTGTGGCACTTTTACACACATTACAGACAAAGAAATCCAACAGAGAAAGGAGAGAAGCCTAATTGAGAAAGGAGGAGTCTGTCCTAGGCAAGAAGGAAAAAATTCAGACATCCATCTTTTTTTAATATGATTTATTGTTTAAATTATACTCTTTTGCATTTTAAGAGCAGCCAGGAAAATGAAGTTATTGGTACATTAGAATTTTCCTCTCTGCTGTCATTTCAGTTTAATTATTACTCAGACATCTGTAATGGAAAAAACTAGAGGCTTAGAGCGGGTTTCCAGCTTGGGTCTTTCTAAATCTGTTCCTGGACAGATGACAGAGCCTGAAACCAGTGACCAAGGCCTCACAGAGGTTGTTTCTTTATCTGAGACAAGAAAGTCCCAAGTGCTACATTCATTACATGTGGATGAGAAGATTTAAGAGTCATGAACGTGACCCAGAGCGAATGCTTAACGAGTTAGCTAAGTCCAGGTTTAATCATCACATGATTAAGACAGAGTCCTATTACCTGTGTAGTCTGAAGCTTTGAGTTGAACTGTTTCTTTTCCAAATTCAGGATTTTGCACAGGAGGCAAACTGATTTGGGCTTCAGGAGGAAATCACTGACTTATCTGCCCTGGGGACACAATGAGCAGGAATAAGCACGAGTTCGACATTTTTTTAAGAAGCTAGAAAGGTGGAAATGCCTATAAAGCCTTCCCCAAACACTGAATTTATTTAGGCCAACTTGGAATTGAAAAATAGATGCCAGTCAGAAAATTGGGGAGAGGGAAGAGCAGGGGGGTCGGCAAGTCAGATGGGATAGAGTTGTAGGATCTTATGTTTAACAATTAGGTTTGCTTATTTGTCATCTGGATTCTCATATACCATGAAATAAGTAGGAACCAACCAAAGACTCAACACAAATATTGAGTTAATCTGACCGGGCTCAGCAGCAGTCTGTATTCAGAGCCTTTTAATAAAATTAGAGGTTTATTTGTTTGTTTATTGTTGCCTTTAAAAAAAAACAAAACAAAACAAATGGACTCTTTTCCAAGCGGCATCTATACACATGGAGCCATCGAAACCACTGTCCCCCCCACTGTACCCCCCGGTTCTTTATTCTACAACTGTCTAGGTTTCAAGAACTGAGTAGAAGCAGAGAAACTCCTTCCAATGCATATAAAAGCCTGGTTTGGCTTGGAAAGTCTGGTCAAGTTCAAGCAGGCAGTGTGCCAATGACCCCATGCTCAGCCTACAGCTTTGCGGCCTTCATTAGAATCTCTCAGAGTTCTGTTTTTAGAAGAGCAACAGACCCTCTTTAACCGAGGGAAATGAAAGGGACCTCTTTATCCACCACTCATGTATTCTTTCCAGTTCTGATAATAGATTTTGCCAGCAGGAGCCACGCCAGGCTAGAACTCTCACATTGGTCAAACTCTGTGGCTTGTTCTTTCCAAGCCATTTCCCAGTGGACTGGGGTTTCTCATCAATCACGCGTTGCCCATATCGTGTTTCCTGGTTTGGCTGTCCATGTGGCCAGCCCAAGGCTGGGGGCCCTGGGAGTCAGTATTAATCATGACACATGCCACTCTCGGGGCTGGGTTGCTTTGAGGATGGCATCTTGTACTTGCCTCTAGTTGTGTTTTTCCCTGGAGAAATCTCAGGTTAGATGAGGGGCGGGGGGAAGCCAGTTCCTGCTTGATGTTTAATAGCTTGGTCATTAGGAGGGATCCTGTAAAACCCCCACCCCCTGCTGTTACGTGGGTGTGTTTTTAACTGTAAACGCTGCCCACGTTGCCACAGCATATTAACTGGCTCCAAGTTTAGGACAATCTATGAGGATTTTAATTTACTTCTCACCTGTCTCCTTACCTAGTTCCCACACAATTATCCCTGGAGATCACTGAACCCTTGGTTACTATCATTTCAGCCATGAGCAGTGTTTTCAATCGCACTGTGTCGCATAAGGAGAGAAGCCAGCAAAGGTGACACACACGGAATTGCTGGCCGGGGATGTGGGCACTGTGGAGAGTTTCAATCACACTGTTTGCTTTAGTGCTAGACGTTGCCTCAGCTTTGAGGTGTGGGAGCTGTAAATTAGCATCTGAAACAACGCAGCTGTATTCCTGCTGCTGCTTCTCTAGCCAAGGCCCCTGGCCCTGTGACTTCTGAGTCTTCCATCTGGGAGCCGCTATTTGTTGAACTGAATCCTACTTTGGGCAACCGATGTGGGTATTCTGTGAATTAGTCCATGGAAAGAACCTACTGAGATTCCAGCAGTCTTTGGGGGTTTCCCAAGAGGAGGACCCCGTGGCAAGGATTAGAGTGCAAGCCATTTTGTCTGGGAGGTGAGCCCGGGAATCACTAGTAGGGGAGTTGGGAAAGGAAGATAGGCAGTAAAGGGTGAACTATCAGGCCAGTTTCCACTGTGAGCCCTGAAGCTTGACTTTCCTAGGGGACACTAGGAGTCAGGGTGGCACCTGACAGACAAGGGAGCTGTGGTGTTTGTGTTAAGGGATGTTTCCAGGAGCTGTTAATTCTCCAGCACCTCTGGCTTGCAGAGTCTGCAGGCAGAGTGGGCTCCAGGGGCCCGACAAAGCTCCCAGCAGAGAAATGTAGGTGCTGGCAAGTAAAAGTTAGGTCTGTGTGTAAAAATGGTAAGGCTGGTGTGCATGTGTGTGGGAGGGTGTTCATAGGGGTAGAAATAGAGCAGAATACCCACAATATCTGCCCCACTAACCTCAAACCCCAGGGACCAGAGCAAAGAGCTGGGCAAGCTAAAAACCCTGTTCAGTGTCACAGCTAGAAACAAGCAGAGAGAGGGTCCCCACCAGCCCTAATTCCGTGCAGAAGCATCTTCTATAGGGATCATCCAACTTCTACCCTAACATTCCAAGTGGCAGGGGGCTCAGCCATCAAAGCTGCCCAGGCCGTGTGTAGATAGTTGTAGCTATTGTTCTTATCGATACTTTCTAAATTTCCATGTTTGTTCAAATGACCATTCATTCCCCATCTCCTAGGTGGTAGATGCAACGCAAGGAACAGGACCAAAGCTCTCACAGATGCATGCCCACAAGAAGATGGATCATCATGATTTATTCTCATGCAGCTTTTCATAAGGTGCCCCATTGCCCAGCTGCACGCTACAGAAAAGGAAGTCTGTAACGCACCACAGGTAGGGAGAGCAAGGCAGTTAGAGGAGGTTAAGCCTGACTACAAGCGGGACAAGGTAGGGGAGACATACCCAGCACAGGCCCAATGGCCATATCTAATCTCCTCCAAACAGTAGGCATGCCAATAGCCATCCTCAACCAACAGAATGTGTGCTCCACTAGTATTCTAACCAGAGCACATTTAAATCGGATTATGAGGAATGACTTATTATCTACTTTAAAAAGCATGGCATTTCTTAAAGGGAATATCAAATCTTTTCTTCTGTTCAGTTTCCCACTTCTAACCATTCCTTACTTGTCCATTCCATTTCTTGTCCATGTGGCTGCAAATGAGTCCATCCCACAATGTAAATTTCATCTTCCTCTGCAGATATTTTAGGAGGCATTAGTTGCAAACCTGTGGGCACTCAGAAATATCCACCAATCTTACACATACAAATAGATCCTATAAAAGTAGGATCAAATCGACATTAGTCTGGGGGGCCTATGATTGAAGAGTGCTGACCACTATCACATACTGCACATGGTCTCCTAAGGAATGTGAAAAAGAAGAGCAGTCTGCTGCCCAGTCATAAAACTAGCAAACTTCAAAATGAAGGTGAATCTAGAAAATCTGTGAGCCAAATATGGGTGTGACTGCACTTTCTATTTGCATATATGTGCATGTAAATGTGTGAGTGTGATGCCCATTTAATATTTGATCTTGAAAACAAATAAAAATAATTGACATACTGCTCCCTAAAATAAGAAGTTTATATTCAACAATCCTGTGTTATTTTAGAGAGAAAGCAGAAAAAGGGAATCGAGATCCTATAATAGAATAAAGTAGAAAAGTAGAAGTCACAAACTGGCCATCCACGAACCAAACAAATACAGTTTATGGATGTGTTTTGCTTTGGCTCACACAGTGTTCACCCATACGGAGTTTTAAACATGCATTCATTGCTATCCTTTAAAAATAAGAATAGTTTAAATCAAAATCCAGATTCCCAAATTCTCTTGGATTATCAAAATCTCTGGCAATTCCAAAGCAATTCTACATTTCACATGACAACATTTGGCCAGAGCTAGCAGCTGCTTTCTCCTCTGGACAAGGCATACATTTCCTAGCACATCATGCTCCACCCTTCCTCTCATTGCAGAAGGCTAGTTATCATGTATTACTTCATTCCTTCTGGCTTCTTTCATTCACATTGCTTGTCTGGCCCCTGCAAACCTTCAAGATAGAAGGGAACAAACCAAGGTATGAGGAACAAGATTTAGTCATTTAATTTTACTTTATAAGCCAGCATGCCAAAGGTCATTGGAAAACTGGAAGATGCTCCAGAAGAAAATGCATTCCATGGCAAATAAGTTTGAGACACACAGTCTTTTTTAAATTCCCAGTGTGCACTAGAACAGCGAACTGTCCGGGAAGTCACATGACATGTAAACTTTGCCTGGCCTTGGTTAGAAAATTGGTTAAGGGACCACTGGACATTTTAAACAGTAGAGGAACTTGGTCAGAACTATGCATTGGCAACTAAATTTGCTAACAGTGCAGTTTCCCTAAAAACAAGGGTTAACATAAAAGTAGCACCATCCATAATCTCCATGATTTTCCTCTCAGTCTTACACAGATGTCCTGCAACGAGCATCTCATTCCCTTCTCTATAAATGGACAATAGCAATAACTTCCTGTGCAGATACATGGAAGGATTAAGAAGGCACATGCCATAAGTAAATCTTAGCTGTTCTTACTCTTATCTTCTTCTCCATACCCTTATTATCTCTATAGATTCACAAATTTCCATATGCATGTATATGGAAACATGGGGAGTTTCCCACTTCCTGTGGAATTAGATACATTATGTAGGAAGTCCTATTTCATTTTTCTCTGCCAGTTAAAACTCTATGTCCCCTGGAATGCGTTTGTAGAACTTCCTAGGTTGAAATACTAATTTCACTGTTTGGACTTAGGGATTTTTTTTGTCTTCCCCTGGGAAGAAGGTATGGAAAGAGAGAGGAAAGAAAAAGCAAAGAAGGGAAAGATAGGACAAATAAATTGTGTTCTCCCAAAGCACAGCAATGAAAAGAAGGCAATGTGGCAACTTAATGGTAGTCACAAGCAACTGAAGCTTTTTTGAATTGGTTCAGTTGTTTCCCAGAAATGAGAAATGCTATGTCAAGCCACAAAATTAGAAGTTTATAACCAAGATTTCAGCCAAAAGAGCCAGCAGTTTCCCATGAGTCCAAGGGTTGTCTACTATAGTTACATTCAAACTGTTTCTCTGCTTTCACGTGGTTTTCTATCTATGCTACAGCAGAAGAATCTCCAGTGTGTCTGTCCTCCTAGAAGTGTTTGGATCTTCCAGCTAAGAAGTCAACTAAGTCAGTACATAAGAAATGTTACCATAAAAACTACCACTGAGGGCAGCCCAGGTGGCTCAGCGGTTTAGCACTGCTTCAGCCTGGGTTGTAATCCTGGAGACCTGAGATCGAGTCCCATGTCTGGCTCCCTACATGGAGCCTGTTTCTCCCTCTGCCTGTGTCTCTGCCTCTCTCTCTTGTGCTCTCTCTCATGAATAAATAAAATCTTAAAAAAAAAAAAAAAAACATAAAACTACCACTGAGTTAGGGTACCTGGGTGGCTCAGTTGGTTGAGCATCCAACTCTTGATTTCAGCTCATGTCATGATCTCAGGGTGGTGAGATTGAGCCCTGTATCGGCTCTGAACTCAGCATGGAGTCTGTTTGTCCCTCTTCCTCTGCTCCTCCCCCAACTCTCTCTCTCTTTCTCTCTCTCCCTCTCTCTCTCAAATAAATAAATAAAATCTACAAAAAAAAAAAAAAAAAAGAATCACTGAGTGTGGGAGGCTTGGTGTGCAGGCATAGATGACTTACTCTGACCTATGATGAGACAACTAGAACAATCTCAGGAGGCAGGCCCCCAAGTAGCTGGAGAGGGACTCATTCAACATAGTTTTCAAAAATATTAAGATCTTATGATATTTCAGCCACCAGACTATGGAGGAGGAAGCAATAATAAACAAAGATGGGGCTTGTGTCCACATCTGTCCTATGGAGGTCATGTTCTAGATGAGGAGGCAAACAACTTCACAGTTAAGTAAAATGCTAACAAAATGGCAATTCTGGCTAGTGCTCAGAAGGAAAGCTGTGTGGTGGTTTGAGAGCATGGGACAGGGACTCTGGGTAGAAAATTGACTAGAAAAGTGTATGAAAAGTGTATGAGGGAAATCTAGGGGGTGATGGGCTTTCAGATATTAATAACAGCAGGATAAAAATAGGCTACAAAACAATATGATTTGTAGGATGGCAATTTTGTGATATTAATAATCAAAAACATTCATAATCAAGGCATCAAGACTTAGTCACTGCTTCATCTGTGTCTGTTTTTAATTCTGTTATTTATACTTTTCTTTAACTGCTAAATTTTCTACAATGAGAACACAAATTATTTTAAGTTAGGGAAAAGATTATTTTTTAAAATAACTATTGTCATTTCTTTTTTGATTTTCAATGTTTTCTACAAAAAAGCATTTTTATTGTATTATCATTAAAATTATATAGTATTAATACACACATATAAACACACATGAAACGACACCTTGTATTTGAAAATCTGTGACTTTAATAATCACCACCTGTAGGTTTGCAGTTTTCACTTTGTTATTCACTTAATCGCCAAATAAAGTGAATCTCCAAGATGGTGCTTGCATTGCTGACTTACATCTACTTGCAATATTTTCCAAGTGGAAGGGGCAAAGGGAGATGTCAGAACTACGTGCCATACACCACGTCTGCTCACCCAGCCCCACCCCTTGTAGATGGCCCAGTGACAGCAATGAGTGCTGCACTCCCATACTTGGCGGACAGGATGATGGCCCTGTGGCTCAGCAAGGCCACATCTTGCTAGTGTGACAGACTAACTACTCAGAAAAGGACCTTCTTGCGTGTTACCTAATGCATCATCTGTTGATTTAAGAACACACATTAGTGCCGCCTTGTGTCACCCTCTACATCATATCAATTTGCTGCATCTCAGCAGAGGAAAAGGGAAAAAAGAACTCAAACCACTGACGATCCACAAGTAGGCCAAACACTCAAAGCTACATCTGCTAAATCTGGATGGATTAAGTTTGTAAACCACTAACACCTCATTTTCTTCTATTTTATAATGAATCTTTAATTACATAAGAAAGAAGTGAAATCATCCTCCCCTTGAACATTAGAATGTTTACTTAAAAGGAGTTTTCTGCCATCTTCCCCAATTTCAGTCCCTCCCACCCTCTCATAGACAGTGTGGGGTTTGGGGTTTTGGCTTCTGGATCATATACACACACATGTACATATATATATATAAACATAAATATAAATGTGTACATAAATATGCCTAATGCAGGACAGAATGGAGAACATAACATTGCCTTGTGCTTTGTAAGGATTTTTCTTTTTTTTATCTCTCTCTCTCTACATAAATGGTTTCATCCTGTAGTTATCATTCTGCAACTTGCTCATTTGTTTCTTTTTTGAGCTTTATGCCAGGCTGGTTATTTATTTGAACTGCTGCATCCAGTTTCATCATATAAATACACCATATTTTATTTACCCGTTCCCCTGTTGATAGATACTTAGGCTTTTCCAATTTTCACCATTGCAAACAATGCTGCAATGGACGTAATCGTATCTGACAGTCTGTGTACACGTGTTCCACACACACATACACCCCACCCCAATCGTGTCCAAGACCATTGTCTCCAGAGTGAAATGTCAGGAAGTTTGACAACCTAGTGACATGGTGCCCAGGTCTTGATTCTCACCTGATTTAGACCTTGGTGAGGCAGGGCTTTTGGTAGGGGGGTCTGGTGGTCCCATTTCCCATCAGATTGTCCTCCTGGGTGGGGCAGAGAAGCTAATGGAGAAACAGAGCCATCTATTATTGGTAGACCCCCCAACCAGCTCATACAGACTTGGGCCCATTTGCAGATTCAAATGAACTTTTCTTTGTTCCCCCTAAAACCTGCAAACCCACCTAACAGCAGTTTGGCATTTAACATTCCCTCCTCATCACCCGGCTGAGAAGGGCCCCACTGACTCTTTACCATCAAAGGGGCTTTTGGAAGAAGAGAGGAGACACTCAGAGAGTTGGTGCTGGAGATAGGAGTGACTTTCACAACCCAAGAGGCAGGAGGGCCAGTCTGCCCGGGCTCCTCCACGCTTATTGCTTGCACCTTGCAAATACAATCCAGCCCTGTTCCCAGCCCCTCTGCCATTTGAGAATCATGAAGTCATCACAGCTGTGACTGCAGCCACCCTGGAGGCCTGGAACTAGCTGGCGGGGGGCCCTCCCCCGCAGGCCAGAAACGTGCTCTCCTGCAACTCCAACACTGCCGGGGGTGGGGGGAGCGAAGCACCCCCCTCCCCGGTCCAGCAGCCAGGAGCCCCATGTTGGCAGGGCGGCCAGTGGGGAAGCAGATTCATACCCAGTGACTGGGACTGGCCGTGATCTGGGAGCCAGCATTGTGCCTCTGGGCCTCCTGGGGCCAGGCCCACAGATTCAAGCCATTTCACACTTGGAATGTGTAATAGGGATGGTCTCCAACCTGCCACCTCCGTGTCAAGCACAGCTCCACTCAATAAACCCTCTGGGGGGCCTGGGGGCAGAACTGGAGAATCGAGGGCCAAAGGACTAGAGCCTCATAAGCATGCTTTGGGCAAGGCGTCCATCTGAGGAGGGAGGCCTGGCCTCCCGCTCCGTCTGCACCAGTGGAAAAAGCTACGTAAGTGCCAAGTCACAGGAGAGCAAGTCATGGCCCAGGGCTTTACAATCTGTTTCATGAGCTCTTCCTCCCAGCGTGCCAGGCAGCAGAAGTTCTCCGTCAGTGCCCCAGCAGACGGGAGCATGTGCGCCCGGGGGCTTCCTGCCTGGAGGAGCACCATGGCCTCTGAAGCAAGCAGGTGGCAGCCCTGAAAATTCTGGGAGGGCTCAAGAATTACAGTAGTGCATTCTGATATTTAAATGGCCTCCCTCTTACCTGGGCTGGGGGTGTCCTCTGCAGGGGTTTGGGGTCAGCTTTAGACCCGGGCCCTCATCCTGATGCTCTAAGCAGGAGCTGCCTCTGCCAGAGGCCCCTCTGCCTTTCCCTGGGACCAGACAGGTGTGAAGAGCAGCAGAAGGCCCTGTGTCCTGGGGAGAGGCTGTCTTCATGGAGGCAGGAGAGAAGACCACAGGAAGGCAGGGGTCACACACAGAGGACAGAGCAGAAAAGTCTCCAGGAAGACTTAGCAGCACAGATGGAGTCTTCCAGAGGCTGGGGGTCAAGGATTTTCTGCCAACAGAAATCCTTGGAGATGCTTCTGGATGGCCCCACCAATCTCCCATCTCTCCTCCTCCAGTATCCGCTTCCTTCCTCTCCCCAGAAGCTCTGCTCACTGCCAACCACAGCTGCCATCCCCCTGCTGTCTCAGACACGCTGGGCAGCTCTGTCTCTCAATCTCTGCCCTGGGTTCTTTGGAAACTAAGGGTTGTTACCAAGAGGGGCATCGAGAATGAGGAGGGGGTTTCCATCCCCATCTCTGCAGGCTTCAGCCCTGCTCTCACCAGCATTCCCTTCTGTCTTCTTGAATCTGGAAATTGTGGCCTCTCCGCCCAACCCCTCCATCACTTTGGTTTTTTTTTTGTTTTTATTTTTTTTGTTCTGTTTTGTTTTGTTTTTGTATACTTTTCATTGGAGTTCAACCTGCCAACATATAATATGAGGAGAAGAAGGGAGAAGAGAGACAAAAGGAAGATGGTGCTGAGGAGCCCAACATTAGGCCAGTGAGCAGAACTGGAAAAGGTACTGGTGACAAAGGGTCACCATTACCTCTTTCCTCTCTCCTTCCCTGATAGGGTGCTGCTCCCTACACCCAAGCGTTGAGACAGGGGACAGGTTAGACTGCTCACTTGGGCCACATCAAAAAAGAAGAAAATAGAAAATTCTGCATCCTGGCCATGATGGGTGTGAGAAAAAGCACTAGAAAGTATCCACACACATCCCTTCTGGGGCCTAGGATCTTCTTAAATGAAGGCCTGCCTAAACCATTTAAAAAAAAATAATGAAAAACATTTCATTTATGTTCCAAACAAGTGTTCCTGGTGAAGAATTGAGAAAGCACAATAGATTATGTTTTGAGGTAGAAGCAAAGTATTAAGTATTGAGTACCTCACAGTATATATCACTGATGTTTGAAAAATTGTCAGTAGTCATTATAAAAACATTACTCAGCTATACACGAAGCAAGTCAGCTTTCTCACTCTTTTGGCTATAATCTGGGTGTTCACATACTCTATCACCTAAACAGGAAACGACAGGCACCATCTTGGATGCCAGTCCCATGGCTACAGTCTCATGAACTCACCAGAGATTGTGTCCACTTGTGGAGGTTTTACTTTACAATAGCTAGCAGTGAACCCCATGTTACTCAAGAATGAAAGCCATGACTCTCAAGAATGATGATCTTCATAAATTCTGTTTTATGGCCCAGGCATAGTATATCACTTCCTCTCACCCTCCTGACTGACAAATCACCCAGGATAGGAGGGACCCAAAAGCACAACAAGAGGACTTCACATTTGGTCCTTGCTTCCTGTAACCTGGGCCTCCCTTTATAACAGCAGATAAATGTAGACCGTCATCTCTGAATTCCATCTTTGAGATCATGACACCGAGGACTCCTAAAATGTACTTAGAAACTTAAGAATGGACTAGGTCATGTCTGTGCATCACAACCACATGCTCACAATGATCAACAGTCCCAGGCATGGTTAGAACCCTACTCTTGCACCAAAGAGCTCTGCAATAGGCATGGCATCATCTAGCCCTCAGGACAAATCCATAGCACAAGGCAGCACCTGCTACCTTTCCAATGACACCATGATTTCTTGAAGAGATTGTATATTCTAAACTATAGAGCTTGCTTTCCGATGGAAGAATGTTATGTGTCCCATAGTAGCAACTCAAATGCTAATTCTTTTTGCTTCCCTAAAAATGTTGATTTCCCCAGCTTGTATTTGCTCCTGGATTTGATTTGATTTGATTTGATTGATTGATTGATTGATTGATTTTGCTCCTGGATTTTAGGTAAACAAAATGCTTCCAGTGAATTCCCTGGAGCTGTAGTAAATCAATTCGTGGAAGGAGGCTTGTGGATGGGAAGGCAGGAAAGATATGGAGAGTGCATATCAGGCCTCTGAGCCCTGCCCTCGGAGACCTGGACCCCTTCAGGAGGTGGCCTTGGAAATGCCACTTGAGCCAGGCGGGATTCAGAACCTGTAAGTCCTGCACAGTGCCCAGTATTGACGCACACCTTCCAAGATGCACCAAGCAAAATGTATATTTTCTGTCTGCCTAAGATACATACATCCCCCCTAACTTCTTGGACCTGAAGAATATTACCATGTGTTTTTCGGCAAGTAACATTTAGAAATGCAAGAATTTTCAACTCATCTTTTATCGTCAAGACACTGTTCGAAGACTCCTAAGAATCCCATTGGAGCAGAAAGAAAGAAGAGTGGCTATAGCTCTGTCTTTGCTTTTTCTCATAAATTGGTGTTTTGAATAAGATTACATTTGACTACAGTTTCATTTCCAAAAAAATTGCAAATTGTTTCTCTATTCAGTAGAATAAAATCAATGTTTAACGCCTCCTATATGACAGGTGGGAATATAAACTATGTAGTTTTCTTAAGGTGTTTATGGGCTTGAGAGGTAAGAACATGAATAAATTCAGATTATCACAATCTCAGGAAAATATGAAGAAGAACTTACTTTAAATTCTCATAATCTAGAGGCTTCCCCAATAACTGAGGGTGATAAGCAAATATCAGGAGCCTTGTGTTTTGTGGTCTGGGAAGTGACCTTTGGTCTCTGCTACATAATACTGGGTTTCATGAAGTTCCCAAGATGTAGCAGGGGCAGCAGACACAGTGGGATGCTGTGTTCGGTGTCTTGCTTCACCAGACAAGACCCAGTCGTTTTTGCCTTATTTAGAAATAGACTTGTTTTATTATGACACGGACCGTTTGTTAGCACAGAGAGAGACAGAGAGGCTCACAATGTTTGAGTCCCTTATCTCGCATTGTTTATGTTCTTAAAATAATTTAATTAGCTTAATAAACAAAAGCATTTTCAATTCATAAACAAAGAAAACTCAGAAAAATCAAATGTTCCAAATGGCAAAAAGAAAAGTCAAATCATTCCAAGACCCTTTTCTCACTCTCTGGTTTGCATATTCCTGCAAACCTCATTCCTGACAGCCAGTTGGACTTTGAAGACATGTGTTTAATTCCTTATTTTAGTAGGTCCCTTGATTCAATTTTTAAAGCAGGTGGAATTTAATCTAAGGCTAAAGGAGGATTTCTGGAGGAGCAAAAGAAATGAAAGGGTTCTAGAACTCTGAGTTTATATTATCAAAACAAGCTGACTATATCATTTTAATCTTTAATCTTATTAATATTTCTGACTTTTTAATTACTCTAACTTCTTTAGCCCATAATGACTAAGGATGGTTTCAAAATACATGTATGATCTTTAAGAATAGAATGGAGTGTGCATGTACTTCATAAATTTAATTTATGAGTTATGGGTAAAAATGTAAATCAGTGGATTATACATTAAGGACAAAAGTAGCATCTACAAGTAGTTATGTATTTTTCATAATTAATATTAGCTAACTTGGTTTAAGCATTAATACATGCTAGTTACATACTTAAAAATTACATGTGGATTATCTTTATTTTTACTTTTTTATTTAAATTCAATTTGCCAACATATAGAATAACACCCAGTGCTCATCCCATCAAGTGCCCTCCTCAGTGCCTGTCACCCAACATATGGATTATCCCTTAATCCTCCATGAACACATGAGGTGGATATAATTATTCCTTCTATTTTAAACATGAAGAAACTGAGATTAAGAGTTTGCCCAATGAACGTAGCGGGAATATAATGGAGCCAGACATAAAATCCAGTCTCTCTGACTCCAAAGGCTTGTGACTGACTCTGTGGTGTCCTGTGAGGTAATAAAGAGCTATCATGGAGATCTGTTGAGTTGTATTATTATTATTACAGCAATGGCTATCAGCAAAGCCAGATGGTTTTCCATTGTTTCTGATGTGTCTCAACTTTTGCCCAATGAACTCCCCCACCCATGTCAGTCATAGTTCAATCAGATAAGCAGAAGCACCAGGGGGTAATACATGAGTATGTATGTACACGCACACATATGCATAGCTATAGACACAGACAGACATCTCTGTTACCTTACAAAATTGTGGGAGCTGATCAGTCTCCAAAAGGCTTTTGTCCACAGAGCAGGCCGTGGAAAAGCAAGGACAAGCTGGAGCCCCCATAAGGACAAACAGAAACTCGTATCATGTCTCTGAATTTGCTGGTGTTAATGTTTTGTAGGACAAGCTGGTGCCCTTCATCACAGAGTTGGCCCAGGAGTCAGAGAACCCAAAAGAGAATGTGAGAGGAGGAGCAGCTGCAGACCTGGCTGTTGCCCCACACCAGCGAGATGAGCCAGCAGACAGCAACAATGTGCGAGCTACATCATGGCTGCTCCTTCACTTCCACCTTCCACATCTCCCACCGTGTCTCTCTTGTGGCCAACCCTAACCCGACACATACAGGGGAAGGAATTGTGGGAAATGAAGCTCAGTCTAGGCAAGTTGATACATTACAAAGCCACTGTGCACACACACTCTTTTCTCCCTGTTTTCTTGCATTAAAGGAGCTTCAACATTCTATGTAGAAGTATGTAACCACAGACAGTGGAGAAAACCCGGCTCTGCCACCAACAGATGCCTAGAGTGCCTCCTTTGCACAAGGGCTGTGCACCAAAGCTGCAAAAGTGAATGGAACCTGGGTCCCATCTTTAAAACACTAGCTGTTTGGGAGTATGTGGAGAAAGAGAAACAAAACATCAATACAGGTATTATAACAAGTATTATGATAAGCGAATGCACCCAGGGTATAATAGGAGCCCACAAAAGTGGCTCATTCTACCCAGGTGAGCTTTTCTGGAGGATGTGGTGTCTAGACAGTCTTTAAGATTGAAGTAGGAGTTGACTAAGCGAAGAAGGATAAGTAAAAATTTTAAGATGGACTGGGGAGGGAATAACCTTTAAGACTTATGGCAGAGATGGGATGGAGAGATTTATAAGCAATAGTTGTGGGAGGTTGGGAGTGGAAGGAAAAAAGGTTGGAGAAGTAGGTGTCACAAACCATGGAAAGTCTATGCACACTGTTCTAAGGAGTTTCTGCTTCACTTTCTAGAAACTGAGAATGAATGAAAGACATAAACACACAAAAATAATATGGGTATTGAGGTAAATAATCTCCACAAAAATCAACTCAGCACCTCCCTCCTTTGCACATGTGTGGTACTCATCACTTTAAAAGATGGGGTCTAATTTCCCTCCCCATGAACCTTGATCTGGCCTGAGCAACAGCTTGACTAAAAGAAGGTAACAGAAGAAACATTCCAAGGGTACCTCTTAAGTTTTACAGCTTCTTCCTCGTCTCTGGGAACATTTGCTCTGGGGACATGACACCTCTTCTTGGAAGCAAACTTACTCTGTCAGGAGCCCAAACCAAGGGTGATGCCACATGTAGATGTTCCACTCAATCACCCAACTGAGCTCCCAGACAAAAACCATCATGTGGGTTGCCATCATGAATGACCTGGACAGCCAAGGTTAGGCCTGTAGAGGATTCCAGTCCTAGCTACCATCTGAATGAGAGACCCCAGAGGAGGACTGCCCCCAATAACTCACAGAATTTGAGAGATAATCAATTTTGTCTTAGATTTCTAAGTCTTCATTTGTTACATAGCAACAGATAACCAGAATTGTCATTTTTATATTTTAGAGGGGAAAAAAACCCTTGGAGTACAGCTTATTGACTTAGGGAGTCAAGTAACTGACTTAGGAAGTAAGGAGACCTGGCAGGAACCCATTGCCATAGTCAAAAGAAAGATGAGAGCCTGGATCTGAGATTGCCAGTGGGAACAACAAAGAAAAGCAGTATTCTAGAAACAGGAGGCAAATTGATAGACTTCATGTTAAATGATGAGCAAAGAAGAGAGGAAGAGTCTCTGTGTCTCCTGTACAGTGGGTGGAAGTTGGGTATCCCAATTCCAAGGATCTAGAATACTAAAGGATGATCAGGTATGGTAGGGAGAGGAATAGGATGAGGCAAGATAGATATATGGTGAATTAGAGGTTGCTAGGATCACCCAGATTGACAAGTTTGAAGAAAACTTGGTTAGGAGTTAGGAATCTAGTGGGAAAAACACTTCATAGATATCACTCATTAAAGACCATGAAAGTGGACAAGGAGAGGATATTAAGTGAACTCAGAAATTGGTTAAGGATGCACAGCTTGAGAAAACTTATGCCTATTCTCTGTCATGGAATAACTTGCATGAACTTAGGCAAATAGCCTCACAGTTCTCAGTGTCCACATTTCCACAATGGATTTTTATGTGGGTTTTTAATGAGAATAGATGATATTTGATGTAATAATACTATCCAAGTACCTAGCCTAGAGTTTGGTCAAGAGCTCAATAAAAATGTTATTCATATTATCATGATCATAATTTGTGTCAAAGGGATGGGCTGCTGAGACAACCAAGAAGGAGACTAAGAACTGTTAGAGAGGTGGGGTGAAGAATGGAGGAGGTCACAGAAGCACAAGAGTTCACTGTTTTGAGAAAGAGTGAGGGTAGGGAGAGCTAGGGTATTCTCACTGGAAGTGACAATATTCAGGTTGCTGGGGACCTTGATGTGGAATTTTTAAAGATATGGTAGGAGTTTAGCAAAGCTAGGAATTGGGATATGAACACTCAGAGATTGTTCTTTTAAGAAACTTGGAAGGATATAAAAAAACAAAGCCTGCCATTTGCAACCACATGGATAGACCTTGTCGGCATTACACTAAGTGAAATAAGTCAGAGAAAGACAAATATTGTATGATCTCACTTTACATGTGGAATCTAAAAACAACAACAACAAAAACAACAACAAAAACCCACAAGTTCATAGAAAAGGAGATCTTATTTGTGGCTACCAGAGGCAGGGGTCAGGAAGGGAAAATAGGAGGAAGTGGTTACAAGGTCCAAACTTCCAGTTACAAGACAGATAAGCACTAAGGATATAACGCACAGTGTGATGGCTATAGTTAACAACACTGTGTGAGATACAGGGAAGTTGTTAAGGGAATAAATCCTCAGAGTGCTCATTACAAGGGAAAAAAATATTTCTTCCTTTTTCTCTTTTTATTGTATCTATATGAGATGATGGGTGCTACCTAAACCTATAGTGGTGATCGTTTTGCAACACATGTGAGTTAAACCATTGTGCTGTATTCCTTAATTTTATGCAGTGATGTAAGACAATAATATCTTAATAAAACTAGAAAAAAATAAGAATTCTTTTTAATGGGTAAATTAATTTTTAAAAAAGAAATGAACTTGGCTGGAAAGACAAGAAGTGAAGGTAGCTTGAGGAGAAGAGCAAAGTGAAGAAAGTTTTTGCTTGATTGCTCTTCTTGTGGCTGTTGCTGTTTCCATGCTGGGTTTTTTGTTTGTTAAAAAGGAAGAGATGTGAGTAAAAGAACCAGATGGAGGGACAAACAGCAAGGGCTTCAAGTGAAGACTCTTGACAGAACATAATTAAGTCCTGCAGAGGGAGATCTAGAGTACTGACAGGCAAGGAAGCCTCAGGGACTCAGCTGGCTCAGGGAGGGGTCCCTTTCCTTGCCTGGCAGCCTTGTGGGAGCATAATTTAGGTGCAGGATTTTAGAAGAGGCAGAATAATGTGAAATTTGAAGACTTAGTGGGAGAGGATTTTGCATATTATGAGGTGGTTATGCAAGTATTTCCTTCTTACAGGCTTAAGCAGCTGCCTCTGAACATTAATATTTGCCCTCCAGAGATAAACAGGAGGACTAATCCAAGAGTTACTACCTCAATAACCATGGTTCATGGGGAGAGCATGGTTTACGAGGGCTTGAAAGCCTTCAACTTACCCAGGTGGGAGACAAGTGGAGCTGGAGTCAGGATACACTGCAGCTCCTGCTGGACAGAGGTGGGATCAGAAAGTGGCCCTGACCACAACCCAAACTGAGTGACTCAGACTTACGGAAATGGCCTATAAGGGTTTTCAGGGACCAGTGAAGTTGGGCATGTAAAGAGTAGATTCTGGGTTATCGTTTCTTCAAAGGTGAGTAGATCTCTACAACTAGGTAGAATAAGGTTCTAGATTAGGTTCCAGACGAGATAGAACAAACATGTTCCACCCTGTTACTTCCACCAATGACATTAAAAAGCCTTGGACAAAATTTATAAAGTGATTGATAGGAGACTGAGAAGTTACAGAAAAGAAGCTAGACTGGTGAGGGTCCTCCAGGCTCAAGAACCCATCCAGCAGTGAGTCCCTAGGGTTTGTTCACTGTTTGTTTTTTATTAAAATTTTCACTTCCTATATATGACAGCATGAGCTCTGGAGAAGACCACCTAGAAACACCATGGGTGCATGGTACATGGGTACAGATTTTTTAAAGCCCAAGAAAAGTCTTCTTTCTATAGACAAAGGACCAAAATTTCCAGTAGGGCAAAAACATAATGACTGTATCTACATATTGCCCTTAGGCAGTCAAATGTCAAAAAAAAAAAAAAAAAAAAAAAGGCTTGCCCCTTCCCCTCCCTCCCAGGTGCTACAGGTAGGAGCCATTCTTCCTCCTGCAACAAGGAGGCAATATCCCTCCCCTCCTAACTAGAACATGGTGGGGAAGGTTATATGGAGGACAGAACTGGAAAGAGTAAATTTCTAAATCGGTGTATGAATCCAGAGCAGAACACTCAGTGACGTGAACATAAAACACACAAAGAACAACACAGCAATGGTTCAAAAAGACAGAAAAGCCCAATACTGATTTGAAACATCACCCTGCTTCCAGATTGGCCTCAGGATTTAACGCACGGTAGGGCGTGCCATCACTGCCAAGGCTTTGAAATTGACTTGAACCACAGCCCACAAAGTGGATCAGGACATGATTCTCAACTAAATAGGTTGACTGCCTGCTAAAATAAAAATGTAAGTAAGAATCAGTCACATAGTACCCAAATGTCTAGGAAACAATCCAAAATCTTATCACACTGAGAACCATAAAAATTTTAACTTAAAAAAGGCAATCGACAGACATCGGCATGACACAGGTATTGGTATGATCTGATGAGAATGCTAAAGCAGCCCTTCCACGCATGTTGCAATTTTGAAGTGATTATAAACTCTTGAAACAAATGAAAAGATAGAAAGTCACAGCCAAAAAAGAGAAAATGTAATGAAGAAACAGTGGAAAGTTCTAGAAAAGAAAAATATAGTAAACAATTTTTTTTTTTAAATCACTGGGTGGGTTTGCAACAACATGGATGGAGCTCGACAGTATAATGCTAAGTGAAGTAAGTTTATGGTTTATGAGTATCTAGACTAATTTGGCCACATCTCTAAAATCCACATGCCATTTGGCCTTATGATTCTACTTTTGGAGATCTGTTATATAGAATATTTGCCTACAGGTGACATGACAAAGTTATCCTTTGCTATGCTGTATGATCACTAAAGACTAGAAATAATTTAAGGTTCATCTACAGGCTGCTGGTTGAACTAGTCCACGAATATGTCCATACAATAGGAGACTATAAAACTGAAAAAAAAAAAAAAAAAGCGGGATGAAAATTCTCTATTTAAAGTCAACGCTAATACGTAAATAAAAGGGGAGCATAGTCTATGTTCATGTGCCATGTGCGTGTATTTGCAGAAAGAGACGCTAGAAGGACCCTTAGCGGGAGGTGACTGCCCGGGGGGAGGGGCAGGGCCCGGAGGATGGAAAAAATCCTCGATGCCTACTAATACGTCTGCCTACTGAGCCGCGGGGGAGCATCGCCCATCTGAATAAAATGAAACTGAAAGGAGTTAACCCCCCCACACACCCACACACCCGCAAAGCAGAAACAGTCCTACCGCCCAATCCCAGGGCTGTGCCTTAGAGGCCCCTGGGCGCCTGGACGCGGGAAGCCAAACCTGAGTTTCCAAGAACGTGGCTTCAGTATGAGCACGGATGCTTCTGCTGGGGTGTGGTCCTGCGCCGTCCCCCGTCTCCCCCCCTTGGTCCCCAGTCCCCCGTCCTCCGTCCACCATCCATGGTCCACTGTCCACCGTCCTCTGCGCCCCCCGTCCCCACCCCCCCGCGCCCGTCCACCGCCCCGCGTCCCCTGTCCCCCCTCCAGGGTCCACCATCCCCCGTCCCCCGGGGAGGTGCAGCCCTGCGACCCCAGACGCACAGCGGGGCATGAATGCATTTTGCTGGCGGGAACCCTTTTCTCGGTGGCCTGGGCCACTGGCGCCTGGACACTTGCCTCCGCGGCGCTCCCAGCCCCTCGGGCTTTGTGCTCCTCACACGTCGCCCCGTGCGTTTTGAGAAGACGTTCTTTCTGGAAACACCGTGGGGCTGCGGATGATAGCCTGCGCCCCGCTCCCAGCTCTCCAGTCGGGGCTTACTGGGTTCTCAGGGAAACCAGGCAGAGCGAGCAAGCTCTTCCTCCCCTCCCGTCCTCCAGGCACCAAAGCCCGCGACCCCCAGCCGGCTCGAGCACCCCGACGTGGCAGGATGCCTCCCGGGCTCCCGAGCTGTGTTTGGGTTTTTTGTCAGGGTGGCTGTGCCTGGGGCAGGGCAGAGTCTGCGGATGGGGCCTCTCCCTGGACCCTGCCTACCCCTGAGCACTCGCCCTTGCCTTCAGGGGATCCTGCAATCCCAGGAGTCACTTCTTCTTCCCATTGGCCCCGAGCCGCCCCCCCCACCCCCCAAACCTGGGGACACAGGTGGGCCGCGACCTGGCCGGACGGCGGTGAACACCTGTTGGAGGGCCCCTCTCTGCCTCTTTGTTCCGCGGAGCTCTGGTGCAACGCAGGTGACACCCCCAGAATGAGGTGGCCCAGACTCGCCCGTGCCGGCCGGACTCTAGTCACTTAAAGCAAAATCAATCTCACTTTTCCCAAGTTCCCTCGGTGATCTGAAATAAT
Organism: Canis aureus; assembly: GCF_053574225.1. Taxonomy (NCBI): domain Eukaryota; kingdom Metazoa; phylum Chordata; class Mammalia; order Carnivora; family Canidae; genus Canis; species Canis aureus. The sequence continues at coordinate 73,379,892 of NC_135611.1, read as the reverse complement.
ATTTGAAGTTCTGTTTGGTCTCTTTGGAGACCTGCCAATGACCTGGAGGCATGTAGTGAAGTTATGTATTAAGACAAGATTACACTCAGGACTTCTGAAAAGTGATTCTCACTCAGGAATAATACATGATATGAATTTAATAATCTGCCATGCTGCTTTCTTTTTCTTTTCCTCAAGGAAGTGAGTGGAATACTTACAGTAGTAAAAGAAATCTCTTGCCATGGATGTGATTAATCGGTACTGTGTTTTTTTTTTTTAAGTTTACAAACTATGATCAATGATGAGTTTTGAACGGAACAAAAGGCAGGAATACTTGGATGTTCTGCTTGTCATACTGACTACATAAATGTTTTCAAGAAATCCGTCTCCATCACTTGTGAACTTGAAAAATGAAGGAAAAAATTCTTACTATCCTGAAGTTGAGGGATGAAATGTAGTCTTTAAGAAAGATCAAAACCCTACTTATCTGTTTCCCCCATTCTGACCACATTATGTAAGAAATGATCAAGTTCAATGCACTCCCCCTTCCACCACCTAGATGAACGACTCTCACACTTTGTAACATTTATCTTAAGTTATACAATCATTATATTGACACATTATTTTTTTTAAGATTTTATTTATTTATTCATGAGAGACACACAAGGAGAGAGGCAGAGACACAAGCAGAGGGAGAAGCAGGCTCCCTGAGGGGAGCGGGATACAGGACTTGATACCAGGACACGGGATCCGGGCCTGAGCCAAAGGCAGGCTCTCAACCGCTGAGCCACCCAGGTGCCCATGTTGACACAGTCTTATAAAACACTTATAAACTAGAGAACAGCCCACAGTCCTGTTTAACCCACTCCTCTGTAAACTAAGTGTGGCATATATCCTTCCAGACCGTTTTTTATATCCATATATAAACACACAAATATTTATATATAAATACAAATATTTATATTATATACTACTATAATATAAAGGTACATGATTTAATTTTATGATTATCTTTTACATATATGGAATCATATTATCCCCACTGTTCCATAATTTGATTTTTAACTTAATGTCATGGTGAAGTTTCCACATCAATACGTGTAAATTTACCTCACTCTTTGAAACTACTGTGAAGTATTCCATTGTGTCTATCGACCGTACTTTATGCATGTGCATTTACACACTTTCCATTTTTCCTTATTGCAAGTGATGCTTCCATGGGCATCCTTGCACAAAGCTGCTCTGTGCACATGAGTGTTTCTCCAAAGTCATATCTAGATATTGAGTCATTCGGTCAATATCGGATGCACGTTCTTATTTTATTTTGATGATTTTATTTACTTATTTAAGAGAGGAAGAGAGAGAGGATGGGGGGAGTGGGGGGCGCAGAGAGAAAAGCAGACTTTTCTGAGTCCAACTCCAGGCTCCATCCCAGGACCCTGAGATCATGACCTGCGCTGAAGGCAGACACTTAACTGACTGAGCCACCCAGGTGTCCCTGCAGGTTTTTATTTTCAAAGATACTGCTAATAGTAGTAGTTCTAGCTAAATATTACATTCTTGAATCTATATTATCTCAGTCCTCACAACTATGATATTGGTACTAACATTGCCCTTACTTAGAGTTGAGAAAACTGAGGTGCGCAGAGGTCAAGTAACTTGTCCAAAGTCACACAGCAAGTAATAGGAACCAGAATTCTTATCTGGTCACCTCACCCCAGAATCTATGTTCCTAGCACAATAGTGGGTTGCCTGTCTTGAACGTGTAACAGTGTGGACATAATATATACCTAAACTATAAACAAAAATAGAAGTTAAGGGATCCCTGGGTGGCGCAGCGGTTTAGCGCCTGCCTTTGGCCCAGGGCACGATCCTGGAGACCCAGGATCGAATCCCACGTCGGGCTCCCGGTGCATGGAGCCTGCTTCTCCCTCTGCCTGTGTCTCTGCCTCTCTCTCTCTCTCTCTCTCTCTGTGTATGACTATCATAAATAAATAAAAATTAAAAAAAAAATAGAAGTTAAAAGAAATGAAATAAACTAGTTACTATTTTATAATATTATTAGTCAAAAGCTTTTTCTTTTAATAGTAATTTTTTTAAGAATAAACAATAGAATATGCTCCCTTTTTTTTTTAAAGATTTTATTTATTTATTTATTTGACACAGTGAGAAAGAGAGTCACAGGCAAGGGGAAGGGCAGAGGGAGAGGGAAAAGCTGACTCCCCACTAAGCCTGAGGTGGGGCTTGATCCCAGGACTCTGGGACCATGACCTGAGCTGAAGGCAGATGCTTAACCAACAGAGCCACCCGGGCACCCCGAATATGCTCCCTTTTTAAAAAATTTGACTCTATGCTTTATGATACAGAATTCAAAACTCTGTTCTAAGTTCAGTTGATTGTCTGTCACAGCTGAAAATGTTATCCCACAGAGATAAACTTATAGCGAAGAAGTACATGCTTGATTGTACTGACCAAATCTTGATGCTCACTTTTAAATCCCATCCACCAATTAATTAATCATAGCCTTTTCTTAAAGTTTGATGGATAAATGTCCATTTTTCCTGTATGTCAGTATGTTCTCCTTATAAAGTAATAAAGATGTGGCACTTCTTTTTTTTTTCTTGTATTTTTAACAAATTGGATTCAAAAATTTGGCAATTTGTCTTCAAGATGGCCACCATCAATTCCTTCCCTCCTTGTAAATGCAAGTCATTTCCTTACCGAGAGGTGGAGTCTATTCTTCTATTCCCTCGAATCTTGGCTAATGTGTGACTGCTTTAGTCAATAAGATATTGTTAAAGTGAAGCTCTTTACTTCTCAGACTTGATCATAAAGAAACCTTTGGACTTCCATCTGTTCCTCTTTCTTAGAACTTTTGTTCTGGGGAAAGCCAGCCACCATATAAGATGGAGTACCCGGAGGTTCCAGGTCATGAGGAAACCCAGGCAATTCTTGTGGGTAGGGAAGGAAAGAGGCTTGGCCAGCCCCCAACACTCCCAGCCAACCTTGCCCAGACACCAGACCCGTGGATGAAAGAAACTTCAGGTGACTGTAGCCCCAGTGGCCTTGTGACTGTGGCTGTGTGAAAGATCCCCAAGTGAGAATCATCTAGTTGAGCCCGTCTATACCCAGAGCTGTTAGAGATAATAGTAAACTATTTTAATCCTCCTAGTCCTGGAGTGGTTTGTTATGCAGCAATATTATCTGCATAACAAACAGATAATATTGATGCATAACAAACAGTAGAAAAGAATTCTACTGAAATGCTACATTTGGAAGACTTTTCAATGGGTTAATTTCATTTTCATGTTTTCATTCAAGTGGTGTAGACACGGAAATGTTTTATTGGTATACTCAAAATTTTTAAAGTCATGATAACAAGAAATATTTTCAAACATTCATTTGCAAAATGTTCTTTCTGCCACAGTTTCTATTTTAAAAGCATTTTTTTAATGACTTATTGTTTAAAACATCACTTTTCCTAATAGGAGCAGATTACAGGTTTTCTTCCCCAAAATATCTACTAAGTGGCATACTACTCATTATGGCTGTCATCATAGAAAAAGCTCATTTTTTTTACTTCTTATTGTAAAACAGTTATGAGAACAGCACAAAGAATTCTTATATATGTTTCAGACAGATTTCTCAGCTATTATTATTTTACATGTTTGTTTTCTCAGTCTCTGTAAATATGTGTACATGCTCTTTTTTTCTTGTGAACTGTCTGATCCAGTTGCAGACACATCTAAATACTTCAGTGCATACTCCCTATGAACTGGGATATTTTACAAAATCAGAGTGCAATGATCAAACCAGGAGCTTAACAATAGAACACTATTATCTAATCTACAAGCTTTATTCAGATATCACTAATTATTCTAATGTCATTTTGAGAAAAAAAAAATCTTACCCAGGGTCCAACCCAGAATCACACGCAGCAAGCATTTACTCGACATGTTTATTCTGTCTCTTTATCTGGAGCAATTTCTTAGTCTTCATTTCTCCTCAATGGCCTTGATGTTTTTGAAGAAGTCAAGCAACTTGGGCTTGTTTCCTCATGACTAAAATCAGTTTGTGCATTGTTTTCCTGGGTATTTTTGCACAGAAGTGATTCTCTATCCTTTTCAATGTATCTTATCAAGAAGTAGCCGATGTTATTTGTTCTCTGTATTTATGGGTCTGTTTCTGCTTTTTGTTTGTTTGTTCATTTGTTGTTGTTGTTTTTAGATTCCACATATAAATTAAATCATATGGCATTTGTCTTTCTCTAGCATAATACCCTCTAGGTCTATCCATGTTGCTGCATAAAAAGTCTGTTCATCTTCAGGAGACTCAAGAAAGGAGTGATTATGTGGGAAATGACATACAGAATAAGAGATTTGAGTGAACAGATGAGAGACATGAGGGGTGGAGAAGGAAATGGCAGCTTAGAAATGGCTTTAGGTAGGTTTTCAATAAGGACACTGGGGGATTGGTTGATTTTGAACAAGCTATTTTTGTTAATAACAAAATAGCTTAAAGCCTCTTCTTAAAAGTTAAATGTGTATTATGAAACTGTCTTAATGCTTTCCCTACATCATCTCGCTTAATTCATGTAATAACATTTTAGTCCCTATTTACAGATGCAGAAAAATGAGGCTCAGAGAGGAAAGAGATTTGCCCAGAGAGAATAGGTGAGACTACCTCCGAAGCCTTCACTAGTAAACACTCTGCTTCTAGGCTGGGGCCATGCCCATATTATATTGATGGTCAATGAATGAACTAGCAATAGAATGAACTACATCCAACTGAGTCTTTTAAAAGTTAAAAACGATCTTCTCTCCTGTGAAAGTGCACAATGATGACCAAAGGCTCTGAGATATGTTAGTGGATTCTGATATCAAACTAACTAAAAAAAACTCATTCTCCCAGCTTGCAAAATGCATAAAGCGGCCAAAACCCAAAGGTTTTAACTTCATTTAAATAAGCAAGTAAATCCTGTGGCAATATCATCCATGTCATCCATGTGACTGGGTCTTAAATAAATATGAGTTCATTACTGAAGAATAAATAATGAGTTACAAATTATTTTTACAAGTATAAATTGTTCACAACCATCTTTTTTTGTCAGCAGTCTGAAAATCTTGAGCCAAAAGCCTTATGTTACTAAAGATTAAATTCCTTCCCTAGTAGGCCAAGGATCAAAATATATTGTGTTTTTATTTGGATAGTCTGGGAGTATTGAATTTGTCCTTTTCTTATCATTACCATTCATCTCTCTGGATCATCCACTTCTCTTTGAACTTGGGAAATAGGAATTTGATAGCATACAGTATTTAAATCAATTAAAACAAGAATCCAGACGGAACCAAGTAATTCTGGGAGTTAACTGTAATAACTCTTTCATCTCAATAAAGTTCAGTTCGGTTGTTTATTTGGACGATGACCAGCATCAACAATAACTTTCCAGGGTGCATAAATGTGTTTTCCTACATTTACTAATACTAAGTTCTACTTTCCAAAGACCAGAATGAACCAAAGGGATACAACCACTTGCTGGCAGAAGAAAAAAAAAAAAGCTTTATTTTAGGAATTAGAAATTTAAACTCACTTTATAAAACGCTCTCTAAATTTTCTCTTTGACCCAGCCCAAGTTGCACATAGTACATGTTCAACTTTTTTGACTTATGATATGGTCATGGCTGTGAGTAATTGCATTTGGGCATAAATAAAACAATTTCTCCAAAGAGGGAATAATGTTGCCAACTGTCAATCATAAAGCCAGAAAGGAGTTCATGAGGGTTCATTTGAGCTGACTTTGGCTTGGTCTGGTCAGATGTGATCTGAGAAGTGCAAAAATGAAAACAACAACAATAATAATAATAATCACTCAATTTCAGCCTGGAACTAATCACTATTAATGTTTAGCATACTTGTTGCTAATTTTTGCTCTATCTAGATATATATAGTTCTAGAGATAGTACAAGGCATATAGTTATAAAATTTTCTTTTAAAGAAATAACTAGATCCTTTCTAATCAAGCTGAGGGTCTTTGGACACCCACCCCTGCCCTGGCCCCTCCCACTTGCACACTTGGTTTGTTTCTCTCCCTTTCTTTAATGCAGATTTTTTTGCCTTCTGCTTTCATTCATTCCTTCCTTTCCTCCTTGCCTTCCTCCACTGCCCATAGTCTTCCAATCCCTCCATCACCTAGTATTGTTACACCATAATGAGCTAGTACAGCTCTGTAATAAAGAAAGGGCCTCTAATGCTCTAATGTACCAGGAGAAACATCTCACTATGTACAGATAGAGAAATAATAAAATGTACCCTTACAGTCCATGGGAAGTAAATTCTCCTTGGCTTGGACTTCACATATTTGGTTTATTGGGTCAAAGCCCCTTTACCATAACTGCCCTTTTGGATGGTTTGAAGTGTACATATTTCAATGATCTAAATAAGCCAAAGCACATACATTCAAAAGGCCTGCATAGCATGAAAAAAAAAAAAAAATCAAAGAGAGACTTTATTCCTCAGACCAAAAGGAAATCCGTTTCCTACCCTGAATCTGACTTTGATGGCTCCAAGCCAGTGGTCTATTTTCTATTTTAAAAGTCTTTGATATCGCCAGAGTTCTTATTATGAGAGAAATAAAATAATACATGCAGATGTACCTTATGAAATAAAAAGCCCTGTATATATGTGTGTGTGGTTATTTTTATGAATCTATGCTGTCAGCATTTCCTCACCAAGAGCAGACATTTTTGTCTTCTTGTTTCTATTGTATGATTAAAACATAATAATAATAACCTGCAAGAAATATTTTCAAGCAGAAGAGAAATGGCAGCTACCAAGACTAAAAATGCTATGAGTTGTCTTCTGAAACGAATAGCAAAGAGAACATCTTCAAAGAAGCACCACTTCACATAAAGCCCTTCTCACTAAACACTGCTTGGCAAATTCAGATAATTCATTGTTGACTTGCGTTAGGTAGTTATGAATTTTTTATTTTTTAAAGACTCACAGCAAACCCTTATGTAGAAGGATAAAAATAGTGAGATTAGTAATAGAATTATGAATTAGGGTAATAACATCTCACTTGCTCCTGTCCCTGTGGGCACAATCCTTGGCGAGGAAGCCAGATCTGATCAATGGTTACTAAATAAATATATTTTATCTTGTAATAAACTGACCTAACATAGGTGCAGATATTTATATATTAGTAAGTCATGGTTTTAATACCTAATCATTTAAAAATATTATAATATCACTTTGCATCTCCTTCCAGCCCAATGCCTGGCACATAATAAATATTTATCAAATATATTTTAATTAAATTAATGTAAGGCACATCAAGGCACTATAATCTGGTTGCCACTCCCAATTAATTTTATCTTTTGCCTCCACAAAATTCTATTATTTTTATACCTGTGATGATGAACAATATGGAAATATCCAGGATTGGAACATAAGCTCCAGAGGACTATTGTTATTTATGGGAAGATTTCAGGAATTACAGTTGTCTCCCGGTTGGCTTGTACTTAGAAGGAAAACCTAACTCAGTGTGTAGGAAGAATTTCAGGCAAGAGTAGTAGGAAGTTAAAACTCACCTATAAAACTGAAATGATTTATTTATGTCTAGGAAGAATTTATACTATTTAAATTCCTTTTCAGATAAAAAAAAATTTTACATGAGAAGAGCCCTTGGGAAATAGAGCCTCACCTTGATGACTTGATGTTCTATCTCATTAGCAGCATTGCTTGAAGAAGAAAATAAAAATTGAACTTCGAGGGAATGTTTTGAAAATGAAACCTAGTGACATGTACCATTTATTTTATTTTTTTAAAGATTTTATTTATTTATTCATGATAGACATAGAGAGAGAGAGAGAGAGGCAGAGACACAGGCAGAGGGAGAAGCAGGCTCCAGGCCAGGAGCCTGACACGGGACTCGATTCTGGGACTCCAGGATCCGCTCTGGGCCAAAGGCAGGCACTAAACCATTGAGCCACCCAGGGATCCCTGACATGTACCATTTAATATCAAAGTTAGGACATGGAGTAGGATGTGTGTGGAGCCTGTCAGGATCTGTGCACCCACACATCATTCTAGGTGATTACTTATTAAGGACACCTGTCCATACTCCTGAGGTATAACGAGTTGCTTTTTTTTAAAATAAGATTTATTCATTTATTTAAGGTGGGGGAGGGGAAGAGGGAGAGAGAAACTTAAGCAGACTTTGCACTGAGCTTGGAGCCTGTCACCAGGCTCCATCTCATGACCCTGGGATTAGGACCTGAGCATAAACCAAGAGTCAGATGCTTAATTGACCGTGCCACATAGGTGCACTAGTTGTCTTTTTTTTATTGCCCAACCCAAAGTGGACACACTGAGAACATTGCTGAAAAGATGGGCATGAAGGTATTTTAGAAGTGTATCTACTCAGTAGTTGAAGGTATGTAGGTACGTCAAAAATAGCCGCAATGTTCTTTTCATCCTCCCGCAAATAAACTGCCTTGTGAATTATCTTATACTGAGGATAATTCATGAGTCTATTACCCCAGGGAAGGAGGGGTAGATACTTTCAATAAAGAGATTATTATACCACCTCCATTCACAAAGTTAGTTATTCTGGATTCATAGGAAGACAATATTGTTAAAAGCCAGGCTTTTCTGAGAATAATTTTTTCCTCCGAATTCCTCCTTATATATTTTTTTTTAGTCTTCCCTTCTATAAATATCACCATTATATATTGGTCCTTGTCTACTCAGAAAACAGAGTTTTTATGTGGACATAGGGTTGAATAAGAGGATAGGACAAGTTGGAGGAGATAGAGAAAAGGAAAACATATGACTTAACTGAGAAGTCAACCAAGTGCCAGACAGTCCTAGGCTCAGCCAAAGGAAGAGTGTGAGACAACAGAAACTCTTATGGAAATCTTGGATAGATGAAGGGGAATCTCAGAACATCCAGACTGGCTTTCCACTTTCCCATGGAAACCAATATGGCCAAGCACAGTAGAATAGCAAGGGCAGTATGAGATTTCTAAGCAGATGAGCCTAACATGGCATTCCCTAGTCTCCCTGCACTACATGAGGGATCCAGAAGTTTCTACAAGTGCTGGAGCTGGTGCACAAAAGACAACTAGTAGGGAAATGCTAGCTAGCTCGCCAGGGAGATCTACCATAGTGGGGCAGAGAAACCACTGGGGCTCTCACGTGGTATGCCCACCCCTAGGACTATATGGTAGACTCAGCAAGACTTTGCCAGATCTACAAAACAAGAAAGAAAGTTAGGCCCAACTTGAGGAAAGGGACAAATTCCCCAAAACAATCCACATGACATCTTATGTATGAGGAGAGAGGGACCATAACTCATCCTACCCACACATGCTTTGGCTGCCAGTACCAATGCCCAGAACCAGATGGCACCATTTCCTTATTATTTGGCCCTAGTATATTAGAAACTTATGAAGACCAAGCACACAGTGTTCAAACTTCTGGTCCTTCTGGCTCTTACCGCCAGGACATAGTGGGAACATCCCCCTCTCCCCACGCCTCCCTCCCCTGCCCACACACACACACATATAACCTCCAGTTTGGGAGATTAGAGAGAGGAGGGAAGAAAGGGGCCATCCTGATAGAGACTTAACCTTGAACTGAACTTGAATTTAAACCAAAAGAGATTGGATTACCTTCAATTTGGCAAGTTTACATTAGCTGGAGGACTCCGGAGAAAGATGAGTTCAGTAATAGAAAATAAAGTTTTCACACACAGAAGACTCAATGCATAAACTTCAACACAGTTGCCTTACTTTCAGAGATCAGCTTTCTCCCTTGCTCTGAGAAAGATTCTGGCCATTTTCTTTGCCAGGGCAAGGGGAGTTTTATGTCACAGATTCTCCCTCAAGCTTTCTGGGGATATATCAATCTAACCAGCTTTCATTTTTCCACCTTCTTGTTTTAACTTTTGGTGCTGGGACTCTTCCTAACCCTTCAGGCCTGGTCAGACCTGAGCCCTAGCTCATCTGGTACTTCAAAATATAACCCAAACTTTACCCCACTCCCAGGCATTTCTGTTTTCCCAGGTCTGATAAACACTGTGTCTCTAATTAGATTTTATGTTCATTGAGGGCAAAAATGAAGCTATATTCATCCATATTCTAAAATCTTCATAAATGCATTTGCACATAAATGTTCACATAGCTTTACCCATATAGAAAAGGATTTCTTGCAGGTTGGACATACACACACACACACGCATACACACACATCACTTTACTCTCTATTCACCCTAGGTATTAAAAATGGGCCTATCTCAAATTATATTTCAACAGTTGACACAAGCATTACATACAAACCAAGATCTTTTAAGGGCCTGAGAGTAAGCTACTTTGAGTACCATTATTACTGATAATGTGTGGGTTGTGCTGGTACTTTGGCATAGCTGCATACAATTCTTGTTTTTCTGCTGCAATCATTGCCTATACAGTTACATGACACCAACAATAAGTTTGTAAGTAATTATGACAAAGCTTTCTTTTGTTGTATTTCAATAGAGCAAAATCCTGGGGCTAATTCCACCATTATGTACATATGATATCACTTCCTGAAAATATGAACATGAGGGTTTTTTGTTGTTGCTTTTGTAGTACAACAAAGTGAGAGATGCTATGGGAGAAATGGCCTCCAGAAACATGGGTGATTTATGTCTCAGGAATGTGTGTGAAGAGCTAGGGGATAGGTTTCCTCAGACAGTTGCTAACCCCAGCAGGCTCCAGCCAGCCTCCTTTTAGCAACTAGATCCCAAAACCTTCTACCTGTGTGCATCTTAAGTTTCCTGATGTTTCACCAACTCTGGGTACAGATGAAGTCACATTAACAAAAATAGCCCATATTTCACCCAACCAGCCCTCTCCTTTGCGCTCTAAATTTATTCTCCATAAAAAATTCCCCGAAATATTCCTGACATAATCCAGGGTGGCTCAGATGAGCTTACTAACAAGTCTAGTCAGATGTTTCTTGACATCCCCCAGGCGCTGCTGTCACTTGCAGAATAGAGCATGATTCCTACCAAATCCACTGCCCCTCATAATGCAGTCAGCTTCCTCGTGAGGAGAGTGAGCACACGGACAGACTCCATTCCACTTCTGACCACTTTCTCTGTGTTTCATAATCCAATCGCTCCCACTTTGGAAGATGTTTTCAAAGCCAGACAACTCCCTTTCTCTCTGAGTGTGTTTACTCCTTAGGGAAACACAAAGCAATGTCATAAACAGATTTTTTATTAAAATCACCTTTATTAGTTTTTACTAATGTGAGCCTTTTCTTAGGATCCAAGGGATACAGAAGTCCCAGGGACTGGGCCTGGGGCAGAAATAAGCAATGGCATTGGACAAGAAGAGCCCTAGGCCTTAACTGAGGCTCTGCCATCATAAAGACAGACTTCCAACTGGCATATCACATCAATTCACCTGGCAGCCCTAACGAATAAAATTCTCAGCTTGGCTCAAGCTGAGTCCCTGCTACACACTATTTAGGAAGACATATAGGTTCCTTCTTAAGATAATCTACAGATATAAAACAAACTCCAAACTGCAAACTTAGGCAGTTAACATCAAAAGTGCATTGATCAAAACCACAATGAGATACCATCTTGCATCCATTAGAATGGCTAATATAAAAGAAAAAAGGAAGAAAAAAGGAAATAACAAGTGTTAGGGAAGATGTGTAGACAATGGAACACTTATGCACTGTTGGTGGGATCACAACATGGTGCAGCCTCTATGGAAAACAGGATGGCAGCTATAGTGGTTCCTCAAAAAGTAGGAATTCCATTTTTTCAGTTCTAGAATTTTCATGTTTAAAATATTTTCCATTTTACAAAAAAAAAAATTAAATGTAGTAATTGATATTAAATACTTGTCAAATGAATTTATTGTTATATTAGACACTTGATGATAAGTTAGATCAGATACATATATAATGAAGCACAAAGAATAGGAAATCTAGGGAAGAGGGTAAGACAAGAGGCATGGTAGAAAATTTTAATCCATGCGTTATTAAAGTCCCAGGAAGGAAAGGAAGATGGAATAAAAGTATTATTTGAAATGATTTTTAGAACCTGAATAAAGATATCAAATTGTGGGTTCAAGGTGCACAATGAATGACAAGCCAAAAATATAGAAAGAAAATCATAAAAATCTACAAAAATTTCTCAACTTGTTAGTCCATTGGGAAATGGAAATTAAAATCATAATAAGATACGACTCACCAAGGAGCCTAGTAATTTTTAAGCTGACAGTATAATTGTTGGCAAACTTGAGGTGCACGGCCACAGTCATATCCAACCTTTGGGACTGTAAATTGGAAAAAAATCACTTTGGAAAAGAACTTGATAATGTCTACTAATGCTGACCATTAAGAACACCTGTGGCATGGTGGTTCCTCCCATAGGTAATTGCCCAAGAGAAATTCAGATTATTCACAGTAGCATTATTCACCCATCAACATAGATACATTGTGATAATTGGCAATTGATGAAAACTGTTGAGGGAAGGGAAAATCTAGACACTAAAGGATACATACTATATTTAGTTTGGAATTGAGAACACTGGTTAGTTAGTTGGAGAGAGTGGAGGGGAGGGTTATTTGGTAGGGCTGCTAGTAATGCTCTGCTTCTCTATCAGAGCACTGATTGTGTAGGTGTGTTCACTTTGCAAAAACTTATCAAGCTAGGCAATTAAGCTTTGGGTACTTTATCATGTGTATGTTATGCTTCAATAACAAAATTATTTTTAAAAGTCTTTTTTGAATAAATAAATAAATCTTTTTAAAAAAATAAAAGTCTTTTTTGATTGACAACGGTGTAACACATGAACACATGCGTACACAACACCACAAAGGCAAAGCAGAGAGCTAAAGCAGATTTTCATGGCCAAAGTGAAAGCCCATTCTCAACAGACAAATCCACTCCCAATAGAGGCACAATGTTTGTGACTCTGGAAGCTTCTGGGAACTAACAATGACTAAGTGCCTCCTCTGCCCCAAGCACTACATTGCAGGCTTTTACATATTTTGGTAGAGAATCATAGGTTCTAAAAGTTAGAAGAATTTACTAATGACTAGGTCAGTAATCTAATGACGCACAAATACTTTATACATTTTTTATTTAATGTTTTTAATCTAAGTAATACATGTTTATGGCTTAAAGGCTCAAATATAACTGCCATCCCTCCGAAAGAAAGGAATCCAGCAATCCTTGCCTCATGCTTTCTGTCCTCAATTTCAGCTTTCCAGAGGCAACCACTATCCACATATTCTTAATGTTTCTTGTGGTATTTAGATCCATATTTCAAAATAACCAGCGAATATACTGCTAATTTCTTGATTCCAACCACCTTTAAATATTAATTGTTTTCATATTATGATCATTGAAGATTTAGCTCTCCCTACCTTCCCACATAAATATCCTACCCTTTCACCCAACAGAGTTGTTACTTTTTTTTAATAAATGAGCTTCCATTGCTTACATTATTATGGTAACATGAATATTATTCATACTGAGCCATGTAATATACTGAAAGTACATTCTCTTCTTGAACAAAATTTTGCTTTTTCTGGAGTTAATTTAAAATTTTTTAAACTTTTTTTTTTTTTTTCTATGAACCCATCCCCAGTTTCTTACACAGATATTCTACACATCGGGTACTTTATCACTTGTATCACACATCTGACAGCTTCTTGTGCAAAATTTCAATCAAGTCTCCCATGCCCCCAAACCCTCAATGGGCCTTTTCTAGACATTCCTGTTGCTCCAGTTCCTGAGGCTTCTCAGAGATTCCTGGAGGATAGAAGGGACAGTCCCACAAGAACTCTTGATGTAGAAGGCACACAGCGCAGCCACCCAAGATTTCAAGGGACCTCAGATATGCTTTTTGGGGTGGATCCTTGAAGGGAGATTGGGTGGTCTCTGATGCCTCCTCAACCTGCATTTCCATGATTTTTGCTGAGCTCACTCACCCTTTTGTCTGCCTTTCCCGCTTCCTGAAGCACGGGGAGTCTTCTCTTAGGGGGTGTGTGTGTCGAGTGATGTGAATGCAGTCACCCCCCAAGTTATTTCTTTGCCCTGAGACGCTTGGAGTCAATTGTCTTTTCCCAGTTCATTTTCCTACGACAATCCTTTCCTGGGATGATCACAGCTAACCAGGGCAGCCGATGCTCCACGCTGAGAAGGGGCAGGAATAACGAAAAATTCAGAGTGGGGAGGAATTACACATTTCCTTACACCAAGCCATGCTGACTTCTTTCCCTTCTTCTTGCTCCATTCCAGCTTGACGTTGATCTTTATCATTATTTCTCTTCATTGTTTGTCATTCTCCAGAAGTTCACGTTCAAAGGCGGATTATGAATTCTTTCTCATCTTACACACGTGACTAGATTGGAAAAGAATGGGACTCGTGGGTATCCTTGCAAACGTCATAACAGGATCCAAGCAACATCTCACCATCCATGAACGGCCCCATCTCTGCCATCCAGCCTCCAGCCTCCAGCCTCCAGCCTCTGATTTGGCATTTCCCCTCATTCTGTATTTCTCTTTCTTTCCGCTTTTTATTTCCCAGTCAGCTTGAAAGTTTGTAAAAACCGAAAGAGGGAGGGGCAAGATGCCGGAAGAGTAGGGTCCCCAAGTCACCTGTCCCCACCAAATTACCTAGATAACCTTCAAATCATCCTGAAAATCTACGAATTCAGCCTGAGATTTAAAGAGAGAACAGCTGGAATGCTACAGTGAGAAGAGTTCACGCTTCTATCAAGGTAGGAAGATGGGGAAAAAGAAAGAAAGAAACAAAAGGCCTCCAAGGGGGAGGGGCCCTGCGAGGAGCCGGGCTGAGGCCGGGGCGAGTGTCCCCAGGACAGGAGAGCCCCGTCCTGGAGAAGCAGGAGCTGCACCGACCTTCCCGGGCAGAAAGGGGCTCGCAGGGAGTGGGAGCAGGACCCCAGGAGGGCGGGGATGCCCTCGGGCTCCCTGGGACACTAACAGGCACCTGCGCCCCGGGAGAGTGCGCCGAGCTCCCTGAGGGCTGCAGCGCGCACGGCGGGACCCGGAGCAGCTCGGGGGGGCTCGGGCGGCGGCTCCGCGGAGGGGGCTGTGCTGCCGGGAGCGCGAATCCAACAGCGCAAACCCGGGCACAGGGCGCCGGGACACAGCCCAGGATCCGGCCTCCCCCGGGACAGGCAGAGACCGGGAGGGCCCAGGACAGCAAGGACGATCCTGCCCCAGCTGAGCAGATCAGCGGCCCTGCCCCGAGCATCCACGCCCTGCAGACAGAGAGCTCCCTAGTTACTGCGGGGGCTGAATCCAGGGCTCCAGAGCTGGCCGCTGTCACTGGGGTTGTTCCTCCTGGGGCCTCACGGGGTAAACAACCCCCACTAAGCCCTGCACCAGGCAGGGGCAGAGCAGCTCCCCCAAGTGCTCACACCTGAAAATCAGCACAGCAGGCCCCTCCCCCAGAACCAGCAAGACGGACAAGTTCCAGGGGAAGTCAAGGGACTTAAAGTATACAGAATCCGAAGATACTCCCCCGTGGTTTTTTTGTTTTGTTTTGTTTTTTCTGTTTTTTGTTTTTTGTTTTGTTTTTTTGGGTTTTTTTTTTTCTTTTTTCTTTTTGATGTCTGTTTGCTTCCCACACCCTTTTCTTTTTGCTTTCTTTCTTTCTCTTTTTCTTCTCTTTTTTTTTTTTTACTTTTTTCTTCCTTTTTTCTTTTTTTTTTTTTCTCTTTTCTTTCCTTCTTTCTCTCCTCTCTTTTTCTCCTTTTCCCAATACAACTTGTTTTTGGCCACTCTGCACTGAGCAAAATGACTAGAAGGAAAACCTCACCTCAAAAGAAAGAATCAGAAACAGTCCTCTCTCCCACAGAGTTTACAAAATCTGGAATTACAATTCAATGTCAGAAGCACTATTATACAGCTACTGGTGGCTCTAGAAAAAAGCATAAAGGACTCAAGAGACTTCATGACTGCAGAATTTAGAGCTAATCAGGCAGAAATTAAAAATCAATTGAATGAGATGCAATCCAAACTAGAAGTCCTAACGACGAGGGTTAACGAGGTGGAAGAACGAGTGAGTGACATAGAAGACAAGCTGATGGAAAAGAGGGAAACTGAGGAAAAAAGAGACAATTAAAAGACCATGAGGACAGATTAAGGGAAATAAACGACAGCCTGAGGAAGAAAAACCTACGTTTAATTGGGGTTCCTGAGGGCACCGAAAGGGACAGAGGTCCAGAATATGTATTTGAACAAATCATAGCTGAAAACTTTCCTAATCTGGGATGGGAAACAGGCATTCAGATCCAGGAAATAGAGAGATTCTCCCCCTAAAATCAATAAAAACCGTTCAACACCTCGACATTTAATAGTGAAGCTTGCAAATTCCAAAGATAAGGAGAAGATCCTTAAAGTAGCAAGAGACAAGAAATCCCTGACTTTTATGGGGAGGAGTATTAGGGTAACAGCAGACCTCTCCACAGAGACCTGGCAGGCCAGAAAGGGCTGGCAGGATATATTCAGGGTCCTAAATGAGAAGAACATGCAACCAAGAATACTTTATCCAGCAAGGCTCTCATTCAAAATGGAAGGAGAGATAAAGAGCTTCCAAGACAGGCAGGAGCTGAAAGAATATGTGACCTCCAAACCAGCTCTGCAAGAAATTTTAAGGGGGACTCTTAAAATTCCCCTTTAAAAAGAAGTCCAGTGGAACAGTCCACAAAAACAAGGACAAAAAGATATCATGATGACACTAAACTCATATCTTTCAATAGTAACTCTGAACATGGACGGGCTTAATGACCCCATCAAAAGGTGCAGGGTTTCAGACTGGATAAAAAAGTAGGACCCATCTATTTGCTGTCTACAAGAGACTCATTTTAGACAGAAGGACACCTACAGCCTGAAAATAAAAGGTTGGAGAACCATTTACCATTCGAACGGTCCTCAAAAGAAAGCAGGGGTAGCCATCCTTATATCAGATAAACTAAAATTTACCCCGAAGACTGTAGTGAGAGATGAAGAGGGACACTGTATCATACTTAAAGGATCTATCCAACAAGAGGACTTAACAATCCTCAATATATATGCCCCGAATGTGGGAGCTGCCAAATATATAAATCAATTATTAACCAAAGTGAAGAAATACTTAGATAATAATACACTTATACTTGGTGACTTCAATCTAGCTCTTTCTATACTCGATAGGTCTTCTAAGCACAACATCTCCAAAGAAACAAGAGCTTTAAATGATACACTGGACCAGATGGATTTCACAGATATCTACAGAACTTTACATCCAAACTCAACTGAATACACATTCTTCTCAAGTGCACATGGAACTTTCTCCAGAATAGACCACATACTGGGTCACAAATCGGATCTGAACTGATACCAAAAGATTGGGATCGTCCCCTGCATATTCTGAGACCATAATGCCTTGAAATTAGAACTAAATCACAACAAGAAGTTTGGAAGGACCTCAAACATGTGGAGGTTAAGGACCATCCTGCTAAAAGATGAAAGGGTCAACCAGGAAATTAAGGAAGAATTAAAAAGATTCATGGAAACTAATGAGAATGAAGATCCAACCGTTCAAAATCTTTGGGATGCAGCAAAAGCAGTCCTAAGGGGGAAATACATCGCAATACAAGCATCCATTCAAAAACTGGAAAGAACTCAAGTACAAAAGCTAACCTTACACCTGAAGGAGCTAGAGAAAAAACAGCAAATAGATCCTACACCCAGCAGAAGAAGAGAGTTAATAAAGATTCGAGCACAACTCAACGAAATCGAGACCAGAAGAACTGTGGAACAGATCAACAAAACCAGGAGTTGATTCTTTGAGAGAATTAATAAGATAGGTAAACCATTAGCCAGCCTTATTAAAAAGAAGAGAGAGAAGACTCAAATTAATAAAATCATGAATGAGAAAGGAGAGATCGCTACCAACACCAAGGAAATACAAACGATTTTAAAAACATATTATGAACAGCTATACGCCAATAAATTAGGCAATCTGGAAGAAATGGACGCATTTCTGGAAAGCCACAAACTACCAAAACTGGAACAGGAAGAAATAGAAAACCTGAACAGGCCAATAACCAGGGAGGAAATTGAAGCAGTCATCAAAAACCTCCCAAGACACAAAAGTCCAGGGCCAGATGGCTTCCCAGGGGAATTCTATCAAACGTTTAAAGAAGAAACTATACCTATCCTACTAAAGCTGTTTGGAAAGATAGAAAGAGATGGAGTACTTCCAAATTCATTCTATGAGGCCAGCATCACCTTAATTCCAAAACCAGACAAAGACCCCACCAAAAAGGAGAATTACAGACCAATATCCCTGATGAACATGGATGCAAAAATTCTCAACAAGATACTAGCCAATAGGATCCAACAATACATTAAGAAAATTATTCACCATGACCAAGTAGGATTTATCCCTGGGACACAAGGCTGGTTCAATACTAGTAAAACAATCAATGTGATTCATCATATCAGCAAGAGAAAAACCAAGAACCATATGATCCTCTCATTAGATGCAGAGAAAGCATTTGACAAAATACAGCATCCATTCCTGATCAAAACTCTTCAGAGTGTAGGGATAGAGGGAACTTTCCTCGACATCTTAAAAGCCATCTATGAAAAGCCCACAGCAAATATCATTCTCAATGGGGAAGCACTGGGAGCCTTTCCCCTAACATCAGGAATGAGACAGGGATGTCCACTCTCACCACTGCTATTCAACATAGTACTGGAAGTCCTAGCCTCAGCAATCAGACAACAAAAAGACATTAAAGGCATTTAATTGGCAAAAAAGAAGTCAAACTCTCCCTCTTCGCCGATGACATGATACTCTACATAGAAAACCCAAAAGCCTCCACCCCAAGATTGCTAGATCTCATACAGCAATTTGGCAGTGTGGCAGGATACAAAATCAATGCCCAGAAGTCAGTGGCATTTCTATACACTAACAATGAGACTGAAGAAAGAGAAATGAAGGAGTCAATCCCATTTACAATTGCACCCAAAAGCATAAGATACCTAGGAATAAACCAAAGAGGTAAAGGATCTATACCCTAAAAACTATAGAACACTTCTGAAATAAATTGTGGAAGACACAAAGAGATGGAAAAATATTCCATGCTCATGGATTGGCAGAATTAAATTGTGAAAATGTCAATGTTACCCAGGGCAATTTACACGTTTCATGCAATCCCTATCAAAATACCATGGACTTTCTTCAGAGAGTTAGAACAAATTATTTTAAGATTTGTGTGGAATCAGAAAAGACCCCAAATAGCCAGGGGAATTTTAAATAAGAAAACCATATCTGGGGGCATCACAATGCCAGATTTCAGGTTGTACTACAAAGCTGTGGTCATCAAGACAGTGTGGTACTGGCACAAAAACAGACACATAGATCAGTGGAACAGAATAGAGAACCCAGAAGTGGACCCTGAACTTTATGGTCAACTAATATTCGATAAAGGAGGAAAGACTATCTATTGGAAGAAAGACAGTCTCTTCAATAAATGGTGCTGGGAAAATTGGACATCCACATGCAGAAGAGTGAAACTAGACCACTCTCTTACACCAGACACAAAGATAGACCCAAAATGGATGAAAGATCTAAATGTGAGACAAGATTCCATCAAAATCCCAGAGGCGAACACAGGCAACACCCTTTTTGAGCTCGGCCACAGTAACTTCTTACAAGATCCATCCACGAAGGCAAAAGAAACAAAAGCAAAAATGAACTATTGGGACTTCATCAAGATAAGAAGCTTTTGCACAGCAAAGGATACAGTCAACAAAACTCAAAGACAACCTACAGAATGGGAGAAGATATTAGCAAATGACGTATCAGATAAAGGGCTAGTTTCCAAGATCTATAAAGAACTTATTAAACTCAACAGCAAAGTAACAAACAATCCAATCATGAAATGGGCAAAAGACATGAACAGAAATCTCACAGAGGAAGACATAGACATGGCCAACATGCACATGAGAAAATGCTCCACATCACTTGCCATCAGGGAAATACAAATCAAAACCACAATGAGATACCACCTCACACCAGTGAGAATGGGGAACATTAACAAGACAGGAAACCACAAATGTTGGAGAGGATGCGGAGAAAAGGGAACCCTCTTACACTGTTGGTGGGAATGTGAACTGGTGCAGCCACTCTGGAAAACTGTGTGGAGGTTCCTCAATCAGTTAAAAATAGACCTGCCCTACGACCCAGCAATTGCACTGCTGGGGATTTACCCCAAAGATACAGATGCAATGAAACGCCGGGACACCTGCACCCCGATGTTTCTAGCAGCAATGGCCACGATAGCCAAACTGTGGAAGGAGCCTCGGTGTCCATCGAAAGATGAATGGATAAAGAAGATGTGGTTTATGTATACAATGGAATATTCCTCAGCCATTAGAGACGACAAATACCCACCATTTGCTTCAACGTGGATGGAACTGGAGGGTATTATGCTGAGTGAAGTAAGTCCATCGGAGAAGGACAAACAGTGTATGTTCTCATTCATGTGGGGAATAAAAATAATAGTGAAAGGGAATAGAAGGGAAGGGAGAAGAAATGGGTAGGAAATATCAGTAAAAGAGACAGAACATAAAGACTCCTAACTCTGGGAAATGAACTGGGGGTGGTGGAAGGGGAGGAGGGCGGGGGGTGGAGGTGACTGGGTGCCGGGCACTGAGGGGGGCACTTAACGGGATGAGCACTGGGTGTTATTCTGTATGTTGGCAAATTGAACACCAATAAAAAAATATTATTAGGGATCCCTGGGTGGCGCAGCGGTTTGGCGCCTGCCTTTGGCCCAGGGCACGATCCTGGAGACCCAGGATCGAATCCCACGTCGGGCTCCCTGCATGGAGCCTGCTTCTCCCTCTGCCTATGTCTCTGCCTCTCTCTCTCTCTCTGTGTGTGTGTGTGACTATCATAAATAAATAAAAAATTTAAAAAAATATATTATTAAAAAAAGAAAGTTTGTAAAAACCAATTGTTCTTTGCTATATTTTTCACTTCGTAACCTTCAGATGAAACCTCCAGGTGTTTCTTATCACTATCAGGTAGTGTTTTTTTATCATAAGTCAAATGCCCTTAATTTTTTTATTAGTTTCAGGGGTAGAATTTAGTGATTCATCAATTGCTTATAACACCCACTGCTCATTCCATCTCATGCCCTCCACCCAATTATCCCTTCCCCCCACCCACCACCCCTCCAGACTGTCTTAATTTTTTGAAACTCTGATTTCTGTTTTAATCTGCTTTTAAGGCAAGAGTCAAACATTTTCTTGAATCAACACCATTTCTCCCTCCAGCCCCTACCCTTCCCCTATTATTAGCCAGAATATGCTTTATCCCTTAGGTACTGCAAGGAAATCAAGAGGTTGAGCAGCCCAAACAGTTATCATTAATCCGGTCCCAGATATTTTTTTTAAATGTGATGATTATACAATTTTATTAGTAATTTGCTTTTACTTAAATGAGTGTGATGTGTTTTAATGCCTTTTTGTTAATATTTTAGATGCTTGGGGCAGTCCCGGTAGTGCAACGGTTTAGCACCGCCTGCAGCCCAGGGCCTGATTCTGGAGACCAGGGATCGAGTCCCACGTCGGGCTCCCTGAATGGAGCCTGCTTCTCCCACTGCCTGTGTCTCTGCCTCTCATTCTCTCTCTGTGTCTCTCATGAATAAATAAATAAAATATTTAAAAAAATACTTTAGATGCTCTTGCAAAATACGACATAAGTAAGAATCATATAATAAACTTCATGTACTCATTCAAAAATTAACTCAGGGATAATCTCATTTTGTCTATGCCCCCACTTACTCCCTGACCCCAGGGAGTTGTTGTTTTTTTTAAGATTTTTCAAACTTATTTACTCATGAGAGACACAGAGAGAGAGGCAGAGACCAGGCAGAAGGAGAAGCAGGCTCCCTGTGGGGAGCCTGATGTGGGACTCGATCCCAGAACCTCGGGATCATGACCTGAGCCAAAGACAGACCAGACGCTCAACCACTGAGCCACCCAGGTGCCCCACCCAGGATTATTTTGAAGGAAATCCCAGATACTATATAATTTCAACTCTATATTGTTGCTCTGAGATTTCTTTCTTCTTTTTCCTTTTTTTTTTTTTTTTTTTCCTCTGAGATTTCAAGACTAGGGCACCAAGGCACCCACAGGAGTCCACCACTAGTAGGGCACTGGCCTGGCGGCTCTGGGACTCCCAGGTGCTGGGGCCTGCGCTTGCGGCTGTGATGTGCTGCACACTTAAGGGGACAAATTTGTTGAATTCCTAAATGATGGGCTTAAGGAGAAAAGGAAGATACAGAAGCACAAGTCCCTTCCCTAAGATGTCTGGAGGCTGCGAGCTGGAAGTGAATGGGACAGAAGCCAAATTAGTGCAGAAAACTGTTGGAGAAAAGATCACTGTCACTTGGAACGTTAACAAGACTATCTCACCAACATTTGATAGGAATGAGGAGCCCTCCCAAGGACACATGGTTGAAGAACAGGAGCCTGAATTGACGGCCACTCCCAGGTTTGTGGCTGAAGTTATAAAGAATGGTGGCAAGAAGACCCTTCTGCTGGACTGTCACAATCCAGAAGATGAGGTTGGGCAAGAAGAGGACAAGAATGACATCTTGTCCATCAGGAAAGTGAGCTTTCAGTCCCCTGGAGAGTCTGAATGGAAGGACATGAATTACACACTCAACATCCATTCCCTGGCCCGGGCCTTATATGACCACCTAATGGATTTTCTGGCAGGCTGAGGGGTGGTGAATAACACTTCTGCGGATGAGTTGGTGGAGCTCAGCACAGCCTTGGAGACCTCAACAGTTTTGTCAAGAGTTGGGAGAGCAGATAAGATGCTAAACACTTTCATTTTATGGCAAAATAAAACTACATATTATATTAATAATGTTATGACATATAATAAGATACGTATTCTCATATATTAACATATAATGATATAATTAATAAGTACAGTATATATTAATATATACTACTATATATGTATGTATTTAATAACAGTATTTTATATAATATGTAATAATTATATTTATAATCCCATTATCACAAGATATATAATTTTTTACTATTAGCAAATATATTTCATTTATTCACATTTCCCTAATTATTTCATAAATGCTTTTTGTTTTACAGCTTTTTGTTTGAATCAGGACCATAATGAAGGCATCCATTGCAGCAGGTTGAAAATGGCTCTTAGGAATGCCTGGGTGGCTCAGCTATTGAGCATCTGCCTTTGGCTCAGGGCGTGATCCCAGAGTCCTGGGATCAAGTCCCGAATTGAGCTTCCTGCAGGGAGCCTGCTTCTCCCTCCACCTGTGTCTCTGCTTCTCTCTCTCTCTCTCTCTCTTTCCCTCTCTCTCTCTCTCTCTCTGTGTGTGTGTGTATTGTCTCCCATGAATAAATAAGTAAAATCTTTAAAAAAAAAAATGGCCCTAAGTTCTCTTTTACCTTACCTCTCTATTTCTTTTATTCCCCTTTGCAATTTTTTATCACCCTTTGCAATTTATCTTTTGACACAACCACATCATTTACCCTATACATTTTCCCAGTCTGGAGTTAACTGCCTGTATCCCTGTCCTGTCCTTTAATGTATTTGTCTATCCCTGTGTTTCCAATAAACTGGTAGCTAAATCCAGAGGCTTGCATGATTTAGATTTGCATCCTGACAAGGACCATGGGATGACACCACTTCATGGCAATGTTTCCATTATCACTTTCATTTCCAAGAGTCAGAGTTTGAAATGAGTGCATATTTTGGAAAGGATGAATGTATTTTTTCTCTCCTTTCCCACTTAACACATTCTTGATTCTTAGGGACTTGGGTTTTCTCCATAATTGTAGGACTAAACTAAAATTTTGGATATATTTTTCCTCCCAGAGGACATTAACAAGATTAAATTTATGAGTTTATTTCCACAAAGTCAGAATTTCTAAATCCAAGACCCTCCAATCAAGTAGACACTGTCCCAACAATGGGCAGGACACCCAGTAAGTACACAGAGATTGTAACTCTACGGAATACATTCTTAAGGAAGAAGCATTTAGCTGTGTTTTTCTGAAAATGAATGATTCATTTATCCTTCCATTTCCCTCAAAAACGTATGTACTTTAGTCTGTGTGGATGTAGTTGGACTAAAATAAGTGTGAAGGTTCGGTGCAATTCGATTCCCCACTGTTTGTGTATAAGACCCAAAGTATTCCCCAAGAGGCCCGGCAGAGAGGAATAAACCCCGGCCACCAGCCTCAAGGAGCTTCCAGTCTTGGACATAAGCAAACAGCCAACTAGCTACAGTGCAAAATGTGCCAAAATAAAGATCACACAAGAAGGATGAATAAAGTCCATTGGGGGGCGCTTAGGATGGAAGGGAACAAAGTCTTCTTGGAGAAGGGAGGATTTGGGCAGAGTCTTCCAGGAGAGATAGGATTTTGACAGAAGGAAATAGCAGGGACTAGGGAGGAGGCAGAGGGAGGACAAACGGAGGTAGGAAGCAATTGCTGTGTTCAGGCTGACCTCCAGAGAGTGTCTCTCAGGGTTCTGAGTTTGGCTGCTATTAGACTCACCTGGCAGCTTTTTAAAGCTCTGAGGCCTGAGGCCCTCCTGAGACCAATGGACATTGAGTCTCTGGGAGGGGGGTCTAGGAGTCTCCTGTGATTTGATAGCTCCCTCAGGCGACCTTAAGGGGCAAGTTGGGAGCACCACAGGTGAAACAGGGTAAGTGGCAAGGTCCTGTGGTGGAGGGTTATGGCCCCTGGTGGGGAGCACCTGCGGAGCACCTACGGAGCTGAGCCAGCTGCCTCAGGGGGCACCATCACATAGCTGGGAGGATGGCAGAGTGGTCAGAAACTCACAGGGATCATCAGACTCAAGCATTTTCTTGTTAGTGTATATGTTTATTACACAAGTGACAAGAAAGGAGTCTTGAGGCCAATGATCTACAATAAAAATAAATACAGATTAAAACCCAGAAAGGAAAAAATAAATAAATAAAATAAATAAATAAAACCCAGAAAGGTCCCTATTGCCATTCCCCTCTTCCAACTTACCCCTACTGCTCCGCAAAGGTTACTCTGGAAAACCATTCAGTTCTTCTCTTTTCCTGACCTCTCTTTACATATTTACATTCTTGTGTGTAACAATTTTAGTTCACCCACTAGAGTGAGAGAAATAGCACATTTATTTCTAGCCCTAAACAAATGTAATCTGCTCTAAACTCCATCTCACTGTGCTGGTGGGAAATTCCATTCCAGTAGATTCTGGGGGTTTTCTCTTATAACCTCACACCATCAGGACTAATTTTAGAAGTCTCACACCTTCCAGAGCCTTCTAGGAGGGTTCTGTATTTTCCTTTCACAATGATCTATTCTGACAGGCTCATTGCCTGTCTGTATCTCTCTTGAAGACAGGCAACATCCTGAAGTCTCTGGGGCAAGCGTCCCCAGAGTCCTTGGCTACTGCTCTCAATACCACCAGCCAGGATACATCCTTCACTCAACCCCAAAGCATCCCAGTTCAGTTCCCACCTGCATGCTGCAGAGAAGTGGATGCTAGATGATGTCTCCTCAGACAACTCTAAGAAGCCCATTCTTCCATGTAGACTGGCTGGCTAAATGCCACCTCTTTCTGCAGGTTTAAGCATTTTCTGCTTCTTAAACTCAAAATACTTTGCTCCAACCACACCATTTTTGGTCAATCCAGCAAAATTACCCTCTTTGAATCTAAGCTTTCACATAAGAGGCTGGAGGATGCTCTCTTTTGAGTTGGCATTCTAAGCCTCTCATGGTTCCTTCATAGTACAGATGCTGAGTTGGCAGCCAAAAGTTCTGACATGGGATCAACTGTGGCATGGTGTACTGGCCCCCCAGAAGAAGCTATGGAAGTAGGCAGGAGGCTGGGTAAAGGTGTGGTCAGGAGACAGAAAGAGGGCCAGTGAGCACCGAGATGAGGTACAGCCAGTCCCTGAGTTCAGCTGGCTATGACCAAGTCAGTAAAGATAGTGGACAAGTTCATGGCCTTCATCAGGGTCCCCAACAAAGCAGGTGGACAGGAACACTGGAGTAGAAGGCATTACACAGACATGATATACAGGTTTGGAGCTTCCTCCCCATTAATCTCACATCACAGGTACCCACTAATGTTCTTTTTATATCCAATGTCGGGTTACAGAGAAACAAGGAAAATAGGTAGAATTCTGGGACACAGGCCTCTTTACCTAGGGCCATTGAACAAAACTATTGGCAGACTGTTTAAATGATCACATCATTGCAGACTACAGTTACTAGATTGGGATACATTTCTTAGAATGTGGATTTTCTGAAAT
This sequence comes from Canis aureus, assembly GCF_053574225.1. Taxonomy (NCBI): domain Eukaryota; kingdom Metazoa; phylum Chordata; class Mammalia; order Carnivora; family Canidae; genus Canis; species Canis aureus. The sequence goes on along the minus strand of NC_135611.1, from coordinate 73,353,507 downwards.
CAGGATGCGGATTTTTTTTTTCCTGGTGCACAGTGGGTAAGAGTTAGAGGGAGACCAGATTACATTTTAGAATAAAGAAACATTTCCTCTGGGTATCTGAACAACAACGTGAGTACATTTGTGACCTGCTTCCCAGCATTTCACTAAGGAATAATATCTTTTATATATATTTTAATCATAGTTCCTCTGTTACCAATTTTCTATTTATACAGTTGTCCATTTGTTTCTTGGGCATTGATCTTTTTCTTCTTTATTTGGAGGACCACTTTATATGCATTGAATCTGGCACTTATTTTACATACAGAGGGATGAGACTCAAGGGAGTGTGGTAACTTTTACAGGGTCAGAGCACTGGATAGAAAATTATAGCTTTGGAGCACCATCCACCTTGGCCCTAAAAGCACGTATCACTGCTCAACTTGTCTATTTTGAATATAAGATCAGAAAATATAGGCAAAGTACTTGATACCTAAATAGAGCTATAAAAATATGAGAGATTGTGGTCATTTATTTGTATGATATTGCATTTATTCACCAAATATTTACTGAAGTCCTAACACATTTGGGCCACTGGGATAGAGAATAAAGATACAGGGATCCCTGGATGGCTCAGTGGTTTCGCGCCTGCCTTCAGCTCAGGGTGTGATCCTGGAGTCCCGGGATCGAGTCCCACATCCGGCTTCCTGCATGGAGCCTGCTTCTCCCTCTACCTGTGTCTCTGCCTCTCTCTCTCTCTCTCTCTGTGTGTCTATCATGAATAAATAAATAAAATCTTTAAAAAGAGAGAGAGAGAGAGAGAATAAAGATACAAAGTTAGGGAAAAAAAGATACAGTCCCTGGGAAGCTTAGAAGACTGGTAGAAGAGCAACATTATTCAGACCACTATACCAATCCATATGTAATCACAAACCGTAGAAGTTGTTAGAAGGCAGGGCATGTGATACACGAATAATGATGGTTCTGACCATCAAGGAAGGTTTCTCTGAGAAGTGGTATTTGAGTTGAGGTCAGAAGAATGAATAGGTTCTACTTACGTGGGGAGAGATGAGGAAAGGCAGTCTTGGCACTGCTTATGCAAAGGCCCTGTTCAAGAGGGCACATTACTCACTCAAGAATTAGAATAAGATTGGGCATGGTGGGAACAGAGACAATAGGCAGGTGATGAAGGGATGCAGGGCAGCCTGAAACCAAGCTGGAGCAGGGTAGCTAGGGGCTAGGTCATGCAGGGCTTTGGGTATATACAACAGCACTTGTCCTTGCGTGCAGTGTGCCTGGATGCTGTGAAGCCCTCCTGGACAGAGACTGTCTCTTTTCTCCCTGATGCCCCAATCTCTCTCAGCCTCCATGGGAGAAACACTGCTGAGAAGGCCTTTTGTAAGTGGACTCCCTTACTCCTCCTTTCTAGAACCTGAAAAGCCTGTTGCATGCTACTCATTTGTTAGACCCATCACAGCTGAAAATACACTTTTTTCTTGGGAGGACCCCAAGCCTACAAGCCTTCAAGCTTTTGGCTTGAAACAAAATACACTTCCTGGGGCACCTGAGTGGCTCAGTGGTTGAGCGTCTGCCTTTGGCTCAGGTCATGACCCCGGGGTCCTGGGATTGAGTTCCACATTGGGCTCCCCACAGGGAGCCTGCTTCTCCCTCTGCCTGTGTCTCTGCCTCTCTCTCTCTGTGGTTTTCATGACTAAGTAAATAAAATTGTTAAAAAAAAAAAAACACTCCCTGAGTCCTGCTTGCTTCCTCTTTTCTTTTCTCATCTTGACTCTTACTGAGAAAGAAAAACTTGTGGCTTTGTTGTTGCTATCGTTGTTTTACAACTTACTTTCAGAAAGAGAACTGAAAATCTTCCTCATTAAAGACTGGATGTTGGCCTAATGTGAAATACCTAAAAAAAATAAATAAAGTTTCAGTTAAAGAAATGTCCCATTTGCCTCTGTAGTCAATCTGGGCTGGTATATTTTGCAGAAAGAAAGGATGGCCTTCACTTGTGCCCCAGAAATCTCGCACCCCCACACAGGTGTGTGTGTGTGACAGAGAGACAGACTGATTAGTTGATTGATTTCAAAATCAGTCACATTCATTAGGTTATATTAATCATGTGATAGGATTTTGTCACATACCAATATGTACTTTCAGGTACATGGGAGGATAGCTTTTCTCTACCTCTTTGAAGTTACATAAGGCAATATGACTTACTTTGGCCAAGGAAGTATGCATGGGAACAACAGGCAATAATACTATGGTTGACTCTCTAGGCTATTACCTCTCTTCTGCTACAGTTCTGGATGCACATGTTATGTGGAAGTGTTATATGATCGAAGAGACCTGGATTGTTCAGCCAACTCACAGAGGACAGCGGTCCGGAAGATTGTCTGTACTCCTTGGGTGTTTTACATAAGGGAGAAATAAACTCTGTGTTAACCCACTGAAATTTGTCCATTACTGCAACATCGCCCTGCCTAGCCTGACTAATACATGTGCTTGATTGCGGATCTCAAAACATTGTGCAGGTATAAATTCTGTGTATGTGTGTGGTATGTGTATGTGTATGTGTTTGAGAAATAGAGTTGGTTAGCTAGCTAGATGATAGAATTGACTATGGTGAGGGTTTGATTATAGAATAAGAGGCAAATTTCTTAATGCTTGAGTTTTGCCAGTCAGAACTTTTAGCTGTAGGTTGCACAAATGAATGTTTAAGTATATTTAAACAAATATGTGGTTTGCATAAGTGTTTATTTATACACAGTATAAAACGTACTCTCTCATCTTTGTGCTTTGGTATATAAATGTATTATGGTCACTCAGAGTTGCTTCTATAATCCACAAATTGCATATATTGTATATATTAAACTTGAACTAAGTAGTCAATTAAAAGCTCAAAGCAATACTGTATCTTTCAGATACATTCCAAATTAACTACTGAATCACAGGTAATACGTGTTGCACATTCATACCAATAGCATAAGCAAAGGCCAGAGCTAGACTTAGTTTTTCTTATTTCCTGAAGTTTCTTGATTACAGTCTGATCCTTCATGTTGTTCCAACATAGAGTGATTTTAAAAGAGAATTTAATTTAATATAAGTCTGAATAGCCTTCGGAATGTTAGAAACCAGCATTACTGCAGCAACTCTAATGAAAAACACAAGTTCTGTGTACCAATTTGTGGTCAGAGCCAGCATTCCAACCCTGCTCTCTCGTGGCTGCTAGTACTCTACCGTGCTCCTTTTCCCAGCCCTTTGCTATTCTAGTTAAAGATGTCAGAGACTGTGGCCCACATGGCATGCTAAACAGTCCACAGCTTACAGCAGGCTCCTATAGCTCAAGCGCAAAGACTTTGAACTCATAAAACACACCACTATCACCACCACCATCGCCGCCGCTGCTCCCACCACCACCACCACCACCAAATGGAAATCTCAGAGGATTTCTACTAATGTTTCTGCAGGTAGAAATACACTTATTTTAAAACATCCTACAAGTGTACATAGATACATTTCCATATATATTAAAGACAAAGAACACAGCACCTTCCAGGAAAAAACCCACACAATTGGGCCAAGGCTGATTCTCTCCCATGTTTTATCACCGGTGTGGAATGCCAGTAACAAGGGCAATCATTTGTTTGTGAATTCACGGAAGACTGGACTTTCACACTGGAAAGGGACTTCCTAATGAATAGCAATAGGAGACTTGCTGTGTATTAGCATATTTTATCTGCCCTTGTTTTGAAATTAAACAGAGTTGTGGTTAAAAGGGGAAAGCACAGATTGCCACTGGGCTGGCTTTTGAGAGAAGTGGCATTTGGAATGAGATTTAACTATGAGGGTAAATTCTAAAGTTAACTGTTAGGATCCTTGAGCTTACATAAGATGTTTTCCCCCTCCTTGTGTGATAACAAAATTTCCTCATCGTTATTATTCTTTCCTAAAGGCTACTCATTCTTGGATACAGTTCCTCTCTGTCTTGTCTGGAGTGGCTTAAATATAATTTAGGAGAAGTATGAGTTATAGCAAAGGCTAATCTTCAAAGTTCAATTCAATTTTACTCATTGTGTATTTATTGAACATATACCTTGTGCCTAAAGCTATTCTAGGCACCTTGGGAACAGAGTAGGTTGGGAGAATGCATGAATAATTTCAAAATCTTCTTGAAGTAATACTTCATAAGGTTCTCTCTATTCACCTGGAGGGGATAGAAAATACATAGATGGATGGCTACATCTAGATCTAGATAAATGAGTAAGACACTAAGGTAAAATTAAATAGTGTGTCATTAAAAGCAGTAAGTATTCTAGAAGTTCTGAGAAGAAAAAGATGAGCATGAGCTAGGATATTTAGGGAAGATTTCAAGAGGAGAGGTGAGCCTTCATTTAAATTTGAAAGTTTGGCTAGAGAAGGGGCAGGCATTCTGGAACTGGTAGGTACTGAGTTAATAATATTAGCACAATAATTCAGAGTGCAAGCTCTTTGCTGTCAAAGCATAATTTTCAAAAAGCTAAAAGTATGACTTTTGTAAAAATATAGAACATACATCTTTCTAAGATCCACTTAGCCCATTAATGAGGAAATCAGTAGTATAATAACGCTGACTCAACAGAATAAAGAAGAAATCAAAAGACTTGTTGTTAATTAGAGTCAAAATGTCGAAATGAAATTGCAAAGTTAAAAATAAAATTGGTTCTTGTTCTATAGGACAAGAAAACTATAACTTTTGTCTACTGCATAAATATCATTTGCAACTTAACAATCTTCACTAAGTTAACATAACTTTATGGAATCTGGGTCCCGATCAATGGTCAATTGGAAGTCAAACAAAAGTACATTTTCCTGAGGAATCAGGTGCTTTCTTGAAGCCCGTTAGACAAAGCTCCAGTATAACACTGAAAGGACATGATATTGAAAAGATCTTCAGGTTTGGAGGAGGCGGGGTATTTCCTTAACAGTTCTGAGGCAGAAGGGAGTTCTCATCTTGTTCTACCACTTACCAGCTACGTGATGTGCAATGTACCTTAAGTTCTTCATTCCTCACTTTCTTATCTATAAAGTATAGACAATAATTTTTAGCTTGTAGAGCTACAGTAGAGAACAAATGAGCTAATATGCAATGAGAGTATTTTATGTAACACCTACCACTCAGTAAGGGCTCAAAATATGTTCTCCACTATACATAGTGAGCAGAAACCCAGAGATAAGAGTAAGCATGATGTTTAGGGACACTGGATCAACCAGTCTGGCTGGAAAGGAGAATTTGTTTTGGAAAAATAGAGAAAAATAAATTGAATAAAGAGTTTTTAATTAGACCAGAACAGGTTTTTCAAGCAATAAAATTTAAAAAGAAGAAAGACAGGAAAGCACACACACGGTTCTGAGAAATTTGAATTTTATCCTGAAGTCAGTTGAGAACTATTGGTTTTTTTGTTGTTTTTTTGTTTTGTTTTGTTTTGTTTTGTTTTGTTTTGTTTTGTGCTACAATAGGGACATGATGTATGCAGAATTTGAGGAAAATTAGCCCAGTCTTCTATTGGGCAAACTAGACAGAGAGATTCTGTGGCTAGAGAAGAGTTAGGAAGTGATAAGGGGTTGAGGAGCCAAAAGAGAAGGACGAGTCACACCTGACTGCTGACTTTTAAAGACAGATGATTGTAGAATGGTGTTACCTTTCATATAAATAGGCAACTTAATAAAAGGGGATATTTTATTTTGTTTTATTGTAAAGATTTTATTTATTTATTCACGAGAGACACAGAGAGAGAGTGAAAGGCAGAGACATAGGCAGAAGGAGAAGCAGGCTCCATGCAGGGAACTTGATGCAAGACTCGATCCCAGGACTCTGGGATCACATCCTGAGTCAAAGGCAGACCGCTGAGCCACCCAGTCATCCCAAAAGGAGATATTTTAAAGTGAAGATCAAGAATTATCCTTTATATACACAGGCTGTACTTGAGAAAAAGGGGCATGTATATAGAAATGTTTGAAACATAAAAAATGGGAGACACGGATTCTGATGAAAAGCCAGTTATGGTGATACAGATTTAGATCAGCTTAAATGCAATCACTAACACCATAAAAACCAACGGACTACTTCCAGCAGGTGGAGAGGAAGAGCAAAGGGACAAGAATCATACACGTGTCCTTCCTTTCTTTTTCCAAAAAGTAGCTGTTTTCCAAAGAATGAACACATAGCAGGTCATTGAAGATAAAAGAGGGACAGAGCTTGGTGATACTTTGGAATGCAAAGCAGAAGAATGATTTAAGTAAAAGAAAGTCAATTCTGTTGAATTCTTCCTAGAGCTCATGAAGGATAAAGGTAAAGCATAATCAGTTTGGTTGACTGTATTAAATGTAAGAAATTTTGAGAATCATGACACTTTAACTTCAATTCACTTGAAGGTATGAATAATCAATATAAGATTGTTTCCTAATGGAGGAGTTTACGAGAAGGTTGAAAACACTAGAGCAAGGAGGGAGATTTAAGGTAAGGAGATCAGATTGGGCAATATGTTAAGCTTGTTTTGCTCCCGAAGTGGCCCTGAGACAGGAATCTGAGTATAAACAGTTTGTGAGGGTGAAGATCCCACAAAGAACTAGGAGAGGAGTTGGCAGCAGGCCAGAGAAGGGAAGACAGCAAATCAGGGTGCAGGAATGAGTAAGGTCATGCTGTGGGTGAGCAAGACTCCCAAGGCTGAGTCCCACCAGGAAGCCATGCAAGACGGTGAAGAACTGATATGGGAGTTCTCCCACTGGAGGAATGAGTCACTCCAGTGACCAAATCTTGACTGTTGGTGGAGGGATGTTCCTTAGTTTTAACTCCTCAGTGCTTCTGGTCTACTGGAGCCTCCAGTCAGAGATTCATCAGGAGAGAGCCTAGGGAGCAGTAAGGAGCTGTTGGTGCCCAAGAACAGTAGAAACCAAAGAGACACAAGTATGGCACCCACAAATGCTTTAAGAGCAAAGGCTCTGGAGCCAGACTTTCTGAGTGTGATAGATCTGCTTCTTTTGAGGACAACTCTGGATGATATCACTGAAAGATCACTCACAAATTCCAGTTCCACTTGTTTCAAGTGTCTAAGAGAGGCCACAAAAACCTACAAAAGCCCAACTATCTATTGGGAGTCTAATACAACTATTACTGACCATGTTGTGGTCACTGACTGGTTGCCAGACACTTTTAACACATGATTTCTGTATGGGGAGAGACAGGGTGTCCTGTTCCCCAACACACTGCCTGCTCTGTCCTCCTTATCCTCCCTGGGTGGGAATGGAGGCAGATCTTTGCTACTCCCAATTTAGAATAGCACAGGTCTGAGGATCTACAGGTAATTTTTCAGGATAAAGTCCGTAATTGTGGTTGTCGTCACTTTGAGAACACAACATTACCATCAGGCAATCACAAACACACATCCAGAAGTTGCTGTACATAATGCTTCTTTTCCCACCAAGCAAGTCCAAGAGGGCTCCAATCTCTCTTTGTCCTCTCCCCACTGGCAGCCTCTCAAGCTTCCCTTCATAATTCTGGCTCTGTTCCAGCAGCACTTTGCAAAGGTGGCCATATTTTCTCTCCCGAATGCCCCAACCCCTCTCAGGTAGCCCTCTCCTTATGATCACATTCTCAGGATTCCAGAAAGAGAACAGCTCCCGGCATCATTAGCCAAAGTGGACAACAGCATCCTTCATTAGATTCTTTAAACCTTTCCTGCACCTTTATAGATAGTCCCTTTATTACCCTCTCCTCAAATTGTCCACTTAGGGTTAACTTTTGCTCCCTGAAGGACCCTGACTGATACTGTTCACAAGTTGACTATGGGCAATTTGGTGATAGAATCCCCTGCCTTATGCTTCTCTCTGAGCCTGTCCCCCCCCCCTAAGATACAACCACAGATGTTAGTAGAACTTAAAACCCTGAGATTCAGAGTGGACCCATCAGAGGTAAGTGGCTGTGTCCGGAGAAAAAGTGTTTTCAGAAAGGATATTGCAACTTCATTCTTCTAGTCAACAAATACTGAGAGCCTACTATGTACCAGTCACTGCTTTGGCACTAAGGAATATAACGTTCCTGCTTCATGGGGTTCCATTCTAACAAAAAGGGTGTCAGAACACACACCTATAAATAAGAAAGACAAGCTCAAATAATGACAAATAACATTCTGTATTTTTTATGTTTCAAGCTCTTATTTAAATTCTAATTAATTAACATACAGTGTAATATTAGTTTCAGGAGTAGAATTCAGTGCTACATATAGCATTCTGAAAGTATCAGAGCTGGAAAGTGCTATTTAGGTTGGATAATTAAGGAATGTACTTAGGAGCTAATTTCTAAGCTGATTGGACATAACCAAGCATCCTCACCTTAAGGGGTCCTAAAATTATTGAAGGTAATTTTGAGGTATGTGTAGCAATGTATGAGCAGGAAGAAACAATGAATCATTGAAATCTGAATATTAATGTTTAAGGGACTTACAACCCAGCGCTCAAAGACTGGGCTGGGTGTCTCTTCATTCTTATCATGTGATGTCTTGGGTTATTCAATAAAAATTAATTCGTTGAATAAAGCTATACTTGTTTCTACTCCTAAGGAGACTATGACTTTTGTCAAATCTGGTGTGAATAAGCTATTATTTGGATTCTGCAAATAGAATGGAAATGAATTTTGGCTGTGGGTGTGTGAGGTTTTTCTTAGAATGGAATGGAGAGGGGGAGCACTAATGTGCTAATAAAGCACTGCTTGCTGGAAAGACTTTTTGTCAATGAGCTCTGAGAAAAGCAGAATACAGTCACAGGAAGTTCCAAGATGGCACCTACTTTACGGGAATTGGAATCAAATCCAAATATTTTGTGGTTCAGCTATTTAAATTTCTGCTTAAACATTTGGACATGTATCCATCTCTGGTCCAGCCTGGAGCCACTTTGACTTTCACATGAAATCCACTGAAAGCTACTAATTATTGTCTTCACAAAAACCGCAGTGCAGGCAAGAGCTGAATTCCGAAAACGGATTTTCTGCTCTCAAGGAATAATACCAAAGAGAAAAATTTTGTAGATAGCCAGTGTTCCTCCCCATGAGTGTTTGTATCCCCAGGCACCAATCCAAGTCCAAGACTGTCTTTCCCTTCTCCTGGACCCATAGCCACCAGCTTCTCTCATGTTCAGCCCTTTGGCTTCTGCCCATAAGAGCATGATCATGCATGAGGTTACTTTCTAGAGCAAGCTGGCTCAGGGTGGTCAGAGGTCATCTCCATGGATGATGGAACCATTTGTTATAGCCCTTGTCAAAGTGTTAACACACTTACATATGCCTGGTGTATTTGACTTCTCTTCTAAGGAACATGCCATTGGACTCATATAATAATGGAAGCTTGCTAAGACAAGGACATTTCATGTAAATGATATGTGACAGGCCCTGATTCTCAGACTTTTTGGTTTCAGTGCTTATTCACACTTTTAAAATTATTAAGGCTCCCAGAGTGCTTTTGGTTATGTGGGTAATAGTATCTATAAATGGTAACTATATTAGAAATTAAAACTGACGATGTCTTGTCTTAATTTACTTTAAAAATAACAGCAAGGGGCACCTGGACAGCTCAATTGGTTGAGCATCTGACTCTTGCTTTCAGCTCAGGTCATGATCTCAGGGTCCTGAGATAGAGCCCCATATCAGGCTCTGCACTCAACAGAGGGGAGCTTGCTTGAGGGGGTCTGCTTGAGATTCTCTCCCTCTGCCCCTCCCCCAGCTCTCTCTCTCTAAAATAAATAAATAAATCTTTACAAAATAACAGGAAAACATTATGTGTTAATGTAAAATAATACTTTTGTGAATAAGTATATTTTTCAAAACAAAAAAATATGAGTGAGAAGGATGGCACTGCTTTTGCCCTTTTGTATATCACACTCCTATCTGGCTCCATAGAAGATAGCTGGACTCTCATTTCTGTTTCTGTATTTGATCTGCTGGAAAACTCCATTGTATCCTGGTAAGAGAATGACAAGAGGGAAGAAGACAAGTAGTATCTGACCATCTTGAAAAAATAGATTTGACCTAGCAGATTCCCCGAAAGAGGGACTTTCGGAGGTCCTGGAAAGCACTTTGAGAACTGCTGATGTAAAGGAAAGGCACAATTATTCTCACCCAGTAAATGCAAAAACAGTAACTCTGGGGAGTATGGTGGGCAGGGATATCAAGAGGAACTCTGCTAAGCCTAAGAACCTGCAGATTTGGGGAGTGGCAGGAAAAATAGAGCTTAACCCTCTTCACCCTTTAACCCTTTGGAACTACAAAAACAGATTTCAAACACTGGAGCTAGAGATGGCACAAGAAACCCTTCATTCTGGAAACCATGCTGCCTCAATGACGAGAAAAGTATTAGGGACATCAAGCCAATACCTGGGGAATAGCCTGAGCAAAGAGTGATGGATCCCCAGAAGCAAAAGGAGGAATGAAGTGTCCCTCCTCCTTGACAAAACTCTCTTTTACTTTATTTTTAAATTTACTTTTAATTAATTAATTAATTTTAATTAATTTTTTATTGTTACCTTGTTCTCTAGCAGAACTGTGTTCCATCCAGTGAATATACGTTCTGCTAGCCACTTAACAAACTCAAGCTGTGGTTTAGAGCTGATAAATAATTATGTTAATTAACAGGTTGGAGGAAAAATATGATGTTATTCTTGTGGAATGCTCTGAGAAGCTGGAAACACTTAACTGCAAAAAAACGACATGTGGCGAAATAACCAATAATTTGCTGAAAAAAACTCACATCTGGTTTGCTGGCTCAAAGCAGGGGTTAATAGTTGTTTGAGGGCAGCCAGTGGTGGAGAGGGGTCCCAGGATAAACAGCCAAGGCTTCACGGCAGGAAATATGCTTGTTCATGTAGCACAAGCATTTACGTTGGCTTCTAACCAGGATGAAACGTAAAAGGAATTGTTCAGTGTGCCTCTTTCTTTCTTCTCTTTATAACCTAAAGTTCAAGAATATCTTGCTCTTATTTATACATTTGAAGATGTAAAGAGTTATTATAATTTTTAACAATAATTAAAAATTTATTTCCTCCAAATTTCCAAAAGGATGCAGCAAATGTGGTGAAAAATAGGAAAGTGAGTTTGCATTATACACACATCATTATTTACTATCACAACACAGAGGCTGATTTGATAAATACTGATCAATCATCCTCTTCATGCAAGCCAAAGATATAAGCATTATAACTAATACACAGGTGAGTAATCTGTGGTCCCAGAGCTCAAGGGGGAAAGAGCTCAGTAGAAAGAGTAAGACAAATATACAATATGTGCATAGTTACAAATCCCTGTGCCATATGTGTCATTAGAGAGAAAGAAGTAAAGTGCTATAAGAGGGTCAGAGGAAGGAAATTTCATGTAGAATTGGATGAGTCCACGAATGTCTCCTGTCAACAGTGGTATTTCAACTGAGGCATAAACAAGGATCCGAATTGCAACAGATGTTAATAAAGGCAGAATAGCATTGGAATGGAGCAAACCAGTACATCCATCCGATTCAAAGGTAGAGGCAGGGGACAGTGAGTAAACCCATTTGGCTAGAATGTAGGATCAGTGTAAAGAGTTAGGGGCAGTTACACAGAGAAAAGCCATAATCAGAGATGCCCATTGAAATACTGACCTGGCAGTGGCCCTGTGTATGACAAAGTGGAACCAAGCAAATCTGAGGACCATGACGGGGTTCACAGAGATAATCTCATGATGGTCCAGGAAATTATTACAGAGGCACGGTAGGTTGACTGGATTCACTAGATATCACCATGTAACGTGATGACTGACTGATGGGTCATGAAGGCCAAGGTAGGGGGAAGTTGGAGCTATTTTTCTAGACTCCATCTGTGGAGAGCAGCTTGAATTTCTAGGTCACTAGGAAGATATACCAGCAAGTCATTACAATTAGGATGTATGACTAGGATGTATTGTACAATTAGGATATAAATTGTATATCCTAGAAAGGGGGTACATTTAAGGGTCAAGAGAAGGAAGAGCCGTCATTACAAGGAAAGAATGAGAAGTAGCATCCTTGTATCCATGAGGCCTTCTCATTATGATCTTCATAATGTATCTCTGAAGTAGATTTTATAACCCAACTTTAACAAACAGGAAAACCTTAAAGTGTCATGCACCCCACTCAGTGCCATGCACAAGTTGGTTACAGAGTTGTGGCCCTGACAGTGTCACAGATCACCCTTGGGAGCAGAATCCAGGTCACAGACTCCAAAGAGGACAGCTTCCATAGGAAGCAGAGATGATGACAGGTACCAAATGCCACAGAGGGTTCAAAGAATAGAGGCAGGGACACTCCACTGATTCAGAAACGTACAGATGGCCTTTCAGAAAGCAATACCAGAAGAGCAGTGGAAGCAGAAATCACACTATGAGTTTTTCTAAACAGGTTGGATCAAGGAAAGCTTCTGGGAAGAGAAAGGCAGGATGGTGCAAGATGATTTTTAAAAGTCATGCAGGTTGTCAGAGGTGGGGAGAAGACACTGGAAACTAGAAGGTTATAGGCAACTTGAAGGAAAAATCCTCCCCAGAGGGAATGAAAAGATAAAACAGAACCACACTTCATGAATGAGGAAAGAGGAACTCTATTCCAAGGCAATCCACGAAAACCAAAAATGGCAAAGTTATACACATCAAAAAGAGAAAAATTAGAATTAGAGGTATTATTTTTAATCACCAAACTTGTAACATTTAAAAAAAAATAAAGGTGCTTGATGTTGCATTATTTTTTGTCTTTTGATGTGTGTAAGGGCCAAATAAGCCTTACAGAGCATAAGGGTCACTGTCCAGAGAGCTTGGTGGCCTCCATGGTGGTTAATGGAACACGGTGGGTGTTCCAAAGAAGGAAAAAATATCAACTCTCTCCCTTACTTGGCAGGTTCTTCTGAGGAAGTCAGCATGAAAAACCATCTGCTGTGCAAAATGCTGTTACAGAACATGGAACAAGAAATGGATGACATGCTCTCTGGGTGGCAAAAAGTTCTCTTAGTTTTAAAGGCAAGAGAAACATAAAGGTATGCTGTCTGTACAAATAATAGTCCCAGGTGACAGATACTGCCCTTAAAATAAAATAAACCAATGGAAGCTTCTAATTTTAAATAAAAATTGAAGAGCGTTGTTATGATTCACTGATGGAATCTTCTGATACTCCAATCCAAAATATCTGTAAAGATGCATCCAATGAAAGAAGAAACTGTCTCACATTGAAACAGATACAGGCCACCAACCTAGAGAAGATTTCTATTACTTCCAGAACTATGGACTAGTGGGTGACTCATGCGTGGCCACCTGAAACAGACTACCCCTGACACTTGAAAAGAGAGCCTGAGACTCCGTGTGTTCCTTATTGTCAGCCCTTTTGTTGAAGGATGAGAACTTCAAGCAACTTGAGAACTCTCCTTCTGTTGCAGGAGTATCATTTTTTAAAAAAAAGATTTTATTTATGTATTTGAGAGAGAGAAAGCTTGAGCATGAGTGGTGAGGGAGAGGCAGAAACAGACTCCCTGCTGAGCAGGGCACCCTATGCATGTCTTGATCCCAGGACCTTGGGATCATGACCTGAGACGAAGGCAGATGCTTAACTGACAGAGCCACCCAGATGCCCAAGAGGTATCTTTTTCTTTTTAGATGCTTCTTTTCTCATCAAAACAAGTGCAATTCCTAACCCCAAGACAGCCTGGCATGATGGTGGCTATGGCACAGTGCCTCCCAGGAGCTATGGGCCTATGAAGTAAAACACCAATAAAACAGACTAAGTCACAGGACATTCTGAAGAAGGGAGCTCTGTTGTGTACTTGAGCATTCCCATTTGTCAGAGAGGGGAGAGAACTCAGTTTGGCAGAACCTAACTGGGTGGCATATCGGTTGGGCCAGGAGATGCAGGTGAGAGAACATTCCCCTTAACCTGTGAATGAACAGTAAGTGGGAGCTGTGCAAGTCAACACCTCACCAACAGTGCCTGGGCCAGACCACCTTCCCTTCTTCCTAAGGTAGGAAATGGGCCAAAGGGAAGGATGGCAAATACCACAAAGCAAAGGAATTGGAATGGCTTCTAGTAGACCTCAGAAGAGCAAACATGTCCACATCCAGTGACTACAATAAAATAAGGTATTATTTTGGTTTTAAAAATTGGCAAGGAATTTTAATAAAATATTTAAAGGTGATGAGACTTTTAGAAGAGTCCATGACAAAGACATTCTCATGCACCATCAATGAAACATAAGTTGCTAGCAACTTTCAGGAAATGATCCAGGCTTACTGTCCTTCATCATTGTCACAATCTTGCTTAAACAATCAGAGGGCCTAAAATAGAAGAATGGTTAAATATTTTTATAAACGTAGCTGTAAAATTGTCTACCATAAGAATGTGCTTTGATTTATTTAATGACATGGGGAAATGGTTATGATATAACTACATTTAAAAAGCAGAATACAAACTTTTTTCATTACAATCTGACACAAATTTTTAAAAACAAACCAAAAGCAAGTATGGCAGTAAAAAAAAAATTGGAGAGGTTGTGAAAAAAAAAATGGGAGAACTCCATCTAAATGTTAACAGTGGTTGCAACTGAACATAGATTGGCTTAAGGATTATCAGCAAAGCATGGTCTGATATATTTTTGTAATAAGATACATAGATTGATAAAGAACTATGGTGCATGGTCTTATAGAGGCACCCAGAGAGGGCAGCTAGCAATGGATGTAGAGGGGATGTGTACATCTAACAGTCACACCAGCCCAGTGACAAAATTATTGGAAAATAAAGTATGTCAGAGGTAACTCTTTTCCCCATAACCAAGCCCCTAGAAACATTTAAAAATGCCAACGACCAAGGAGGCAAACTCATGCTTGACCGATATCTAGTGAATCAGTTGTGGAACAGTTTTATTAACAAAAGTCTTATAGGAAAACGATCTCATTCCAAATGATGCTCATAGACCCAAACTCTGCAGTAAGGGAAAACTACCACAACAGACAGACTTTATGGAGCTATAAGTGAACCAGTGGCACCTATGCTAGCAAAGCATATGAGATTTAAAAAAACAAACAAACAAAAACAAAAACTCCAGAGTCTGACTCAGACATCTTCCCATCCCATGCTGAAGGTGTCCTTAGACAAGTCATCAACCTTTCTAGGGTCAGGGTTCTCATCTATGAATCTATGAAATGGAGATAATAAGATTGCCCAGCTCCCCTCACAGAATTATTATAAATAACAAAAGTCAAAATGCATATGAACACAGTATTCAGCAAAAAAAGTCACACTGCATTATGCTGGTAGTGACAACCGCTATACTATCTCCCAGCAATTGCACTAGATGTATATGTGTCTCTAAAATGAAGAATTTGAAAGATGATTTTTCCAAGTGAGGTTATTTTCTGAAAAACTTGACTAAAGTATGCTTTATTTATAATGCTGGTGTTGCCATTTTTCGCTTTGTTAGAACACTCAAAATATTTTTCATATTTGGACTTGATATTTGAAACATACTTTCCAAAGATAATAGCCAACTGTGGGAGTATCCACAAAATGTTGAAATCAGCATGTTTGGGAATGTATTTGGTCAGCGTTATGTGGAAGGAGAACTTCAGTTTCCTAAAATGGTTTGTTATGGACGTGCATACTTATATGTGTGCACACATACATACATGTATACCCACTGACGAATGTGCATATCACAATGAGGAACAGGGAGGATAATTCAATAAGCTGTGAAAAAGAATGGTGGCAGTGACACCCAGATTCACATCCCCTCCTGTTGATCCCTACAGGATCAGGCCAACTCTTGTAGATGTAGTTGCCCATGAGTGATTAGTTGAGGGTGCTTAAATTTATTTATAGGAGAAAAAACAAACAAACAAACAAACATGTAAGGCAACAAATAATTGATTCAAGCTGCACAAAATACAAACTGCATGTGGATAAGGAAATAACAAGCTCAAAATATGTTTAATTTTTGTAGCAGAGAAAAATAACAGATCTACCAAGAGGAAACTAGTTAAAGTTCATCCATAAAATCTAGAGAATTCTATTGGGCCATTTCGACATATGATGAGGATCTGTATTTAGATACTGAAAGATATACATGAGCTAATGCAGAGTGAAAAAAAGAAGTTGATATTTATTTAATATATACTATAATACAACTTTTATGACTATAATCTATTACATATTATTCAATATATGTACTGTCTTAGAAAAAAAATCCAAGAGGATGTACCCTAAAATACTAATGCTTGTTATTTCAAAGTGACCCAAATTAAGATGTTTTAACTTTTTAAAGCTTTTTTGGAAGGGTAGATGTTTTAGCTATTTTGCTGTAATTGTTGGAATACTTTTTAACAGTTCATATATTTTTTTAAGATTTTATTTATTTATTCATGAGAGATACACAGAGAGAGGCAGAGACACAGGCAGAGAGAGAAGCAGACTTCCTGCAGGGAGCCCGATGTGGGACTCGATCCCAGGACCCCAGGATCATGACCTGAGCTGAAGGCAGATGTTCAACCACTGACCCACCCAGACATCTATTTGAATATATTATTTTAACAACCATAAGCACATAAAAATTTTTTTTATTTTTACAAAAAGTAGGAAAACATATTGCCACCAAAAATTGCTTAAACCTCAGTCTTAGGAAGTGATTAAGAATTAGAAGTGGTTACTGAGAATAGGAAGGGATTAACAATTGGCCTTATCCCTGCCCATCATGAGTTCAAGTAACGTGTTGGTATCCCCATCCCTTACCTTAACCTTTGACTTTAAAAAGTTTCAGAGCTTGGGGCACCTGGGTATACTGATATTATACCAGCTAGTCAGGAAAGCCCAGGGGGAAAAGTGTTGGCCTTGACAACACTTTTTAAAGCCACAAATAAAGGTAAAGCTTGAGTGGAAAGCCAAGTCATTATTTCTACAGAATTAAAATCACTGTGGGTGAGGATATTGAGCCAACTAAAGTTGATTTATAGGAGATTTAAATTAGGACCTCTAATAGAACTAGTTTGACAAACCTATTACACCGCCTACAAGAGGTAAACAAAGATTTCATGTCAGAATAGTATTAACTATGATTTTTGTGAATAGAATGAAACCTTTTCCTTATTGTAATCCTTCCTTTAAGATAGCAACCATAGAGATCTATTACGGAATTAAAATTAATTCATATTTTTTCATTTTTGTACGTAGCCAACGACTCCTTTAAAATCCCCCTGGGCAGTTAGGTATTACTTTCTAATATAAAGTCAGCAAAGTAAGGAAGTGTTATGAATTCCAAGAAGCATTCTCTTTTGTACCACTATTTCTCTATGCCTGAGTTATGGCGATCCATGAAGAGGCTTCATTGGAAACCACAGGTTTGTGTGGTTGGAGCTAGTGTAGGTTTATAGCATAAAAGGTGTGCAGTTAGAACAATGCAAAAGGGGGGGAAAAAGCTTTTTTGCTTTCTGGGGAGAAATGGGAGACGGGAGACTTTAGATCTGGCATTTAATGCTTCTTGGTGAAAAAACACATTATTTCTTTCATCAGACCAACCAAAAAATTAGTACTGTTCAAGTCCTCCTGGGCTCTAAAAAAAAATCTGAATACGTTTGCTTTTCTTCTCTGATGACACTGCTTAGTTTTTATGAGAGTGTGTTTTAAAGGGAGCTGAATATCTGTAGAGACCCTGGGATCTTTGCTGTGTGATCCGGGGGGAACTGGGAAAAGGTGGAAGGTCATGGCTGGAGGCAGTTTTGCTCCATTTGTTTTCATAATTGCCCAGAATGTTAGGAACTCTCAAGACTTAGACAAGGTGCCTGCCAGCTTTGAAAACTAAGTCTCCCTCCTTACCAGTGGCTCCCGATAGCCCCAGCCCTATTTCTTTTATAGGTAAGTTGTATTATTTCTCACCTTTTGAAATGCATCTTTACAAGACAGCCAGATGGATGGATCCAGCAAAGCCCAGCTACTGTGGATTGCCAATGCTTTTCACAATAAAAATGATGTTTCTCTCCGAGGGCTTTTATATCTGGGCTCTACATTAGGAATCTCTGGGTCTTTGAAACTGCTACTGATACCTTACTTCTCAACTGAGAGAGGATACATATAGTGTTGACAAAGTCTCTGGAATGGAGACCTCTGGAGCTTGTACTCATTCTGGCCAGCCCACAGCACGGACTGGACTGAATTGAACAGTATCTCTCTATAAATCATATCTACCCAGGACCGTAGGATGTGACACTATTTGGAAATAGGATCTTTGCAGTTGTAATTAGTTAAAAATGAGGTTATGCTTCATCAGGGTGAGCCCTAATCTAATAATTTATCAGAAGGTCATGTGGAAACACAGATACTACAGAAGAGAACACCATATGAAGAAGAAGGCAGAGATGGGAGCAATGTGTCTACTAGTCAAGGAATGCGAAGGGTTGCTGTCAAATAGCAGAAACTAGAAGAGACAAATGGAACTGATTCTCCCTCAGAGCTTCCAGGAAGAACCAACCCTTCCCACAACTTGCTGTCAGACTTCTAGTCTCCAGAACCGTGAGAGAATAAACTTCTATTGCTCTATGCCCCCAAGTTTGTGATAATTCATTACAGCAGCCCTGGGAAATTAATACATGAGTAGCTGGAGACAATGTTCTTAAGAAATTCATAGGAATAAGATAGAACCCTTCAAAGACAGATATATCTGAAGCTTTCAAATTAGGCCTTAAGAGGATATTAAATAGATTCCTTGGGTCCTGTCAAAGTCAGATAATTTTATGTTCTTCCTCAAATAGAAACCTCACTATGAAAGGGATAATCAGAAGATAACTCTTCTATTCCCTGCTGGAGACAAGATGGCCCAGTGTGCCACAACATTAACAGCTTTGGGAAGGAACATTTATTCTGGGCATACAACCCTTGGAATAAAAAAAAATATATGTTTGTGAATTTTAATGCATAACATTGTATTACAAAAACTATTAAAATAAAGATAGAAAATATTCCACAAAATCCAAAAATTATTACAGTATTACTTCCTTGAAATTTACTGTCTCACCACAAGTCAAAAAGCTAAAAAAAAAAAACAAAAAAATGACCCTTCCAGAAGTATTCAGTGTGACCTTTAAAAGCTATTACTTAAACTTAAAAACAGTTTAGCTCTATAAACACCTACATTTCCTCTATTCAGGCACTAATTCTGGGTTAATGATAAGTGAGCTTGTGTTTCTAGCATAGACACTGACTATATATATATATATATATATATATATACACACACACACACACACACACTTTCAGATGTGAACACACTGATGTCTGGACAGCAAGATAACCACTGACTGCTTACGTTCATCTGTGTTCCAAAGTACATTAAATACTGAAAAACTTCATGGTATAAAACACTCAGAAATTCTATATAAAATAGAAAAAAAACACTTTAAAAAGGTATATGTGATTATATTCCTAAATAAAATAAAGGACCAAAAACTAAGAGTAAGATGAAAAGACAAGTGATAAGTGGAAACTAGTACATTGGTTACCCTCAGGTAGCCTCAGGTAAGACCTTGGTTTTTTTTGTTGTTGTTGTTGCTGTTGTTTTTAAGACCAAGAGTCAAGGATTTGGACCTGCCTGAATCAAAGACTCAGAACTGAGACGCTGGACTATATACTCTTTGAGTATATATATATACTATTTGAGCTGG
The DNA here is from genome assembly GCF_053574225.1 of Canis aureus. NCBI lineage: Eukaryota > Metazoa > Chordata > Mammalia > Carnivora > Canidae > Canis > Canis aureus. The sequence continues at coordinate 73,333,817 of NC_135611.1, read as the reverse complement.
GACTCAAAGAACCATACTTTGAGGGAAAAGGGGGATTAAAAAAAAAGAGCAAACCAGAAAAGTTGTCCTTCTTCCACTCTTGTTCAGGAGAAAAAGTCTTTTATAGAATTTTTACACTACCACCAAGTCTAGGAAACTCTAAACCTGAAAATGAACCTGAAAAAGGGTCATCCTGGGTGCTGGCCAGGAGACTTAAAATTTAGAACACACAAGATTCCCACAAAACATGAATTCAATCCAAACATAAGAAACAGAGGCAGAATAAACATGAATCACACCATCAGAAAACACCAGATTCAGACTGCTTAGATTTTCAGGTCTCTAGAATTTTTAAAAACCAACTAAAAATATGTTTAAAATAACTAACATGAAATGATGGCATAAATATAAGAAAACAACTAGATTGAATACTATTATGAAATCAACTTGAAATCAAATCAGATAGAACTTATTGAAAGAAACGTAGAGTCTTAGACATTGAAAAGTCAGTGGACAAGAGATGAATGGATAAACAAACTGGTATCTTCCATGCAGTGGAATACTATTCAGTAGGGAAAAGAACAAACTATTGATATAAGTTACAACATAAATGAAGCCCAGAAACATTATACTAAGTAAAAGAAACCAACCACAGAGGCCACATACTATATGATTCCATTTATCTACAAGAGGCAAATCTGTAGATACATTTAGATTGGTGGATTTCCTAGGGCTGTGGGAATAGTGATTAACTCTAAATGGTCATGAGCCATTTTATGGGGAGATAGAAATGTTCTGAGAGCAGATTATGATGATGGTTGCACAACTAGGTAAATTTGCTAAAAGTCATTGACCTGTAAAGTCCTTAAAATGGTTGAATTCATGTATACAAATTATATGTTTATATTATAGCTCAATAAACTTGTTTTAAAAAATCTCAGTGGGAAGTTTGGATTAGATACTGTCAAAATTGGAATACAGATCCAAAGATATGGCACAAAGCACAGAAAAGAAAGACATGGAAAATATGATGGAGGCAAAGAATGTTGGACAGACGTACAAGAAGGTCTGATCTATATCTAGTCAGAGTTCCAAAAAGAGAGACAATCAAGAAGCAAAGAAAAAAGAGGTGAAAATATTTTCAAAGAAATGAAGGCTGAGAATAAATGAAAGGCATAAATCATAAGCTAAGTAAATAAAAAGAGACCTACACATAGATACATCGAGATAAGCTACAGAATCACTGGCAAAGAGAGGTTCTTAAAAGCAGTGAAAGACTTTTATAGTGGCAAAGGAGAGGAAGCAATTTCTGTCAAAGCAGATGTCACCAAAAAGGTAGGATTTAGCCTGAGCCAGGAAAGAAGGAAAGAAGGTTAAGGTTTAGATGGATGGATTAAAGGAAGGGAGGACATTCTGGCCACAGGTGTGGGAAGGAAATCCTCAGTGAAGAGATGGTGGCAAGGCTTCAAGTCCATGGAAAGAATGGTCTAGCTGAAACAATAATGTAGGAAACCGGCAGAAGACACGTTTAGGGAGGCGCGGTGGAGCTAGGTCAGGGTGCCCACTGAGAAGCTCTCTGAAGACTTGGACCTAGAAATGCACCGCAAGGAAACACGTTTCTCTGGTTGACTCATGACATCCACTTTCTCATCAAGGAGACCCTTGTTTTCGTAGCAACCAGAGAAAGTCTATGACTCCGAAACTGGAAAAGCAGTGTTCTAAAAACCGTAGTGCCTTTTCCATCGGAACCCCATGGAGTCCTGAAGTCCAAGTTCAACCTGAACCCGGCCAACACAGGAGACTCCAGGTTACAGCTGGGATACACCCGTGCTCATCAGGTGAATGAGGGGGACAGCCTCAGCCTTCCTGGTATATTTTCTCTAAACTCCTACTAATTTAATGGCCTGGGAAAAGGGTGAGTCATAAAGGTGGAAAAATATTTTGGCTGCAGCTTTGGTGAAAGGTGAAATGCGTTAACCTTGCAATGAGTCATCATCACCTCAGGCAGCTTAAAAGCAGAAGAAGAAGAAGGAGAAGAAGGAAAAAAAAAAATAACCTTAACCAGCACGGTTTCAGATCTATGAGAGTGTGTCTGACAGAGTGTCAGGGTTTGGTAACTTCTTGTCTGGTGTGCGTGTAGCCTGGTGTGAGATTAGTTTCTCCAGAAGAGAGTCTAAAATGCCCCACCCCCTAAACCTCAGCAGGAGCCAGCTGCAGCCCACCTGCTTCCGTGGGGCCAGTTTCACTCCACCGTGAAGGAAGTACTAGCCGCGAGTGTCAATGGAGGCCCAAACATGGACATATTTTAAAAATCAGACCTAGCCAATTAAATTCTAAAAAAGTTACATTGGCAATAAAATTATGTGGAATTTATTTCTCTGAACTGTGACTGCCAGCTCGTTCTAAGTACACCCTAACAACTCATTAGGCTTAAATATGAACAAAATTAACCATTCCTCCATTGTACAGTTTAAGAAAAATAATCACAAATCCTTTACCTGATTAGAAAAAGTGAAAACTACCTGAATATCATGTGCAGGCATCTGTTCTTGTCAAATGTTTACAAAGGAATTAACAGTCTCTGATTGACCATTGGTTGTTGGAAAAGGTTTGAAGTCCTTTGAAGCTGTATCAGTCAATAAATGCTTGTTTACTTACATCAGCATTAGGGGAGAGCCGCGCATCGGTAAAGGCAGGCAGCAAGTACTGCACAGCCCTGGGTTTGGTGAGACACTAGCCCCTTAATAGCATGTGACCTTGGCCGGGTTACTTAGCTTTGCTGAACCTTGGGTTTCTCATAAGTAAAATAAGGGAATAGCATCTACTGCAGGGTGGGTACGAGCACAAACCGAGATGAGAGATACAGCATTTCTTCGTACTCAGTGATGCCAGGTTTCTTCTCTCTTCCCTCTCTAAAGCATTATCCCTCAAGAAACAAGCAGTTGGGCAGCTGAGTTAATTCAAGACTGCAGAAGCAGTCAGTAGAAATTGGGTGGGCAGAGGAAAAACGGGAGGCTGTTCTTGACAACAGGAAAAGCATGGGCTATTTTGAGGGAAGAAGGAGAGACAGTAGAATGAACATGTAGCTGAAGGAGCTGCTGCCTCTCCAGCTGCAATGGAAAGTCGGGTGTGGCTGGAGAAAGGAAGTCTTCGGGCATCACACTGAAGCATTTGGACTTTATGCTCTAAAGATCAAAATCTGCAAAAGGTTTTGGAGCTGGGAAAAATTTGTCTGACGCTGATGACTTGATTCTGTTCATCTCATGCTCTGTTGCCATGACTCAGTGGGACCTTTTCACCAGAACCAAGGAAGCTTCAGTACTTTCTAGAACTGCCTTCTCACTTCCCAGTGCTTGAGTCTGGTAGAGCCCATGACACATCACAACTCTATTTCACAGATAAGGAAAGTAAGACCCCTGGAGGCTATGTGACTTGCCATTGCATCAAGAACTTGAAACCTGTGTTTTCTGACCCTAAACTTCGTGCTTGCCCTATTACATGTCACTGAGACTATGAAAATTCTATGAAAATGTAATAAAATAATTAAAAAGGAGGAATGAAAAGGATGAAAATGTTAGGAAGCATACACCCTACGATGTCTGCACACCACAGGATGAAAGAAAGTTTTGGGATCATTATGTCCCCATCGTTCAATTCTCTGCCTTAAAACTTCTGTCCTAAACTGTTACTATTTGGGATCTAATTCTTGGAGATAACTAACATATCTTTAAAGAGAAGATTTCAGTAGCTTCGATTTGGTAACACAAACACACCTCTATCGAAGTGAATGGAGCATTTTAGCAAAGAAATTTCTCTACTTAGAGGACCAGCCCTGATTATTAGGGTGTTAGGACATGACTGGAAAACCATGTCAAGTACTTAAAAACTGCACTGAAATTCACAGTCCAGCAAATAGGAGCCTTGGAATGTCTGACTTGGCCAGAGCTCAGATGCCTTAACAATACAGTCAGTATTGACTGTAACAATACAGTCAGATTGCTTTGGACAGTCTTCCCAAAAGATTAGCCCACAAAGAGGGGCTTGGAGGACTTTCTGTTAAAGGACCTGGGCTTTGAGCTTCACCAATTACCTCACTCTAAACTCAAAGAGAACCCTGACAGTCAACTCCTCCTTTGGATCATTCTTCATCACCATCAAAAGAGCCTTCAAACTGCACTCATTTTCCTCCCTCCCAAGCTACACATTAATGCTTCTCAACTAATGTTGAACAGAAGCAAAACCAAAAAATGAAAACCTCTCCACCCCTGACTAATTTGGCATCAAATTCCTGTATCATCCTTAAAAATTTAGGATTAGGGGATCCCTGGGTGGCGCAGCAGTTTGGCGCCTGCCTTTGGCCCAGGGCGCGATCCTGGAGACCCGGGATCGAATCCCACATCAGGCTCCTGGTGCATGGAGCCTGCTTCTCCCTCTGCCTATGTCTCTGCCTCTCTCTCTCTCTCTCTGTGACTATCATAAATTTAAAAAAAATTTTTTTTAAATTAGGATTAGTTATAGGTTGCCAAATGAAATGCCAACCAAGTAACATAGCCATGCTATTGATTAGAAATGGCAAAGTCCTCACCCCTGAACTACAGGTAGGAAAAGAGTCTCTTTCATTTTTTAGAGTAATAAAAATATATTAAAAAGTATCTGCCTTACAACTTATGGTGTATTCAGATCAGCATTTGAGGGTGAGTAACATAGATTTTCAGAGTACCTCAAAAAATTGTATATTATTATTATTATTTCTCTCCTTGAATTTTTTCCATTTCCTGCCTTCCTATAGGAAAAAAAAATGTTCTTGAGTCAAACGGTGATAGAAAAATATCCAGAGAGATAAAGTTAAGAGAAAACTGAACATATATGACAATGATACATCTACCTTAAACGTATTTTGAAACATAACAGATTTAAAAACAACAAAAGTGCTATCAATGATATTTAACAAGTTTTAGCCTGTTCAGTGCTTTTGAAATTATGGATTGTTTTCAAACCTTTCTTGTGAGATGGGTCAAAGATAGTCTCCTACAAGTGAACACTGTCATTTCACTCTGGGCTTAGTGTAATACCTAAGGAATTTTCTCAAACAGGGATTATTCTCCCTATAGATTCGTGAGCAGAGAGTATGTGCTGTCATTCTCCACTTCTCACCCCTTCCCATGAGCTATTCTCAGCCTTTCTCTCTGGTGGCTCAACATCTGGGCTCCCCTGCCAGGGGCATGCCTCTGACTGGGTTCTGCTTGGGTTCAGCCAACAGGGGTACTGCTGGTAGCAGGTAGGAAAAGAGGAGGGGGTTAGAGTATTTCTTCTCTGTTTCCTCCCTGTTTGGTGCTATATCTTTGGCAATATCTGCATTTCTCCATGACTATTGTCCCCACGAGAGTAGCCATCTTCTTCAGGCTTCCAGCTCTTAGGGGGCTCCAATGGCACTGTTTCCCCCAGGCTCCAGCAGTCCTGAGGGAGATGGTAATGACTTCCTGCTGTTATACATCTTTACATGTCTGGACATCTCTTGCTCATGTCTAGTCTCTCTTCTCTGCAAAGAGTGCCTTCCTGAAGTCGCTTTACCTGGACCATCCGGGTAGACTTGTATTTCCTGCTGACACCATGGCATAACGAGTGCCCTAGTTCATGCCTTTGAATGAAAAAACTATATACAAAAGCAACTCAACATCTGAAGTCCCTTTTCCACGGGACTTCATCACATGTACTGAAATACTTCTATGTGGAAGTGCTCTTGATTGTTAAAAGCACCCCGTACATTCTGCTCTTGAGCATGAGGGTTGGTCTGTGGTCAATCCACTGAGCACATGGTCAGTTTTGAGTGGCACAAGTTGATATTTGGTGAAACATCATCTTTTTTTCATAATAATAAGTCTCTTAGCACAAGGCTTTTAAACTAGAAATGCTTAGTTTACAATGTTGTCCTTCATCCATTTATTTACCAATGTTTATTAAGTATATTTAGCAATATAGTAATTACCAAATATGGGCCAGACATGCCATTAGATGAGAGGTGAAGAAAATCAAAGCCCCGATGCTTGTGGAGCTTACAGAGCAGGGGTAGAGACTTCAGGCAAGTGCTCACGCAGATACTCATGATGATACATCTGTGACATGCAAAGAAAGATCATAGTGTTAAGAGCACGTGGAGGTAGGGAGGTCTGACCTGGAGAGCAAAAGGCCCAGAAAGTTTCCCTGAGGCAGAGACTCGGAAGTTGCTGAAGGCATAAAGGATGGGAAGGAAGGCAAGAAAGAAAAAATGGAAGAGTATTGACGGCAGAGAAAGTCAGGTGAAGCAAAGGATGTTGGAGGATGTCAAGGAAAAGGAGCCTAAGTGGTGAGCTCATCTTGAATTGTTCAACACGCGACTCAAAAAGCACTAAAGGGCTTTGATTAGAGTTGATTGTGTTTATGAAGGGCGATAAATCTACAAAGTGCTTTGAGTAAAAGACACTATGCCCAGAAAGCTGCTACAGTTAGAGTGAGGTTTGTCTCTCTCTTCCTGTCACCCTCTCAAGGAGCTTCAATGGTGTCACAAGACAGAAGTGATCATTCCTGGATAAAATATTCAATGCTCCTTTCTTTATAGTGCTACATGATTATCTTGCTTAACTGGCAAAGTTGCTTTACTTATTCCAAACAATTTCATTAGTGACAAATAACTATGACAATTAGGGATAAGAGAAATACTAAGACTTTGGTAATCTCTGCATGTTAAAAGACACCAGAAAAGCAAGAAACAAACTCATATACAAAAAAGGGGTGTTCACATTTTAATTTTAAACCTGCCAATTTCAGACATGTTGATGGAACTATAAGTTTACATCTCTATGATACTGAGTACACAGGATAATTGTACAATTCTATAATAAAATATGTATCTCTATTGTTTATGCACTAATATACTTTATTCTGAATGAAGAACAAAATAATACAGGCTAATAATATTAGCTTACACTATTTTTTTGTGTGTAGCTTACACTATTTTAGAAAATTAATACTATTTTTGATATTTGGAAGTTTCCATTTAGAATATAAAATCTTAAAGTATACAGAAACATTCCTATAAATATTTCAGGGTGAAATACTATAAGAGAGGCATATTCCACAGACCCTGCTTTCAGAAGAATCTGTCATCATTGAAAGTATTCAAAGTACTACATAGAATATGATCATTTTAGCAGTGCTTTTCCTAGTTTTTGCTGAAGCCAAATGTCTTTGGCTCAATCTTAGATGCAATGAGCAACTCTCAAAGCTTAAAGTTTGTGACACATGGCACAGTAGAGTAAAAGGACCCTTTTAATTGCCTTTCCAGTTTGCAAATTGTTTTTAAATACATTACTTTTTGAAACTGGATATTATAAGGTCTGCTTTTTCTTTCAGGGCCCGTGATTTTGAACTGCTCATTTCATTTCCATCAGTAGTATGTCATGCTGTACATTTCAGGCAGTATTATGGAACCCATTTCATCATGCATGCTTAGCAAGGTATAGAGAAGGATCTAGAATGAGATGGAGATCTCATTTCTCCCAGCCACACAGGCTATAAACTGCAGCCAGTTAAAAGTCTGTCATGCTCCCAGCTACAGTTTGAGTTATTCATTATTTTCATTTCTCAAACCTACTGCCTGAAAGAAGGCTCGAAACTAATTGCAACTTTCTTTTTTCGATAAAAACAACTTGATTGCAAATCTGACTTAATAGATGCGTCTTTTGCTGCGAGATGGGACTCACGGGAAAGGCAATGTGAATGCAAGCATCTCTGCTCGAAGTGCGCTTCTGCTTCTGGTTCCAGCCTGCTGACGCCTCCACAGAGAGAGGTCATTCAACCTGTAGGAGCCCCAGGCCTCCCTCCTCCTCAGCTTGTCTTAATTCTGCTTGTTTCTTGTCTGTCACCTAAAGCTCAGAGACACAGAATAGTATTGTATGTCTTTGCTGAGGCTGCCATTGAAAAGTATCACAAAGTGCGTGGCTTAAACACCAGAAATGTAGCGTCTCCCAGTTCTGGAGGCTCAGTCTGAGAGAGGAGTGTCAGCAGGGTTGCTTCCTTCTGGGCCTATGAGAAGAATCTGCCCCATGCCTCTCCCCTAGGTTCTGCTCGTTAGCTGGCAATCTTCATCATTCCTCGGTTTGCAAGGCATCACCCCATCTTTGCCTTTATTTCACATGGCATTCCCCTTGTGTGCCGTGTCTGAGTCCAAATGTCCCCTTTTTTATAAGAATATAAGTAATGTTGAATTAGAGGCCCACCCTCCTCCAGGATGACCTCATCTTAACCTCATTATTTTTCTAATAATCGCATACCCAAATAAGGGCTAAGACTTCCACATGCAAATATTCAGAGGACACAATCAACTCATAACAGGTATCCTATGTATTCTAGGGGAACATAAGTTGCAGGTTAACATATAATAAATATCTTGGAATAATAATACTAAGCAATTGACCATGGTTACTTCTGCAAATGATAGTGAGGTAGACCAGGGTGGGAGTGGAAGTCAGAAGAAATTTAGATTCACCTTCATTTTTTACAAAGAAAGGTACAAAGATTCATCTTTACAAAGATTCATCTTCATTTTTTACAAAGAAAGGTAGATTGCCTGAGCAAGTAAAAGTTAACATAAATAAATTAAGATTTTGTAGTGACTCCCAGTAGAAGTAGACTCCTATTACCTGCCACGGTATGCTCTGGAAACTTGTGAAGGGGTTTCTTGGCTGTTGCAAGGATTTGGGGTGCTTCTGGCAGTGAGTGGGAACAGATTGGGGATGCCAATTGTCCTACAATGCTGGAGTCGTGAAGAGTTGTCCTGTGTCCTGAATCATTTTCAAATGTCCTGCTAAACATTTACATATAAAAACAAAATAACTTTTTGGTATCATTTTAATAGACACTGAATTTTCCAAGAATGCAACCTTGGCATCAGGGTGGGGGTGGGGGGGCGGAGACTGTACTTTGTTGGGTTCAGAAATTTGCCTGAGCCTTCACCTTACTGGAAAATATGTCCCTCACAGCAACATCACTCTCAGTATCTGAACCACTTCTAGAACACGCATAGAGTGGATTGCACTCACAGTTGTCACATTCCTGACGATTCTTCACGTGGGTATAGTCACTGACCACTTACTTCTGTCTTCATGTACTGAAGTGTGTATTAAGCTAGTACAAATTTCTTTAACTGTATTTTCCCTTCACATCAACCTTTGAGCCTTATGTGAATTTTCAAAACGTGTTCAGATAGATTACATTATTTATGAATTTCATTTCAGGGTGCTAAAGGAGATGTTACAGAAGATTTCTTATGAAAAGGGAACATTTGTTCTCATCATACTGTGCATTGCCAGGAATCATTGACAGTCCAGGGAGAAATGCAGAATACTTAAACTAAGGCTTTGAAAATGGTGGAGAGGCAATGCATTCAGGAGATATTTCAAAAGAAAGTCAAAAGGATGGCACTTGTGTACCATATTAGATAGAGAAAGATCGAGAAAGAAGGGACTGTCAAAAAATGCTTTCTAACTTGGGCTACCAGGTGGGTGATTTAAAAGTGCTGATACAAAGAGGAGGGTGGTGGATTCACCATGGGACAGCACCTCAAGGCACCTGGGGGCAAGAGGGAGAGGTCCATGGATATTAAATGGCCCACGTCTGGGTTTACTGACCAGGGGATGCCTGTACAACCAGGATTGCTGGAATCTAGGAAATGGAAAATGTGCGGAGTAAGAAGGGAAAAAACTCAGAGCAACCTGATGACACACCTCCAGAGGACATGTACAACTGAAGAAAGCCATGAAGGAGACTTCATTTTTAACCTTATCTCCCCACTGAGTTTGAAGCATCTCAAGATAAAAAGCAGTAAACACAATCAAATAACAACAGAACACAAATTCTGTGACTTATATCACTTTGGTATTCTTCCCATTGCCTAGTGCAGCACTCAGTACCCTTTGTCTTTGTCATGGCCCCTTCCTTTCCCAGAACATTCAGGAAGCAGATGGAACATTTCTACTGTGATTGGGCTCCCCACAGATGTCACAGATGCCATCTTGATCTGTGGGACACTTTCTCCCCCAGCTCACTGAATGTCTCAAGGCTCTGAGTTCTCTGACAGGTGGAGAGGAGACCCTCTTTACCTGACCATGGTCATGGCTCTGCTAAGGGGTGGATATTACACTCAGAAAATCCATTTTCCACACAGAGAGTGACTTGTCTCTTGTGAGGCAGCCTGTCTTCCTGCCCCCCAATACTGGACAAAACCATAACTAAATTTAACAGCAGAGGAAGTATCATTCCCAAATGCTGCAGCCAGCCCAAATCCAGAAGAAAAGCCACTGATTGTCCTCCTGAAGCCCGAGTTCCACACCCAGGGACACTCCCTCTTCTGGCAGTGACACTGCAACCTCAGAGGGCACTCCCTCTGGCTCTAACCCACGTTCCACTTGCCTGCCAGGACACACGACATGGGACAGGAGATCTGTCACCAAGAGCACATACCTGTGGTCACATAAACACATAAACACTTTCACTAGCAGCCACGTTCTCAGGCTCTGGCCAGGAGAGGCAGCCAACAGCCAGACAGGAGAGGCTCAGCTGAACGCTGACTACTACTCGCCATCCACCGTTCCCCCTGGCAGGAAATGGGTTCCAGATGTGTCCTCAGCTGAGCCCGTAATGGGGTCTGACTGTCATAAATGGGCCTGCTAGCCTGGGTCTCCAGCCTTTATCAATCTCCCTGGACTGTACTGAGCAAAGGGGGAGGAAGGGAAAGGAAATGTAGAAATACTCTGTTGCTGGGTACAATTTCAGCAGAAAGATGACAATGTGTTTTGAGTTTCCAGGTCCTGTTTTTGTTTTCTCTTTTGGAGATAACGTGTGTGTGTGTGTGTGTGTGTATGTACACACATGCGTGCTTAAAGGGGGAAAGAAACAAAGGAAATGGGGGAAGGGAAGAAAAGATCCTATTTCAGTTACAAAAAAGGTTTTGTGCACTTTAGACAAACTAAAATAACATTGTAATCCCATATCAACCCAGGAAGTGCAATAAACATAAAGATCAATACTCTACCCTCATTTCATCTTTGCTGTAAGTAGATATTTCAGAAATTGTGCACCTAACTCAAGATTACTAGAGATATTTATTAACAAGTATCTAATAACCTTCATTCTAAATTTCCATATTTCATAGAAATGTGTATCCTTAGACTCTCTATACATTGATAGCATAATTTCTTCTTTGTTCAAAAGGATAATGGCTTAAAAATCTCACTTGAGAATAGAATTTAGGCAGTCTGAAGTCAAGATAGCCTGAAAACAGTAAACAATAAATAACTTCCGGAGTTCTCCATAGACAGTTTAGACAGTTGTAGCTCGGTGCTCTACCCAAACAGCCCAGAATTGATCATTCTCCAGAATTATCCTAAGATAAGCATGTGGCTCTAGATCAGTCCCTCCAACAAGTAGCAGTTGAAGAACATGTACGCCCTGAGAGAGGCTACATTGGTGATTTGTTCGGGGCCACTGTGTACCTGGTGAATTTAAGAGTCACTGAGTGATGTTGAATGAGATACTTAACTCCTCTGGTTCTGTTTCTTCATCTGTAAAGTGAGAGATTAGACTATAGTCCATGGCAGCTCAGAGTTTGAGTTTAATTTTTAAAAGCCTCATATTTTTAAAGCAAGATTAAAACTTATCATACAGTTTATAGGGTTTGGCCCTACCATAGTTTATAATCCTAAAGATAGTGATGGTTTTTATAGAATCAGACTCCAGGCTTGCAATACCTAGCCAAATGCATGACATACTCAAAAGAAAAAGAGCCTTTTGTCCTGGAAGAGTAAGATACATCTAATGAAACAGACAGTAAGAACTATTCCAGACAGTCCCATTCACATTCTGCAGGTCAGTGGTATCTACTGAGAATCCCTCATGATTTTAACGAAAAGAGGAGTCAGTGTTCCCCGTGTCAAAGAAAAGAGATGTGCTCATAGCTCCCAATTATTCATTTCACTCTAGACACAAAGTTTCTTCCTTAAGGCTGAAGTTAATTTTAAATTTGCTTTGCACACTGGTCAACCAAAAGATTTTGTATGTGCTAGCCTCTTCCTGTAAGTTTAGAGAAGAATTTTATCATTGCTTTAAAAGCTATGATCTAATTTATCTAAACAGTGAAATCAAAGCATACTGAAAATTCAGCCATTAGTCAAATGTAAAATCATCTTTTTTAAAAACAATTCTTTTAAATGAAGAGTAAAATATAAATTCATTTCTGATTCTAAGAAATTGAAATAATATAGATGCAAATATTTACCCTAAAAACAGTACCTCCATTCCCAGTTCTTTTACTACCATGTGATGCATTCTGTGAATTTAGCATGTATCCACTCAATTTATTCTACTTACATATAAAACTATAGGAATAAATATTTTTGTTTCAAATCTGTATTGTTTATATAAATAGAATAATTCTTTACTTTGTGGACATTTTTAATTGGCTAAAGTCTTTAGGTAGTTTCATAAGTGTTAAGTATGGATTTCTTGCATTTAAAAAACTGCTGCATAATATTCCATAGGATGGATTATGAAATTATTACCCCATTAGTGGAAATTCAAGGTTCCTTTTTTTAAAAAACTATTCCATAAAATACCACCAGGGAATAGATTTGTACATGCCTCCCTCATACACATGTGGCTTTCTCTTGATCAGATACCAATAAGTGAGATTTTTGGCTCAAAAGATACATTCAAGTTTAGAAGGTTTGGCAAAGTACCTTGCAAAAAGGCAATAGAAACTTAAATCCTAACCAGCAATATCATTTAGAGGGAGAGGTACCTTCCCCCATCAATATATAATACCTTCCCCCTTATCAATATATAATTTTATCTAATTTTGAAGTATGTTCTATTCTAACAGGTAAAAGATAAAAGCTCATTTTAATTTGCATTTCCTTCCTTAGTTGCTAGTAAAGTTGTACATTTAAATATATGTTTATTGGTAGTTCACATTTCTTCTTCTATGAATTGCCTATTCATACCTTTTGCTCCTTTTTTTTATTATTATTTATGATAGTCACAGAGAGAGAGAAAGAGAGAGAGAGAGAGAGAGAGAGAGGGATCCCTGCTCCTTTTTTTATAATCAGTTGATTACCTTCCCATCTAAATATAGTCATTCTTTATAAATTCTTTACACACGAAAGCTATTTTCTCCTCATTTGTACAGTTATTTGGCTTTGTCCATGGGTATTTGATGAAAGAAAGTTTTCCTTTCTTTTTCTTCTTTAAGCATCCCTCAAACATGTATCCAGATGTGTAGAAGCATTTGCATAATTAGCATTCTATAGGTACTCTTTTAAGTGCAATGCATTTTGTCCTTTGTTTTGTGTGTCTCAGTTCTATCTCTCTTTACTGTTTGACCCACATTAATTTCCTGCCCTGACTCCTGCCAATTCAGCTATGTGGAAGGAAAAAAGAAAGACGTAGAGAGAATGGAAAAAATATATAGGGAAAAAAATACAGCAGACAAATACTACTAACTAAAAGAAAGTTGCTATAGTTATGTTAACTAGCAGACAACATACACTTTATTTTTTTTTAAGATTTTATTTATTTATTCATGAGAGACACAGAGAGAGAGAGAGAGGCAGAGACACAGGCAGAGGGAGAAGCAGGCTCCATGCAAGGAGCCCGACGTGGGACTCGATCCCGGGACTCCAGGATCACGCCCTGGGCCATAGGCAGGCGCCAAACCGCTGAGCCACCCAGGGATCCCGGAACAACATACACTTTAATCAACAAACATTATTAGGAATAAAGATTGTCACCACATAATGATAACTGATTTAATTCACCAATTAGGTGTTCTACATAGATCAATGGAACAGAATAGAGAATCCAGAAATGGACCCTCAACTTTATGGTCAACTAATATTTGACAAAGGAGAAAAGACTATCCATTGGAAAAAAGTCTCTTCAATAAATGGTGCTGGGAAAATTGGACATCCACATGCAGAAGAATGAAACTAGACCACTCTCTTGCACCATACACAAAGATAAACTCAAAATGGATGAAAGATCTAAATGTGAGACAAGATTCCATCAAAATCCTAGAGGAGAACACAGGCAATACCCTTTTTTGAACTTGGCCACAGTAACTTCTTGCAAGATACATCCATGAAGGCAAGAGAAACAAAAGCAAAAATGAACTATTGGGACTTCATCAAGATAAGTTTTTGCACAGGAAAGATACAGTCAACAAAACTAAAAGACAACCTACAGAATGGGAGAAGATATTTGCAAATGACATATCAGATAAAGGGTTAGTATCCAAGATCTATAAAGAACTTATTAAACTCAACAGCCAAGAAACAAACAATCCAATCATGAAATGGGAAAAAGACATGAACAGAAATCTCACAGAGGAAGACATAGACGTAGCCAACAAACACATGAGAAGATGCTCCGCATCACTGGCCATCAGGGAAATAGAAATAAAAACCACAATGAGATACAACCTCACACCAGTGAGAATGAGGAAAATTAACAAGGCAGGAAACCACAAATGTTGGAGAGGATGTGGAGAAAGGGGAACCCTCCTGCACTGTTGGTGGGAATGTGAACTGGTGCAGCCACTCTGGAAAACTGTGTGGAGGTTCCTCAAAGAGTTAAAAATAGACCTGCCCTACGACCCAGCAATTGCACAGTTGGGGATTTACCCCAAAGATACAGATGCAATGAAATGCTGGGACACCTGCACCCTGATGTTTCTAGCAGCAATGTCCACGATAGCCAAACTGTGGAAGGAGCCTCGGTGTCCATCAAAAGATGAATGGATAAATAAGATGTGGTTTATGTATACAATGGAATATTACTCAGCCATTAGAAACGACAAATACCCACCATTTTCTCCGACATGGATGGAACTAGAGAGTATTATACTGAGTGAAATAAGTCAATCGGAGAAGGACAAGCATTATATGGTCTCATTCATTTGGAGAATATAAAAAATAGTGAAAGGGAATAAAGGGGAAAGGAGAAAAAATGAGTATGAAATATCAGAAAGGGAGACAGAACATGAGAGTCTCCTAACTCTGGGAAATGAACTAGGGGTGGTGGAAGGGGAGGTTGGTAGGGGGTGGGGATGACTGGGTGACAGGCACTGAGGGGGGCACTTGATCACTTGATGGGATGAGCACTGGATGTTATTCTATATGTTGACAAATTGAACACCAATAAAAAATAAATTTATGAAAAAAAAAGGTGTTCTAAACTTGTATGCACCCAATAACAGAGTCTTACAATACACAGAGCAAAGTTTTACTAGATTAAAAGGAAAAAAATGCTTTCTCTAGAGTTATATTTTCCTTCTTTTTCCTGGTAGCACAGAGTTTGCACAGCAGCAGCAAAGTAGAATGATGACAAGATTTGAGATATATATGTGAAAAAAAGCAAGTCTCTGAAATGTATTCTATAAATAGCATAAATCATATCCATATTTCTTGAGAGACAGTATCAATCAAAGGGATCAAACAGGATCATTTTGTTTATGGCAGACTAAAAGAATCAAAGTAAATTTAGAGAGAAGATGCTTGAAGGAACTATGAAGCTAAGCTTTCAAGGAAAATTCCTGAAAAAAAATTCTTCTAGGTTTGGCAGTTTGTGTATTTTGCATTTTAATTACAAAGTACAGTGTTTCAACACTTGGTTAGGGAATCATTCATAATTGGGACCTTCCTGACCACAGTCAGCAAACCTTCCTTCACCTCCAAGAGGTTTAGGAAATCAAAACAGAGCCTATCTGCCAGAGAGCTGTGGTCCTCATCAAATAAAACAGCCCCAGGACTGGCACAGTGGTGCACTTGTGCTTGAGAGATGACCTCGACCAGATGCTGAGACTAAAATATCTCTCAAGACTGGTTGAAAAGTGGGTAAATTCATAGTACAGAAACTGGCCTGTGTGAAAACCCTTCACTTGGAGCCAGTCTGAATGTGGCTTGTGGAAAGAAGAGAGGTTTAATTTCTATTTCTTTCCATCCCACATCATAAACACAAAAATTGCTGTTGAATATTCAGCCCATGGCTCTAGTACCTTTTTCATTCTGAAATGTGTGTGTGTGGGAGGAGAATATATATATATATATCCTAAGGAGATACCTTTAGGTATGTGTGTGTGTGTGTGTGTGTGTGTGTGTGTGTATATATATATATATATATACCTTTATATATTAGGTATATATACCTATACCTATATTTACCTATATTTACCTATACCTTTAGGTATATATATATATATATATATATATATATATATATACCTAAAAATTACTCTGTACAAATATTTCTGTAAGAGGGAAAGGATCACACACATTGGAAATAAGAGTTGTGAGTTTATTTGCAAATGCTTTTATTAAAAAATGTTAATCATGTACAAAAGGAAAGTTTTCAAAATAAAATTTTGCTATTAATACTGCCATCCCACAAAATGGAAGTTCTAATAATTCCTCATTAGGTTGTTTTTCACTGCACCACTATCAAAGTTTCACAAACCTGAATGAAACACATGATAATTAAAAGAAAAGCCAGTAAAAATTGGAGAAAAGAAAGGGATAGTAAGTATACAAAGATTACAAGGCCAGAAGTCAAAGAATTTCATCCTAAGAGCTCAGGTGACCATAGAAGGGTATAGTCACACAAATTTTTAGGCATACTCATTTAGATTTTTATTAAGAGTCTTCTTTCTAGAGCATTCTAGAAAATTTCTAATCTTTCTTAATGCCTTGAGTTCACTTAAAATATCATTAAGACATCTTGAGATCTTCACTTGTGAGAAATTATGCATTAAATATCACAAAGAACAAGAAAGTAGACTTTGGAAAGGAAAACTTGCACTCCAGAAAATCATTACTTGATGCGGAGAAGAATATGCAGAAATGAGTATCAGGTCATTTGGCTGTTTGCCCAAGCTTGTTCCAGTGTGGGGACTTCTCATACTTCCCTGGGCCTTGGTGAACCTCCACTATTCTATTAGAATAATGCAGCTTGTACAGTTTTCTAGATGATCTCCATGACTCTTTCAAATATAAAACACTATGATTCTCTTGAGGTCTCATCACTCTTGACTATCTCTCTTCTCCTGAAGTTTGGGGTCAACTCACCCCAGAGAAGATCAGTCTTAAACACATACACACACATATAAAAATTTCATAATGCATGGCAAGTGACATAGTAAACACTTGTCTTGGGAGCCCCAGAGAGATATTTTCAATTAAGTATAATTGATATGCAATATTATATTAGTTTCAGGTATTATATTATACAATATTATATTGATATACAATACTATAATAATCAACATAGTAATTCCAATATTTATATACATTACACCTGGTAAGTGTAGTCACCATCAGCCACCATACAAAGTTACTACAATATTATTGATCCTATTCCCTGTGGACTGTACTCTTCATCCCATGATTGATTTATTTCATAACTGCACTTTTGTACCACAGATAGTATGATGGTGTGGTTTACAAAATTTATTTCAAAAATGCCAAGTACTTTACAAAATTCATATCGAAATAGGGAAAAGGATGTGGCCTAATAAACAGAAAGGTACGGGTTGATAAAGGATGCCCATCAAAGGATGAAGCAACATATAATTTAGCAATTCAGACATGATTGAAAAAGGAAAGTGGTCATTATTTGATGGGCACAAAATTGCTATTTCCCAAGTTCCTGAATATTCCAAATTTATTGTTTCTTACCTGTTCTCTATAGCACTTGCCATATTCCTACATTGGGGTGAATTATAATGGTTTGTTGGAAGAAGGTAAGTGCACACATACATACATACAGTTAAACAGAAATGCCTACTGTGTGATTTTACAAATGATAAAGGAGATTAAAAACCAGGGTCACTCATAATTCTAAACCCTAGAATTATGCTCTTGGAAAAATATTATTAGAAAAAATGATATGACTAATAGAGAGTAGGTCATTTAAAGCACTCAAAAAGGCAGAAAACAGGTGAATATTTGGACAAAAATGTCCATTTTCCCCTCTATTTTGTCATGCTTCATAATTTATTTATAATGTTTGGCTCAAGCAAGAGTTTGTGTTGAAACAAACCATAAAAAAAAAAAAAAAAAAAGAAACAAACCATAATTTTCTTTTAGATCAGTGTTTCTGAACTTTTGTTTTTCATCATCACTGCCTAAGAAGACTTTTCCGACTCTTTTTTCCCTAATCACTCTCCAGTAAAATTGTAACACCACAGATAGACTGTGTATTTGTTTATGCATATGTATATAAGTCCTTTACAGATTTTGAGTAAGATTTTCTCACCCCCTCTAAGAAACTAATTTTCACCCCTTTTGGAGATGATATTGCCCCCTTGAGAATGCATGTTTTATATTGTGGTAAAATAGGAATGCCATATAAGCTGCTGAAAGATGGCAAGATATAGATACCAATGCAGCCCTCACTTACTGAACAGTTACAGATTAGAAGAAAACATAAGAATATTTAAGCATGGCTTTCCACATGATCTCCTACTACACATTCTTACTAAAATAAATAAAAATCATAAATCACAGATTCTGAAGCAAATCAGCAAAAGAAAACATTAAGAAAAAAAAAAACAGAAAATAGAAGTGGTATTAGAGGATGAGTCCCAGAAATTCTTGGGAATCACTTTCTGAAAAAAAGATAGAGAAAGGAAAAATAGGAGGAAAAATAAAGAAGGCAGAAAATGAAAATATCATAATATCTTTGGCAGTTTTATTTACCTCAAGATTTTTAGAAGCCAACTTTTATATATGGACTTTTACATAAGGCTCCTGGAAAAAGAGGATAGAGCCCCAGTGATGGAGTTCATTCTGTGACCCATCAGTCAGTGGAAATGACATGGCAAGAAAGGAGTGCTCATATCTGGAGGAAATTGAGAGCAGATAGGGAAATAGAGACTATGAACATTCAAGAGAGATCTTTGCATTTTTACACTTAACCCTCTGCACATTTCAATGGTTGGGATGCATGAGAGAACAATAGCTCAAGAGCAATTTAAATTTTACTTGTTCATATGCAAAAATAGCACAAAACCCAAGACACTTCCAGGGATATTTCATAATTTATGTAAACATTCTAAAACAAACTTTTGAACATTAATTAAAATAATAGATGAGAACATGCATTGGCATCCTAAAATCCAAAAGAAATTCAAGGCAGGGCTGTTTACAATGATCCTGAGGTTGACCATTCTCTTCGTCCTCTTCTCCTTTCTATTTAATGACCTCTTCTTTTCTGTCACCTTTGCTGGCATGGCTCCATCTTCTGTACTCTAAAAAGGCAGCTGCTAAGGTCAATTTTTATCTTCCTGTCTCTGCTCTCTTCCATGGCAAGCCCCTGAATTCTCAGTTTATCAGCTATCATGTCTAGGCAAACCTCTCCCTAAACCATCTTTCTGGCCTTACAGAGTTTCCTGATCACCAAACATAATTGTCAACTGCCTACTAGATGTGGATTTCCTCTCAACACCCCAAAATCAAGATGAACAAAATAAAGATCATCATCATAAAACCTCCTGCTTCCTTATTTCTATTAAATAAATGTCATAGAAATGTATGATAGGTATGCCTCTTGTCCTCACCCATGTGCTCACTTGGTTATCAAGACAATTCATTCCACGTGCTGATGTTGCTCACAGCGGTTTCCTACACTAGCAGAACTTACGTGTCCCACCCAGACTTTCACAATTGCATTAGCACTGGTATGCTCTAATCCCTCTCTTGGATAAATTCTATGTGCTCTTTTCAAAATCATCCTCATATCTGGCCATACCACAAAATAATTTAAATAGTTATACATTTCTAACCACTTTCAGCCAATATTGAAGCTTTCTCTCCTTTTCTTCCACACTATTGTCCCTCTAAATTCCTATTGTCCCTTGTAAGTACCAGATGGGCCCAACTAGTAGCTATCCGTTAGCATACCCTACCTCTTTCCTCAGCATCTTGTTGAAATGATTCCCTCTGCTTAACATGTTCTTCTCTTTTCTTTCAACCTCACCCAACAAAGTCTGACTTTCTGTCAAAACTAAGATAAAATTTACCTACATGTTAATGATTTTCCTGAATTTCTGCTCTGGACTTCAGAGCACAATGTCATTGTGCTTTGTCACATTCTACATTCTATCTTTATTGATAATACAAAGCCATAGGATGTGAATATATTTGTACGTATCATCATTTTTCCTTCTTGTGCCCAAAGCGGACATCGTTAATCAACTGCAACACTCTTTCTCATTAAATCCAGACAAGGGGGATCCCTGGGTGGCGCAGCGGTTTGGCACCTGCCTTTGGCCCAGAGCGCGATCCTGGAGACCCGGGATCGAATCCCACGTCCGGCTCCCCGTGCATGAAGCCTGCTTCTCCCTCTGCCTGTCTCTGCCGCTCTCTCTCTCTCTCTCTCTCTCTCTGTGACTATCATAAATAAATAAAAATTAAAAAAAAAATCCAGACAAGGTCTCAGACTCCATCTCAGCACCACATGTCAGGCAACCACTCATTAAAGTTGATACATGAACACAAGACCTGGATTATAGTAAATACCCAATAAACATTAGTTATTATCATTATTATTATTCTCTAGCATAATACTCATCACAGAAAGTAGAAGATGATCGAAGATTATTGGTTAAATGAACTGCTACTAAAATGTCAACTTGTTTACATTCTTCATCTTTGTTACTTAAATGAAGAAGACGGAAAACTTGAATTCCTTTCAAGACAGAGTTTTTCTGTCATACTGAAGAAAACTATGCTATTTCCCAAAGTAAAATGCCATAATTCCTTTCTCTAATACATGTATTGATCCCTAATTAATGCTATAAACCCTCCAATTCAGAATGAGTGCCAATGTCATCAGCTCCAGGGAAATTTGAGGAAATTATTTCATCATTGAATCTTCAGGATGGCTGATGTTGTTGAGCTAGCCATGCAGCTGCATTCCAATGGAAAATCTGGGTCCTGTTTAAAGTGGACACAGGCTACAAGTACTGTATTTGTATGGATAGTTTGACTGTCTGGGCATGTCCCTAAGAGAACAGGTGAGAGAGGAATGTGCTTGTGGAAGCACATGTGGAAACATCTGCTCTTAGAGATATCATCTATTTACTCAGGATGCTTGCAAGTTTACTCTTCCCTGATTTTACGTACTGTGATTGCTGTTCACATGTTGTCTCTTGTCACCCAAAGATAATGACAATGACAATGATGATGATTATGATGCTGTTGATGATGAGGATGGAACGAATATATCTGCATAATCCTCTCTCATTTACAAATATGAGGAATGGCTGGCAGAGAAAGAAAAACATGTAGACACAGGGAAGAGGAGGAAAGCAGGGACACTTTAATTAAAAATAACAAAACTTAAAAAAAATAGTACCAAAACTTCTCATGGAAGGAAGATTCTAAGCTCCCCTGCAAGATTGGAGGCAGAAGATATGCCCCATTTTTTCAGAGTCTTGTTCCAAGTTGGTTAGTGAGTCTCAGAAGAGAATGGAGGATTCTGGATTTGATGCCAGAAGTTCTAAAGTCTCAAATTTCTGGATTCAATTTTAGACCTTTTAAAACATTATTTCTCCTTCTCTGTGATGCTTTCAGGGAATGAGATACTTTGACTACCCCAAGATCCCTTAGATCACTCATTCTCCTGCAGCAATTAACTCCAACTTTGGTCATGTTTGTGTTATTTTGCTAGACTGTTTTTTTGGGAAGGGAATCATGTTTTCATGGTGATGACAGAACAGTCCAATGTGGAGTCTTTCACCCTCTTGGGGTGCCAGTCACAGTAGTGGGACAGAAGACCACCACTGATGCCACATCTGCTCTTTGTCTCCATCCGTGTGGGTTTTATCACTTGGGGAACCAATGAAGATGATCGTGTCCTACTGGCTGGGCTTGCAGTTGGGCTAAACATAAGTGCCTTTGTTATTTTCACTGACTTGCAAATTCAGATATTGATTTATTGCAGCTTCTGATCTTCAGCCCGGAAATCTAATCTTGTGAAATGCTGACTAATGTTTCCATCCCTGAAGTCACACAATTCCTTGATCATGGAGGAAAATGGTGTAGAAATTTTTAATTGAAGCCCTTTCTGTCCTAAAAGGGTATCCTAGGAAAACAAATAAACAAAAGTAAGATTTGGCAAAAGAGCTTTTATTCAAATTTCTAAAACCATGGAGCATCTAGGTGACAGAATTGTCTGAACAGGACCCTTGGTTTGAAATAGCTCATTTTTAAAAAATCACACAACCAACATGACTAATTGCATGATTGCAGGTAACACATGCTAGCAGTATCAGAGGTCTGGCTGCAAATTGACCATCAGGAGATGCCGGGACAGTCTGGGCACCTGTTAGAAAGACACATGCAAATAAGGCAAATAAAAAAAACAATGAAACAGACTCTTTAAAAGAACTGATGGGTAAACCTCATAATTTTCATAGAAGACAAAACATTTATGGCTGAGTCACAGATGCTTGAAATGGAAAGATATGCAATTTATACATAATGTATATATAGCAATTATATACATACATACAATTGAAATATGTCTTCTTTTGCCATTTTTAGGGAAAAGAGTATACAAATTGCTAATTCATTTTCAAGCTATCTAAACCCATAAGAAAGATGTACCCCTTGGGCTTCATAATCTAATGTGTTCTTTCAACTTTCTTATAAACTGGGATGTTTTAAATTACTATGAAATGATAACACTTAAAATTGTTTTTGCATCATGCAGTTATATCAAATACAATATTTCCTGAGACTGACATTCTCTTAAAAGCACATTGTGTCTTGGCATTTCCTTACAGCTCACATTTGGTGCCAGATGACATGATCACAAAACATGTCTCTTTACAATCATTTTGGTTTTGCATCCTCTGTGCAGTACCTGAGTCTGTCCTTGTATCTCTTTCTCTTTCAATGTCTCTGCTGTGTCACTAAGAAATTAAGGTAATGACAATCTCCCAAATTCTGGAAGATACTTTAGATAGTCAACAAACTGCTTTGCTTTTCCTGAGAGAGCATGAGTTCTGGACAAGAAAAATTTATCAGGTTCAGTTCTTTATTTTTTGTTTTTATTTTTGTTGTTGTTGTTGTTGTTGTTGTTTTAATTTTTATTTATTTATGACTGTCACAGAGAGAGAGAGAGAGAGAGAGGCAGAGTCATAGGCAGAGGGAGAAGCAGGCTCCATGCACCGGGAGCCCGACGTGGGACTCGATCCCAAGGTCTCCAGGATCAGGCCCTGGACCAAAGGCAGGTGCTAAACCGCTGCGCCACCCAGGGATCCCCCAGGCTGAGTTCTTGATGCAGATTCAGCTGTGAGAGACCTGTTGGTATGTGTTAGTGGCTCACTTTCTTCATTCCTCAGAGTAAATGTAAGGTATTTGCTTATTCTCTGAGTAACTTCTTACACCAAGAAAAAATTCCCTGAAAAAACAGGGGTGATGGACCTCAAAAACATTCTGCTAAGTGAAAGAAGCCAGATGGGAAAGACCACATATTGTATGATCCCACTTACATAAAATCTCCAGAACAGGCAAATCTGTAAAGACAGAGAGTGTATTTGCTGGAGTCTGGGGGTGGGAACAGGGATTTACTGTAAATGGACCCAAGGGATCCCTTGGGGTGATGGAAACATTTTAAAACTGGATTGTGGTGATGGTTGAACAACTCTATAAATTTACTAAAAGTAGTTGAATTATACACTTAAAACAGATGAATTTCATGGTATGTAAAAAATAGAATGGATATCTAACAAGGTAATTATCACCTTCTAACGTATGGAACATACTATATTCAGAAAACAAACAGTCACTCTGTAATTGCACACCTGCATACAAAAAAAAATTCAAAGAATTTGCTTAGTTTGTTTTATATTTCAGTAAAAGCTATGAACTGAATACAGTCATGTTGTGCTTCAACTGTACAACAATTTCTCCCACAGCCTATAGTTCACTCTATTATATTTTAAATCTATGATTTTAAGCAAAGCCTGTAATCTAGGCATTTGGGGGATTCCTGGGGAAATTCCAAGCAAATTTGTTGGAATTACCCATTTTAAACATTACCCAAGAATTACATACCTTTAATCTTTTTAGGCCATTATTGCAACTTTCTAACTGTTATAATTTTAAACTCATGGAAAACTTGCAAGAATAGTACAAAGAATTCCAAATGCCATTAGCCAGATTCACCAATTGCTTAAATTTTCCCCATTTTCTTTATCCTTCTTTCTCTGCATGTATTTCTTCAATTTTTTTCTTTTTTAAATACAAACATACTGCATGTGCATTGGAAAAATAAAATGATTTATATAAGTGTAATTTCCCCACCTCCCTAAGCATAAAACCATTATTAACAATTTCTTGAATTGTTTTCATAATGTTTTTGAGAGAGCCAAATTGGAATAATTGTCAAAATACTTGGCATATTATAAATTATATTTACAAATACACATTACTATCAAAAACAAAACAAAAAACGCACTCAATTCGATTTTCTTCTTGCTGATGAGCTGGCATTGAACTTGTACTCTCTTCCTAGTAGATTAACTTCTTTGGAAGGCAGTGTGACGGCCTGGGGTGGTCAGCCTCTGAACTGACTGATTAATGGAATGAATGAGAGAGCCAAGTGGAAAGTCCCAGCAAAGTAGATG
This sequence comes from Canis aureus, assembly GCF_053574225.1. NCBI lineage: Eukaryota > Metazoa > Chordata > Mammalia > Carnivora > Canidae > Canis > Canis aureus. Next base: position 73,309,117 of record NC_135611.1, on the reverse strand, counting down.
CAAGGATCACACTTCTCTAATATGTATCATCTGATATTCAGAGAAAAGCAGAGGCACCTGTGCGCTCACAGATCCAGACAAAGGAAATGAACTGACATTGCTGTGTCTTGTAATTGTTTTTCCTGGCCATCTATTTCTAAGCCATTGGCCTCCCATCAGTGACCATGTGTACTTGGAGTCACAACAGACAAAACACAGCTGAGCCAGCACTAATCGGAGGCAGTTCATAGAAAGAACCCCTGGCTGCAACTCTACTGACAATGGACAGAGGGAAATAAAAACTAACAGGGAATGAAAAGGAGCCATGCTAACAAAGAACATATTAGAACAACAGCCACGACAACAAGTGCCCCCTCTTCCAATGCTTTCCTTCCTGCAGCTGCCCTAGCCCCAAATTTCTCACAAGGAACCCTCCTTGCCTCATGGAACCTCACAGGTCCTGTGCAGATGTCCAGTGGGTATGCAGACTACAGCAGTGGCTATAAATACAAGCAAACCCTTAATATGCCTGGGAAATGGCTAGAAACAACTCCTCTGAAAGAGCAAGGTCTTCCAACACTACAGGGAAGCCTGTGAGTACACATATGATACCTGTGCAGGTGTTGGATTTGGTACAAGTGGCTGTCATGGAAATTAGCCACACCATCTCGGCATTCACCTCAGTGGCTGGAGAAAGTGGATGAACAACGTTCATTGCCTGATCAACACTTGCTATGGTCAAGCAAAGAAGATAAGTCTGATTTTCTTGTCTGTAACTAGACTCAAGAAGAGAATTTCTGTCTGAGTCCACCTCAATCCTCATTGAGTATATTAAACAGACTCTCCATGGATCTGGGCAGCATCTCAGTGCTGATTCAGCTCTGGTGACTGGGTCAGCAATGGGCCTGCATCGTACCATAAGTCACCTCTCTGGTTAGACCAGAAGCAGCATTGTATGTCCATTGGGTCTTTGAACCATTGTATGTCCATTGGGTAGAGTTTGAGAATGGTTTCCTATGGAGTGCATACATACAGTTGCTCTATTATTTCTCCTAATTCTGGCCATCATGGTGCAGTGGCTAAGACCACGGACTCCAGCGCCAACTGTCCAGATTCAATTGCCAGTTCTTGGGCAACCTTGGGCAAGTCAGTTTCTGTAAAACAAGGATCGCATTGGTATCATTAATTAGTAATTATATATTAATGATACCATTATTATCATTATTCTATTTATATAATATGTTATTTTTAAAGCTTCCTTACTTCCCTAGCTCATAAAACACACTTGAAAAAATGACATCTAACGAATGGGAAAAGGCAAAATGATGTGTACTCTTCCTACATCCATTCATGCTTTCTCTACTCTCTAGAGGTCACCTGGTTTGCTATTTTAAAATGCAATGTTATCATCTCATTTCCTTGATTATTTTTTACAGTTTCCCATGGCTCTTGGGTAATTTCAAAATGTTGAACATGGCCCCAAGACCCTCCATGATCTGACCTTACCACTTCTCCTTTTTCATCTTGGGCACCTTGCCCTTGAGCCTCCCTGGCCCCATGGTAGGTTCTCAGAACCTTTACATCTGCCCTTCCCTCAGACGAGCGCTCTTTGCTTCCTACCTCTACTCCATTAGCCCCCTCTAATGCTATCTTTTCAGTTACTTTTCTGGTGCTCCAGGCAGGTTAGGGTTCCCTGCAGTCCTCTTTCATAACACTGCAAAAACTGAAATTATTTGGAAACATATCTTTTCCTCCCTACACTGTCCGTGATCTTCACTTTTGAATCTCTCATACCTACCATAGGTCTAGAACTTATTAGTTAGCTAGAAGAAGGAAATGGAAAGAAATTATACACTTGATGGTTAATATTAGGAATTTTTATATAGTAAAATTTATTAATCTTTCTCTGTTTTGTGCTCCTTACAACTTATTTAGGAAATCTTCTATCCCTAAAATAGAAACCATGGATTTACATGGAACTTATTTTTAATACAAGATGAGGTGGGGACCCATTTTTAATTTTTTTATTTATGTCTATATTTTCCCAGGACCATTTTATTGAGTGGTTCAATTTTTTCATTGATTTGCAATTCCAGCTCTGTCAAGAATAGGTTTTTCATATTTGTATAGGTCTGACTCTTGGTTCTTTAGTCCATTCCATTCATCTAATTCTGCCCCAATATCCCATTGTCTTAGTTTATATCACTTTGAAAGTCTTGGCATCTAGTAAAGTGAGTCTTTCTACCAAGATCTTCTCCATAGAGTTTAACTTGACTGTATTCATGATCATTTTCTCTTTCATATAAATTCTAAAGTCAGCTTTGTTGGAATTTTATTGGAATTGCATTGCAAAACTTGGGCAACAATTCATACAAATGTGATAGATGCCCAGAAACATGAATATGTTTTGCTTAACCATCAACATGGTATAACTTTTATTATGGATTGAATAGTGTTCCTCCAGAAAACTGTGTTGAAGTCTTAACCTCCAGTATCTCAGAATGTGACCTTAATTGAAAATAAGAAATAAGATCAGCAGATGCAATTAGTAAAGATGAGATTATGCTGGAATAATGTGGGCCCTTAAACCGGTAGGACTAGTGCCTATACAAGAATGGATGTGAAGATAAAAGAAAAGAAAGCCATGTGAAGATGAGACATCCAAGTTAGGTAGCTGCAAGCCAAGGAATTCCAAGATTGCTGGTTACCACGAGAAATGAAGAAGAGGGAAGGAAGCATTCTCACAGAAGCTCAGAAGGAGCACAGCCCTGTTGATGTCTTGATTTTGGATTCCTAGTCTCCAGAACTGTGAGAGAATAAATTTCTGTTATTTGAGGACACTCATTTGTGGCATTTGCTATGGCAATCCTGGGAAACCAATACAACTCTCCATTTAACAAATTATTCTGTAACATATTTCAATAAAGTTGTATAGTTTTCTCCATAATAGTTTTGTGCATTTTTATTACATTTATTTCTACATGATTTTTATCTTCTGCTGCTGTGTAGAACAGTAATTGACTTTTGCATGCTAATCATCTACCAAGAAAATTTAACTCCCTTATTAATTTTAAGAATTTTTTTGATTGTTTGGGAGGGGTTTCTGTGAAGACAATGATATCACCAAAAGCAATAATATATTTGTTTCCTCTTTTGCAAATCTTTAATCAATTCTTTCATGCTCTTTTAAATCAATTCTTCCATGCTACTTTCAAATCTTTCATCTACCAGGTAGTAGATCTTACCTGGTATTTTCTCAAGATCAAGATACTTAATTATTGATTCAATTTTTGAAATAATTATAGAGTAATAGAGATTTTCTACTTTTCAAATAATTACATAAAATTATATATAAATGGTTATATATAAATATATACCCACTAATTAATAATCATGATTTATTAATTAAGATGTTCAAATCTGCTATCTTAATCTGTTTTATTTTATTTGCCTGTTGATTAGCACTATGGTATGAAATGACAAATTTTTCTTTGTGTTTCTATCAATTATAACATTATATATTTTAAGTATATGGTAATTAAGACCATACTATTTAAAATTTATCCTTTGCCAATGCATAGTGACTTTAATAATAATTCTTGTCTTAAAATAATGTTTAGACTCATGTTAATATGGCTACTTTAGCTTTTTTTTTTTTTTTTTTTTTTTTTGGTTACCATTTATTTATAACCAGTTTTCTTTTGTCTATGATTCTCATTCATTCTATGTCCTTATGTTACTAATGGAACTTCTATAGAAAGCATAGAAATGATTTTAAAAATTTCTGATAGGGACGTCTAGGTGGCTCAGCAGTTGAGCATCTGCCTTTGGCTCAGGGCTTGATCCTGGGTCCTGGAATCAAGTCCTGCATCAGGCTCCCTGTGTGGAGCCTGCTTCTCCCTCTGTCTGTGTCTCTGCCTTTTTCTCTCTCTCTGTCTCTCATGAATAAATAAATAAAATCTTAAAAAACAACTTCTGATAATCTTTGTCTTTTAACCAAAGAGTTTAGTATACTTATATTAAATGTAATTTCTGATATCTTTGGGTTTATTTTGTGGTAGACTGCATTCATCAAATACTTTGTCCATCTCTGAAGTAGTCCTTCTTTGAAGATTTCAACTTCTCACCCACCCAACTGATCTCAAAAGTGTCCATGTGGCTTGTTGGTACAATAAGGGGTAAGTGAGGTGTGTCATTCATGATTTGCCACATTTCCTTTTCCTCTGCCTCAACACCCTCAATGTTCAGGACAGAGGTTGCTCTGTGAAGCTGGAACCAGAGTTGCTGGCAGGGTGTGGCAGGGCCACACTGGACCCACAGTATGGACATAGAAAGTGAGCAAGGAACAAACGTCTATTGTTGAAGCCTAGTCCCAGCGAGATATCTGGCTGGTTTATAACCCCAGTACAAACTGGGCTACTGATTAAAGACACATTTCTTAATCTTATTTTGTACTTTTAATTTGTCCTTTATATAAAAGTTACTTTCATGATCATTGTTGTTTTGTTACTATAATTATCATGACCTGCCTAGCATTTCTTAAGATTTTTTGAGGTTGTTTTTTATCTTTATGTCCTAGTTCTCCTGCACTAGTATAGGTTTTATACACTTTGTTGCTATTCTTCTGTGGCTACTCTAAGAGTTTGAACATGGATATTAACTTTACAAAGTGTAAATATGTCAACATCTAAATAACAAGAGAAACTTGGTATGCTTTTTTTAATTTCAATTCAATTAGCCAACATATAGTACATACTTAGTTTTAGATATAGTGTTCAATAATTTATCAGTTGTGTATAACACTGATGCTCATCACATCATATGTCCTCCTTAATACCCTTCACCAAATTACCCCATCACCCCATCACTCCATCCACCTCCCCTCCAGATTGGTTTGTTTCCTAGAGTTAAAAGTCTCATGATTTTTCTCCCTCTCTGGTGACTTCCCATTCAGTTTTTCTTCCTTTACCTATGACCCTCTGCACTATTTCTAATGTTTCACATATGAGTGAAACCATATGATAATTGTCTTTCTCTGATCAACCTATTTTACTCAGCATAATATCCTCCAGTTACATCCACATCAATGTAAGTTGCTATGCCTTTTTAAAAATACATTCTCTCCTGATTTATATAGAATTATTACATATTTTAGTGTCATCTCCAACTGTTAACAATTAGACATTGTTTTAACAAATAATTTCTTAGGGGGATCCCTGGATGGCTCAGCGGTTTAGCGTCTGCCTTTGGCCCAGGGCGCGATCCTGGAGTCCCAGGATCGAGTCCCACGTCAGGCTCCCGGCATGGAGCCTGCTTCTCCCTCCTCCTGTGTCTCTGCCTCTCTCTCTCTTTCTCTCTATGTCTATCATAAATAAATAAATCTTTAAAAAAAAAACAAATGATTACTTAGATTTATTCATGTTTAACAGTTTTCCTTACTCAGTACTCCTTGCATCTCCTACCTTTTTTCTGTTCCTATTATACTGAGGGTTTTTAATCCTAAATGAGTGTTGAAGTTTGTTAAATGTTTTTTTTTTTTCTGCATTGAATGATATGGCCATATGATTTTTCTGTTTAGGCTCTTAATATAGTGGATTTCATTGATTTTTAAGTATTGAACCAAACTTGCATTCCTGGAATAAGCCCCACTTGTTTAGGGTGTTTTATTCTTTTAATATATTGCTAGATTCAATTTGCTAATATTTTATTGAGTATTTTTGCATCTATGATGCCGAGGGGTATTGGTCTATGGTTTTCTTTTTCTGTACAGTCTTTGTTTACTTTTATTATTAAGGTAGGCCAGCAACCCGAAATGAGTTAGAATATATTCTCTCTTCTGTTTTCTGGAAGAAATTAGAAAATTGTTATTTCTTTAATATTTGAATGAAACCATCTGGTCCTGAAGATTTCTTGGAAGGTTTTCAACTATGAATTCAATTTATTTAATAGTTATAAGACTACCCATATATTACCTATTATATTTTGAATGAATGTTCGTATTTCATAGTTTTTGAAGAATTTAGTATATTTCATCTAAGCTATTTATATGTGTAGTGTTGTTTGTTGTGTTGTATTATCCTTGCAACATCTAGGAAGTAATAATCTTTAAATGTGAGTATTTTCCTTTTTGCCGGCTCCAGTCAGAGTCAAGGATTAAACAGGAAGTCTTACCAACATCTCCTTCTGCTAGGCCAATTTTTTTTTTCTAGTTATCACATAAAAGATGTAGCCCTGTAGTGGTTTCTGACTGATGGAGGGTCTCATTCTTTTTGTTTTTGTCTGTTCCCTGAACATGTGGCCCTTTATAACACTGGTTAGAGAGCCCCTTTGACTAATAACTATACCAAGAGGAGACACAAGCTCACCTACCCCACGGTTCACACTTTCTTTTTGTTTCTGGCCTCTTAAGAATTATCTGATTCTTTTTCTTTTCCAGTTCAGCCATGTATTCTTCGTTTTTTTTTTTTTTATTATTATTTGGTTATAAAACTCTAACCAACACTTTAAAGTATGTTATTCTTCTAAAAAAGATTTCTTCAAAATTCTAAGCCATGGGCAGCCCGCGTGGCTCAGCGGTTTAGCGCCACCCTCAGTCTGGGGCGTGATCCCAGAGACCCCGGATCAAGTCCCATGTCTGGCTCCCTGCACTGGGCCTGCTTCTCCCTCTGCCTGTGTCTCTGCCTCTCTCTCTCTCTCTCTTTCTCTCTCTGTGTCTCTATGAACAAATAAATAAAATCTTTTTTAAAAATTCTAAGCCATCAAATTTCTAGGAATAATGATGAGATAACCATTTTTGCGCTGATTTGGGGGAAAAATTAGGGGTAAAAAATATTAAATGTGATTGAGGAAAAACTGGACAGTGATGTAACGAGGAATACAATTTGGCAGTATATATTAAAATGTTTTATGATGTCTCACATTTAGATCTTTCATCCATTTTGAGTTTATCTTTGTGTATGGTGCAAGAGAATGGTCTAGTTTCATTCTTCTGCATGTGGATGTCCAATTTTCCCAGCACCATTTATTGAAGAGGCTGTCTTTCTTCCAGTGGACAGTCTTTCCTCCTTTATCGAATATTAGTTGACCATAAAGTTGAGGGTCCACTTCTGGGTTCTCTATTCTGTTCCATTGATCTATGTGTCTGTTTTTGTGCCAGTACCACACTGTCTTGATGACCACAGCTTTGTAGTACAACCTGAAATCTGGCATTGTGATGCCCCCAGATATGGTTTTCTTTTTTAAAATTCCCCTGGCTATTCAGGGTCTTTTCTGATTCCACACAAATCTTAAAATAATTTGTTCTAACTCTCTGAAGAAAGTCCCTATTTTGATAGGGATTGCATTAAACATGTAAATTGCCCTGGGTAACATTGGCATTTTCACAATATTAATTCTGCCAATCCACGAGCATGGAATATTTTTCCATCTCTTTGTGTCTTCCTCAATTTCTTTCAGAAGTGTTCTATAGTTTTTAGGGTATAGATCCTTTACCTCTTTGGTTCGGTTTATTCCTAGGTATCTTATGCTTTTGGGTGCAATTGTAAATGGGATTGAGTCCTTAATTTCTCTTTCTGTCTCATTGTTAGTGTATAGAAATGCCATTGATTTCTGGGCATTGATTTTGTATCCTGTCATGCTACCAAATTGCTGTATGAGTTCTAGCAATCTTGGGGTGGAGACTTTTGGGTTTTCTATGTAGAGTATCATGTCATCGGCGAAGAGGGAGAGTTTGACTTCTTCTTTGCCAATTTGAATGCCTTTAATGTCTTTTTGTTGTCTGATTGCTGAGGCTAGGACTTCCAGTACTATGTTGAATAGCAGTGGTGAGAGTGGACATCCCTGTCTTGATCCTGATCTTAGGGGAAAGGCTCCCAGTGCTTCCCCATTGAGAATGATATTTGCTGTGGGCTTTTCATAGATGGCTTTTAAGATGTTGAGATGTTGCCAACATGCACATGAGAAAATGCTCTGCATCACTTGCCATCAGGGAAATACAAATCAAAACCACAATGAGATACCACCTCACACCAGTGAGAATGGGGAAAATTAACAAGGCAGGAAACCACAAATGTTGGAGAGGATGTGGAGAAAGGGGAACCCTCCTGCACTGTTGGTGGGAATGTGAAATGGCGCAGCCACTCTGGAAAACTGTGTGGAGGTTCCTCAAAGAGTTAAAAATAGACCTGCCCTACGACCCAGCAATTGCACTGCTGGGGATTTACCCCAAAGATGCAGATGCAATGAAACGCCGGGACACCTGCACCCCGATATTTCTAGCAGCAATGTCCACAATAGCCAAACTGTGGAAGGAGCCTCAGTGTCCATCGAAAGATGAATGGATAAAGAAGATGTGGTCTATGTATACAATGGAATATTATTCAGCCATTAGAAATGACAAATACCCACCATTTGCTTCAACGTGGATGGAACCGGAGGGTATTATGCTGAGTGAAGTAAGTCAATCGGAGAAGGACAAACAGTGTATGTTCTCATTCATTTGGGGAATATAAATAATAGTGAAAGGGAATATAAGGGAAGGGAGAAGAAATGTGTGGGAAATATCAGAAAGGGAGACAGAACATAAAGACTCCTAACTCTGGGAAACGAACTAGGGGTGGTGGAAGGGGAGGAGGGTGGGGGGTGGGGGTGATGGGTGATGGGCACTGAGGGGGGCACTTGACGGGATGAGCACTGGGTGTTATTCTGTATGTTGGTAAATTGAACACCAATAAAAAATAAATTTATTATAAAAAATGAATAAATAAAATAAATTTAAAATAAATAAAAATAAATAAAATAAATAAAAAATAAAAAACTAGTATCTCAAAAAAATAAAAAAATAAAATGTTTTATGATGTAGCAACTCCACTTTTCAGTATCTATCCCACATGAAAACACTGAAATACTTATTGAGAGTGGAAAATACTAAGTAAATTAAGACAATTTTATTGTGGAATATTCCCAATATATAACATAGACAGCTCTTAAGATTTCTTGTGATTATTAATAGAGACAGTGCAAGAAACTGCCTAGTACAGACTATGTGATCAATAAATCTTAATAAATATTATGTTTTTCGATGTTCCTTATTTCCTGCATCTTTCTGATTTACAGAAATGGTATTGGATTTATGTCAAATGGCAATCACTAAATACACTAGTTCTCTCTCTCTCTCTCTCTCTCTGTCTTTCTTCTTCCACCTCAAAAAAAAAAAAAAGAAAAGAAAAGAAAGGAAAGAAGGAAGGACAAGAGAACAAAAGAATGAAAGAAATAATGAATGAATGAATGAATGAATGAGAAAGAAAGGAAGAAATTTACAGACCAATATCTCTGATGCACATAGAAAAATTAGTCAAAAATTCTCAATAAAATATTAGCAAAACGAATTCAATGATTAAAAGTATCAGTTACTATGATTACATGGGATTTATCCCTGAAATGCAAGGATGGTTCACATATGCAAATCAATCAATGTGGCACACAACGTTAATGGAATGAAAGATAAAAATCATATGATCATATCAATAGATGCCAAAAAATCACGTGACAAAATACAACATACTTTCGTGATAAAAACTCAACAATTGGGATCCCTGGGTGGCGCAGCAGTTTAGCGCCTGCCTTTGGCCCAGGGCGCGATCCTGGAGACCCAGGATCGAATCCCATGTCCGGCTCCTGGTGCATGGAGCCTGCTTCTCCCTCTGCCTATGTCTCTGCCTCTCTCTCTCTCTCTCTGTGTGACTATCATAAATAAATAAAAATAAAAAAAAAACTCAACAATTGGTAGAATCTCAACTCAACATAGAAGAAACATACTGCAACACAATAAAGGCTGTATATGACAAACCCACAGATAATATCATACTCAGTGGTTCAAGGTTGAAAGTTTTCCTTCTAAGATTTGGAACAAGACAAGGGTACCTACTCTTACCACCCCTACTCAACATTTACGAGAAGTCCAAGCCACAGCAATCAGGCAAGAAAAAGATAAAAAAGCATTCAAATAAGAAAATAAGAAGTGAAATTGTCTTTGTTTGCAGATGATATGTTATATAGAGAAAATCCTAGCGATCCACCAAAAAAACTGCTAGAACTAATCAACAAATTCAGTAAAGTTGCAGGATATCAAACCAACTTACAGAAAACAGTTACATTTCTATATATTAATAAAATATCTGAAAAAGAAATTTAAAAAACAGTCCCATTCACAATACTATCAAAAATAATAAAATACTGAGGAGCAACTTGAACCAAGGAAAGATATTTACACTGAAAACTACAAGAATTTGACAAAATAAGTTGAAGAAGTCACAAACAAATAGATATCTTGTGTTCATGGATCAGAAAAATGAATACTATGAAAATGTCCATTTTACTCAAAGGCATCTATAGATTCAATGTAATCCCTATTAAAATTCAAATGATATTTTTCACAGGAATAAAAAAGGCAATCTTAAAATTTGTAAGGAACAACAAAGACTCCCAAATAGCCAAAGCAATCCAGAAAAAGAAGAACAAAGTTGGAGAAAGAACAAAATCTATAGACACATAGACCAATGGAATAGAATCAAGAGCCCAGAAATAAACCCTTACTCATACTGGCAACTAATATTTGACAAAAAGCCAAGAATACTCAATAGGGAAAGAACAGTGTCTTCAAAAAAAAAAAAAAAAACTGGGTAACCACATGCAGAAGAATGAAATTAGCCCCTTATCTTATATCTTTCAAAAAAGGAACTTAAAATGGATTAAACACTTAAATTTATGACTTGAATCCATAGAACTATTAGATGAACCATAAGGAAAAGCTCCTTAACATTGGTCTTGGCAGCAATCTCCTAGATCAGACACCAAGAGTACAAATAACAGAAGCAAAAATAAGTAAGAGGAACTACATCAAACTAAAAAGGTGCTATACAAGAAAAACAAAATGAAAAGGCAACTCACCAAATGGAAGAACATATTTGCAAATTATATATCTAAAAGGAGTTAATATCCAAAATAAAGAACTCATATACTCAATAGCTAAAATAGCTAAACAAACAAATTAATTAATGGCAGAAGATCCAGATGGTTTTCCAAAGAGAACAAATGTTCAAGGGGTATACATGAAAAGGTCCTCAACAACACTCATCATCAAGGAAATGCAAATTAAATCCACATTGAGAAATCCCATCCCACCTGCTAGAATGGGTATTATCAAAAAGATAAGAAATAACAAGTGTTTGTGAAGATGTGGATAAAAGGGAAATCTTGTGCACTGTTGATGAGGATGTACACTGGTGCAGCCACTGTGGAAAACAGTATGGAGTTTCCTCAGAAAATTAAAAATGAAATTACCATATGATCCAGTAATCCCACTTCTGGGCATATACCCAAAGGAATTGAAATCAAGAGCTTGTAAGATATCTACACTCCCATGTTCACTGCAGCATTATTCATAATCACCAAGATATAGAAACAATCTAAGTGTCCAGCAATGGATGGAGGGATAAAAAAAAAAAAAAGACATGGTATAAATATACAATGAAAAACTGATCAACTGTGAGAAAGAAGGAAATCATGCCATGATCATAAACATGGATGGACCTTGAAGGCATTATATTGAGATTAAATCAAGAGAAAGACCTGCTGTATGATACCACTTATGTGTGGAATCTTAAATCTAATAAAGCCAAACTCACAGAAACAGCAGAATGGTGGCTACTAGGAGTTGGGAAGGGGAGATGGAGCATTGTTGATCAAAGTGCACAAACATCCAATTATAAGGTTAAGAAGTTCTAGGGATCTAATGTATAGCACAGTGATTACAGCTAATGATATTATATCATACACTTGAATGTTGCTAAGAAAGCATATTTTAAATTTCTCACCACAAAAAAGAAATTATAATTATATGAAGAGAGAGTGTTAGCTCTTTCTGGTGGTAATCAGTTTGCAACATAGAAACGTATCAAATCAACACATTGTATACCTTAAGCTTACACAATGCTAAGAGTCAATTATATCCAAATAAAGCTGGCAGGGGTAGGGGAACCGTCAAGGAATTATGGAATGCAACACAAGATGTAGCAGACACAAACTTTTATACTCTATTTTATTTATTCTCTTCATTCATTAATCAGCAAAACTGAGTATGTATAATAATGTATATACTTGTAAAAATACTGATTGAGTCAGGTATCCGACTGCACTAGTACCTTCCTTTTAATGAGAATGTTTCCTCCTTAAGTGGTCAAGCAATTAAATATCCTTAAACTTGACTGAGTTTGTAGATAGTCTCTCGTAAATGATAAGCAACTAAGACATTTTTTTTTTCTTCTCTACAGAACTCATCTTTGGAACTCATCTAAGCTTATTTTGATCAAAGCCAAGGCTATAAAGGATTAGAGGGGGGGGAAACATTGGACTTTAGCTGAAACGTGAGTACAAGGGTCTCCTGATTATACCTCTTCGGGGGTGGGGGGAGCATTAATTTCCTGGATGCCAAGTTTCCTCGTACAGTCAGAACTTGGAATTTCAACAGATTGAAGTAGATGTCCCAGTGACATATTGATAACATTCATTCTAACTCGATTTGGACGGCCACAGACTCCAAAGTGTGTGTTAGTGGAAATTTTTCCTGGTAGAATCAATAAAGCTTTAACTTTAAAGTAGTGTTTCTGTTGAGATTTCAGATCCCCTTAACAAACACTATCACCCAGACCTATTTTTTCATCCCGCAGGAAATGGGATTTAATATGTTCACAGTTCCTATACTTCCTTCCAAACTCTTAATTAGCAGTCTTCATAATTGTGCATCCAAAACTAATATCACATTGTTTTCAACCTTTATCCCTGTCAAATGGGATTAGATGGAGTACCCAGAAGAGAGGAGGCTCTGCAACTATGCCTCCCCCAAAAAGAGGTTGGGAGACTTTGTATTGCTAAAACTCATGGGCCAGTTTATTCACAATAAAATCGTGAGCTACCTGGAAGAGCTGAATTCTTCATGGTTCCCCTCTCCCTCAAATACAGCATTTCAAATATGTCATTTCTGACATTCCGCCAGTATGAAAAAAGATGATTCACCAGAATGAATCAGCCTAATCAGGAAAGCCTGGTCCAGACCTGAAGAAGGTACAGGGAAGTATATAACATGAGATTTCTACCTCCACTTGTCATAATAAGCTAGAAATGTAAGTCTTAAATGGCTGGAACTGGGACATGCTCAAATGGCAAGGCTCAGAGAATAGACACAAGAATCCAGAGAAGGTAGAGGCTGTGCAAGCTGAAGTAGTATGACAAGATTTTACCAAGAGAGTGGGTGATAAGCCAGGGTTTATAGGATAAAAGGATGTAGATATATACTGGGGAGAAAGAACATGCTTAATAGGGAGATACTCAGGACCTTTTAAATGGTTTCCTTCTCTTCAGCCTTGCTCCCTGCTATCTATAATTCACAATACAGTACACTTGTTGCAGCAGACACTGGGTGTGGCTCCCCAGTATCTATTACTTCTAGCCTCTGTTGAAAGAATTTATCTCAGCACAAAGGTAGCACTTACCGAAACCCAATTCTAGAAAATCAAACCGAAGAAGATGCTCCTTACTCTTTAAAGAAAATCAAAAAGCCAAGATTTCTGTCTTATTTGACACAATTAGTGAGTATGGGGCATGTTAAGAAAACTGGAGGGAATTAGCCTTAGGATGATGCCAAAAGTGTGAGTCCCTGACAAGATTGCTGAATCACTGAAGCAAACAACTTCTGTGCACTTGTGCTTATCTGACCTATTCTATTCTATTCTGTTCTGATCTGCTCTATTCCATCCTGTTTTGTTCCATTCCATTTCAGTCCCTTCATTCCATCCTATTCTACTCCTATTTTTCTTTAAAAATAAAATCAGGTTGGAATCTACTAATTGATCTCATAATTCACACATGGGTCATGACCTACGGTTTGGAAAACACTGGACCATAGCTTTCAAATGTCCAAAACATGAAAAAGTGAATATATAACTGGAGATAGACTGTAAATCAATCCTCCTCAAAAGTATCTTTTATTGTTAAAAATATATCCAGCAATTGCATTACTAGGTATTTATCCAAAGAATACAAAAGTCCTAATTCAAAGGGAGACATGAACCTTGATGTTTATAGCAGCATTATCTATAATAGCCAAATTATGGAAACTATCCCTGTGTCTATGCACTGATGAATGGATAAAGAGGATGTGGGGGGTATACACATATATATATGTATGTATATGTACATGTATATGTGTGTGTGTGTATATATATATATATTCATATGTATAGAATAGAATATTAATCAGCCATAAAAACAAGAATGAAATCTTGATATTTACAATGACATGAATGGAGCTAGAGAGTATAAGTCAGTCAGAGAAAGACAAATACTATATGATTTCACTCATGTGTGGAATTTAAGAAACAAAACAAAAAAAATGAGTAAAGGGAAAAGAGAGAGGCGAATCTAGAAACAGACTATTAACTGTAGAGATGGTTACCAGAGGGGTGGTGAATGGGGTTGGGGGAGAGGTTTAAATAGGTGAAGGGATTACGCAGTGCACTTGTCTTGATGAGCACTGAATAATGTACAGAATTGCTGACTCACTGTATTATACACCTATAACTAATATTACCCTGTATGTTAACTAGCTGGAATGAGATGAAAACTTTAAAATAATCAGTAAAAACTAGATAGGGAAAAAAGTAGCTCTTATCTAGTCTCCTGTGTCAAATTAAATATTTGTATAAACATATGACACTGTATTAAGCAGTCTATATGCTACAATTTTAAAAGAAATTTTCTTTCCTACATTTCCAAGTAAAAACAGTGCTCCAAGAAGTCATGTACTGCTTCCACCCTCCAGGACTCTCTTCCTCTGTAGGAAGCACAGGCCAGGGGGACAAAGCCCAAGCTCCTGCACAAGATTGACTCAGCCTTCAGAACCAAACCCTTCCTCATGGCATCCCCAGGGGACTGGGAAACCAGAGAGTGGAATCTAAACTGAAGTTGTAAGTTTTAGGCATGGAAGTCATCTGTTGAAATCAGTATGTGGGTAATTCATAGGAGTTAGACCAATCAGGGGTTATGGAAATTTAGTTTGTCAGGGAAAGAGGGGTGGATGATTCAAAAAGACAAAACTATGGGGATAGGAAACAAAAGTTTAAAAAAAATAAAATAAAACAGCTGAATGATTACAGTGTGATCCAAGCTGGAGAGGTAGGGGCCTTGGCTAAGGCAGAGAAAGGAAACATCACAGAGGTAGCTGTTACCAGGCATTCTGGGGCACTGCTGTATGAAAGTGATTGATGAAACTAAGATAATAGGCAGGGTCATATAGGAATGTACCTCTGGAGATGGGGAAGGCCCTCAAAGCCAAGACAATTAGGAATGAGAGGAGGATCTCAGTATGTTTAGCCTGAAGAATGGGAAGAAAAATGTCTTCAACTTTTAGGTGGCTGGATCCAATTAGCAGGTATTATAGATAGATTAATATTCAATATTAGGAAAATATTATTATTATAGTTCTTTACAACCAAACAAGTGACTATGGAAGGGACAGAGTCCTCGATCACTGAAAGTGTTCAATGTTGACACTTAGCTGGCAGAGAGTCCAATGACAAGCAAGCAGAGGGCAGCAACTGCATCTGTGTCCTGCAGCTTGGTAGAGATCCCAGCATGTAGCAAATACCCAAACACCACTGGTGAAATGAAGTATGCCCAAGGTTCTTTTTCAACTAATTATTGGATTCTACAAAGTCTTGGGAGGGGACGAGAGTGTGGGAGTTCAAAGATACACTGGGGGAGAAAAAAAAAAACACTGTATGCTTTTAAACAGCACATAATTAATACATGTCTGTGGAAAACACTTTCAAATGTTTCAAGGCAAAATTTCCATGGTGCACCTACAGTGGCCCATTCCCTATCTTAGGGTATTGTCAGATGCTGTAACAAACAAGAACTAATATTTCAATGACTTGCTGCAATAAAAGTTTATTCTTGCAGTACAATGGGCCATGCAAGTGATCCTGGTAAATAAGCAACTGTCCTGTACTGGGAGATTCAGAGACCCAGGCTCCTTCCATATTAATTTTCTACCTTCCCTTAAAGCCTCAGAGTCATTTGCAAGTCAAAGGACTTGAAGGAGCTTGAATGCCAGTTTCATGGGCCAGGCTTAGACATGGCCCACTTTTGTTCATATTCCCATCCCATGGAGCACTTTCATTCTCATCTAACTATAAGGGATGCTGGAAGATCTAGTCTAGCTGGTATATAGATGGGCAGAAAATTTTGTTGTATCCATGTGTACCCTTCCTCCCACACATAGGTCACACACCATCCCTCCCATAGCTCCATCTATAGAACAACCATCTCAAAGATTGTTTTTTAAATTCATGGCCCAATCAAGTGGCTAATAATATGCTAGTAAACTCTGTGAGACCAACACAGTATTGAGAAAGCTGCCAAAGTCACATTGTTTATTTTCCAATCAAGGGAGCTCATGGGTCTGTCAGTTGGTATTTGAGATTTGAGACCAATGATTACACTTAATATTTTCAATTCTTCCTTTGAACTTTGAAATGGATGATATCTCAACCAACATCTGAGATATACATTCTGTTTTTTCAATGACTCTTATTGTCTAAAAGGTTCTTTAATACCTAGCCAATGTTTCCCTCTACTTGGCATCAAGCCAAAATCTTTTGCTCGTGTCTGTCAGTGGGCACAGCCTGCCATGCCAATAAAAAGAACAGCAAGATCAAACAAGAAAAAGGACTAATACCTTTGCATACCTGTCTCCTGCCTTTTCTGTGTAGAGTGATTGACACATTCTTGCACCATGGTATCTGAGCTCCATCTAGGACAACATCTTCAGCCTTCTTGTGAAGTCTTCTGTACAACCTGCCACTCACCCAGCACTGCATCAACTCAGGCCTGATAAGGCATTATTTTCATTACCTTAATGATCAATTATATTTTCATTACTATTTTATAAACTTTCATTAAGATTACTCTATGTCCCTTTATTCTTTGAAGTCTTTCTTCCCTTCCATTTGATCTTCCATAACAACAATTTTTGTTAAGAGTGATGTCCATCTTTCACTGAGCTACTGAATTTTTACTTTATTTTTTTATATTTTATTTATTTATTCATGAGAGACAGACAGAGAGAGAGAGAGAGAGAGAGACAGGCAGAGGGAGAAGCAGGCTCCTTGCAGGGAGCCGGATGTGGGACTCTGATCCTGGGACTCCAGGATCACAACCTGAGCTGAAGGCAGGCACTCAACCGCTGAGCCACCCGGGTGTCCCAGCTACTGAATTTTTTTTTTAAGATTTTATTTATTTATTCATAGAGACACAGAGAGAGAAGCAGAGACACAGGCAGAGGGAGAAGCAGGCTCCATGCAGGGAGCCCGACGTGGGACTCGATCCAGGATCTCCAGGATCACGCCCTGGGCTGCAGGCGGTGTCAAACCACTGCGCCACCGGGGCTGCCCCCAGCTACTGAATTTTTAAATAGAAAGATTAGTTTTCTTATCTCCAAATGCCTGGTGTTGTAGTTTTTTTTAATTATTCAAGTTGTCATTTCTTTGTTTCCTTCAGCCCCCTTATTCTCAGATTTCAGCTTGTTCTCTTTCTCTGGGGTTGCCTTGTAGATTTCCTTTGCCTGTTTGTTTCTCTTCACCCTCAGGACTCAAGTCAGATTGGTGGGGAACTTTAAACTGTGGTGACCTCATGAAGTACAGGTCCCCAATAGCAAAGTGACGATATACAGATCCCCAATATACAAAGTGGCTTGTATGAAGCACCAGAAGATTTCATTCCCCTTGGGATGCTCAGCAAAGAATTGTGCATTTGCCCAGAATCGAAGGAAGGCAGGAAACCAACACACCAAACATCTTCTCCCACCATTCCAGGGCCTGTGAAGTCCTTTTAGGATTATGTGCAAGAGAGGCATGACATGTATTGTAGGGGTCCTAGATCTCTGAGGACTATGGAGGGACTCTCTGAGTGGGATTACCCTCATTCAGACACTAGGCTCCTAAGAGAGGTACAAAGTCCTATACCTGCACAGCCTTCTCTGGCCCCTGGAGGACTCTGAGGGTCACACTCTTCCCATCCTGCCCAATTGCAAGCCCAGGAGCTGTGCATCTGGGACAGCTGGTAGGTGATCATAAGGAGTTAAACAAGGAGGGTACCAGAGTGCTTGCTGACAGCTAACTTCCTAGAATCTCCTCTACCAGATGTAATTTTAAGAACATTAAAATTCTTTCTGATAAAATTTCATTATTCGCTTATCTTCTTTAAAGAGAGGCATTGGATTGCAATTCAAATCTTTTAGCAGGACCCTTAAGAACCAAGAGATAATTCTTCAGTTGGCTTGAGGATTTGAGGACAAAGGCCTTTTATTCTGAAAGCTTGATTTTGTTTCAGGAATCTATGGAGCTTTCAGCTAGTCACTGATGTTTCTGCATCTCCACATCTCTGTCTTCATGGAGCTGAATGGGGAATGTTAATTGCTTGGCCAGGGCCAGTCAGGAAAAAATAGTTACAAGAATTCCAATCATCATTGTGTATGGGAATCTCATAGGGATCAATAATAATAATGCTCTCTCACATTTATTGTGCATTACTATATGCCAGACATTCTTCTAAGAAAGTATTTTCTGCAAGTAATACCTTCAAATTATCACAACTATACCAAATCCACCTTGCTGATGCAATAGCAAAGGAATAGCAAGGAATAGTGACTCAATGTTCAAAGAGGGTAGCAGGAGTCAGTGCAACCCCACAGCCCTTGCTCTTAATGGACCTACTATCTTACCTCCTTTCTCTGATGAAGCAGAGGATCCCAGACTTTAGGATCACAAAGACCCAGTAAAATGTTGAAACTGGCATATTTTGGTAGTGAATACAAGGTTGTCAAAATTTTTGTTTTCAAATACTTTCACCGAAAAGCATCTACAATCCATTCTTGCACTCTGTTAATTCCAAGAAAGTTGGAAGTAATAACCTCATAATTTTAAAAGTAAGTAAATATGAACTCTATGAAAATCTCATCAAAATATGAAAATTTGGGCAGCCCGGATGGCTCAGCAGTTTAGCGCCGCCTTCAGCCCAGTGTGTGATCCTGGAGACCCGGGATCGAATCCCACGTCGGGCTCCCTACATGGAGCCTGCTTCTCCCTCTCCCTGTGTCTCTGCCTCTCTCTCTCTCTCTGTCTCTCATGAATAAGTAAATAAGATCTTTTTTAAAAATTTAAAAAAATATATGAAAACTCCACCACCAACTTTCTACCCAAAGGCCCACCTTCTTTGTGATAGCATCCCATCACAGAGAAGCTTTTTTTGTTTTTGGAAACCAATTGTTGCAAGGCATGGGCAGTAGAGAGATTTGCCCCAGAAAAAATAAAAGAGGAGTCAAAGCTAGACCCAGCACTCGTGTCTCTTCTGGTTTCAAAGGTTATACCTATTAGGTGTCATCTACTTCCTTCACATCTGAACAAGATAACAAGAAGCAGCTACAGGGCTGTAATGGTGACAAATGATACCAGGGAAAAGTAAACCACAAAAAGCCTGATCATTCAGTTTTTCAGTAAAATGATTTGTGCTTAACCTCTGGAGCCAGGCTACCGAGTCTGATTTCTAGTTCCACATTTTACTAGTTTAATAACCTTGGGCAATTGTTCCAGCATCTCCAAGCCTCAATTTGCTCAGCAAAATGGGGATAATAACACCTCAAAGAGTTGTGAGGATTTAACAAGATAATACATGTAAATGCCTAAGTAAGTGAGCTCATTAAATGCCAGATTTTATCACTATCAAGCAATTACCATGTTCCAGGTATGTGCTAAGTGTTGAGAATAAATAAGATGTTACCAAAGGTGGTCACATCCATCCCCACCCCCACCCCCGCCCAACCCATTCCTTCATGTTCTTCTGGACCATGGCTTTGCCATTCATGTCATCAAAAGGCAGATTTTATTTCCTTGAATTTGAACATCCCTGTGTCTTGCTTTGGCTGCAGTGTGGCTATGTGTGATTTCTGGGCTAGATCTTCAGAAATACTGCATCTTCCATGTTCATTCCCTAAAAGCCAGCTGCCATATAACAAGGCTCCAGCTAGACTATTAAATGGTGACACATCACTGGAGAAAGAGGGGCAGCTCAGACAGGAACTGAGACACCCTAGCAGACAGCCAGGACCAAGGCCCAGACATGTGAGGGAGGCCACAGCAGTTCCTAGAGCCCCAGCAAAGCCACGGCAGCAGCACCATGTGGAGCAGTGGCAAGCTGCACCCCTGGCCCCACCCAAATTCCTGACTCTCAGAATTGTAGGTAATTAAGTAGTTGTAGTTTTAAGGCAGTAAGTTCTGAGGTGGTTGGTGATGTAGGAATAGATAAATGAAGCAATTCTTAATGGAAGCCAGCAGAGACCCATCAGCCACTCCCAAGTCATGTGAAAAATACCATTATAGAGATGCTAGGTCTATACAACGTACTATTGGCACACAGAGAGGCAATGATTCATCTACTGGGTCCACAGAGGCGAGAAACAGAAGCCCTGGCAAGCAAGAGGTAGACCATCAGGGCTGCCTGACTAGGCACAGCCATGTGGAAAATCAAAGAACCATACCTGCCCTCCAAGAAGGGCATTCCACATCCCGAGCAGGAGCTGGCAGGTCTGTACAACTGAGAAGAAACGTGTGTCCCTGTACTATCCAGGTGGACCATTGTGCTGGAAAAGACAGATACAGATTTCACTTATTTAAGTCACAAACAGCCTGACACTGTCATTTCATACATATGTACTTTGTCTTCCCAGCAAAAGACTGTAAATTCCTCGAGAGCAGGTGTTCTCTGTACTTTGTTGTATTTCTACCCCAGGGCCCACTCTGCCTACTTCTTTCCCTAGCTTGGTGCTTTGCCTTGGTGAATGCTCAGTAAATATACAGAGATTGATGGATTGACAGTATCTCATTTTTGTGGGGCACCTGAGTGTCTCAGTGGGTTAAGCACTTGACTTTGGCTCAGATCCTGTTCTCAGGGTCCAGGGATCAAGCCCCAAGTCCAGCTTGCACTCAGTGGCTATTTTACTTGTCTTTTTCCATCTCCGTTTTGCCCCTTCCTCTGTTTTTGCTCTCTCTCTGTCTCTCTCTCGAATAAATAAATAAAATATATATTTTTTAAATTTACCAGCCCCTAGAGCCTTCCTGGACCGCCATGCTGAAGCCAGTCTGAAGACCTTACCACTAACGCCTGTAAGAATTATCCAAGCCTCTCAAAGCCCAGCTTAGTGCCTGCCACAGTGTGTGTGTTGTGTGAGTGAATGAATGAATGAAAAAAATGAGTGAATGAATTCCAATGGCAACATATGGCCTCAGTTGCCTGGCATTTATTCACTTTTAATGTATCTAGGTATTTATGTCACAGCCAAATAGTCAAACTCATGTCAGGAAAGAGGTACAAACATCTATATTCTATATATATTCTGTATAATTTTTATAACAATAATTAACAAAAATCAAATGATTTCCATATGACAGGCAATGCTCTAGGTATCAACATATGTTTATTTCATTTCACACGCAGGGGATTTCTTTAACGATTTTTTTTTTTAAGATTTTATTTATTTATTCATGAGAGACAAACAGAGAGAGGCAGAGACACAGGCAGAGGGAGAAGCAAGCTCCCTGCAGGGAGCCCGATGTGGGACTCAATCCCAGGACCCTGGGATCATATCCTGAGCCAAAGGCAGATGCTCAATCACTGAGCCACCCAGGTGACCCTTAATGATGTTCTTATTATGCTGACCTATAGATGAGGAAATCTGAGGCACAGAAAGATTCAATAACCTACCCAAAATCACACAGCTAGTGAGTAGCTGAGCCAGGCAACAGCACTCCAGAGAGACTTTCCTTTACACAGCACAGTAATGCTTTTCACAATGACATTTATTTAAAAATAAATAAACAAACAAACAAACAAGAATACAAAAAACAGCAGAAGGCTCAAGTAACAAGATATGGCCACTTTTCCCCATGAAGGTTTTGGCCCAGTTCGAGCTAGGTTTCTGTTAAAGAACTGTTGTTTATCTTCTGCAACCTTCAAGAACAAAAACCAAGCCCAGAGGGAGCTTGTGAGTGGGAAGAAGTCCAGATAAGACAACAGCCGTCAAGTATCCAGCATAGTAGGCAAGGGTTATGATTATGGTTAAAGCTGTCTGAGGATTGCAATGGTCAATCAGGGCCTCCTTCCACAGAAAATGCCCTTCCTCTTAAAAGGAGCCTGCAGGCTAGGCCACGCACTTTTGGCAAGGTCCAGCACTGTTCTCAAGCACATGGGATATTGTAGGTCATGCCCATCCATAACAAGAACTCCAAGTTCCTTCCCAACTGTAAAATGCTACAGATTACTTCGGAATTATGCAAGTCTAACAATTCCAGGAAAATCTATTCTAGACAGCACATAACAACTCCTCAGCCTGCTTCCAAATGATGACCAAGTGCATGGGACAGAAGTCTTCAAAACAGTTAAACCGAGTCAAGTCTTGATGGGCACTGGGTGCTATATCAACACTATAGCTGTGAGAACTACAAACACAACTCGCCTCCAAACCAGAACTCTCTTACACATTTTGTTTTTAATAAAAGAGAAAGAACCAGAGTTATTATACTGTGTTCAGTGTAAATTTTCTTTTAATGTTCTGGCACACATGAACATCTCTCCACCTCTTGTAGTATAACTGCACAGAAACAGCAAGGAGGAGAAATTGCCATTACAAAGCAGGAAGTCTGTATATCGGCAAATGTCAAAAAACTCTGATATGTTCCTCAAAGTCTTGGCTTGATTGTTCAGGGAGCCCACTTACCATTTTGTTTCAGTGAAAGCAAAATTTAAAAACAAGTATCTTTGCTGGGATTTCCAGTCTCCACCTGAGGGCAAAGGAAGCTCTAGACCCATAGGAAGGAAGACACAGACAGAGGCCCTGTAAGGTTTAAGTAAAACCCGTTTTCCACTTCTCCTCCCACCCTCCCTGTATCAAGTCCATTCTTTTTTTTTTTTTTTTTTAATCAAGTCCATTCTGCTTGGTGTCCACCTGGCTTTGATCCAATTGGAATTCAGTGCTAAGAGCTTAAAATACAATGACAACCTTTTGTGTTCAGCTTTCCTACGTAACAAAGAGAAACCATAACACCCCATTGGAAGCTTCCTGATTCAGTTCAGTGTAAACAGTTTTTCCTGGTAGGTAATGTTAATAAATCTGTGACTTCTGTCCCTCACCCCAGCACCCGTCTGGTACCTCTAGTCTCTCCAGTACTGAGCCTCAATTCTGAAAGTGGACTGGTCTTCAGGAAGGCCCTGGCTCCATCAACTATAATCTGTGTGACTATGCGCAGGTTGATTAATCTCTTGTTGCCTTCATTCCCTCTTCTGTAAAATAAGGATAATTAATAGTAACAAGTCATAGTGTCATTGTAGGGAATTAAATGGGATAATGGTTGCAAAGAAAAGTAGTATAGATATAACTAGGAAACTCCAGTGTTGGGTAGCCCCAGTGGCTCAGTGGTTTGGTGCCGCCTGCAGCCTGTGGTGTGATCCTGGGGACCCGGGATTGAGTCCCACATCAGGCTCCCTGCATGGAGCCTGCTTCTCCCTCTGCCTGTGTCTCTGCCTCTTTCTCTCTGTGTCTATGAATAAATAAATAAAATCTTAAAAAAAAAAAAAAGGAAACTCCAGTGTTAACCATGAGTAGTATTCTTTTTACTAATCACTTTTACCTCACCATTCAAATCAGACAGGATCTGTTAACCAATACTTTCACCAGTGCAGACATTCATGGACACTTACTGTGTAAACCAGTGATGTATTTTCATGTGTGACATTACATCTTTAATTGTAACATGAAAGGTTATTTTTCCAGATTGCATTCATTGAACACACATCTATTGAGAAGATGCAGTGTGCTGGGTACCATAATGTGTTTCCAGTTCACGGATGGGCAGAGGTGCTCAGGAAATGTTGGAGAGATGAATGAGTAAGTGAATAAATTACCCTCCCACAGATGCCCCTCTTGGATGCAGTTGCAAAGGTGGATAAGAGAGGTTTGTTCATCCCTTCATCCCTGCTCCTTCCAGACCTGGGTGCTCCCCACTCCTACCCAGAGTTACAGAGCCTCCTGGCTTCAACGTTTCTCCTGTTTCCTTGTCTGGCTTCCAACCAAGAGGTTCTGACAAAGTAGTCATTTCAACACATCCTTTGTATTACATAGTCAGGGATTATAAAGAATGCTCAAAAAGAAGGCATCTCACATGCATATGGAAAGTACCTTCGTGCTTCAGGGTCTAGGTCTTATTCTTATTTCACCCTGTATAACAGGGCCGTCTCCAAAACTTTAAGTATCAGGTGAAAAAGGAATACTTTGTACAGAGTTGGCCTGGACAATGGTCAGGACACGGCATTTGTGCTTTTGTGCTTTGATAGGCTCTGGGAATAATCAAACTGTACTTCCATTTTTATGTCCCTGGAATGGACAACAAATGATTTTTGCCGGCCTGCCAATATTCATCTTCCCTTGTTTTGGTGATTTGAGTCATACCCCATCCTCTGTGACTTGGGAGGAGCCCTACCCCTTGCCCCTAGCCTCCAAAGTGGAGCAAATGTCACAAGCCTGGACCCTCAGTACATCCAAACCACAGAGCCACAGGGTTGGGTCAGGGAGGCACCTGACTCAAGTTGGTCTGATCAGAATGAATCCCAGGACTGGAGTAGGTGATTCCAGAAGGAAACATTATCTTCTTTCACATTTAATATGGACTGAGAGAGTACGATCTTGGAGCTTTGGAGGCACAAGATGGCACCCGGAAATGAAGCAAATACAGAAACAGACAGAACTGAACCACAGGAAAAGACTGTCTTGATTTCATTTAAGTCCCAGAATCAACTCATGTTTGAAGCCAGACTTGCTCTGGATTTTTCAAATCTGTGAGTAAATAAAATCCCTAGTCCCTGTTTAAGCTTGTCAAGGATAGGTTTTTATTTACAACCCTAAGAGCCCTGTGTTATTCACAGATCTTGTCACAGTGACTACAATTTTACATTACTTATTCCTTTGCATTAATGTAGGAAATAAAGCTATAAAATTGCAAATGTGCTATCAGCCATGAACCCAAGACTTCTTCGATAACTATCATCTATCATTTTCTTTTTTTAAAGATTCGTTTATTTATTTATTTGACACAGAGAGAGATTGAGAGAGAGAGTGCACAAGTAGGCAGAATGGCAGGCAGCGGGAGAGGGAGAAGCACACTCCCTGCTGAGCAGAGAGCCTGATGTGGGGCTCAATCCCAGGACCCTGGGATCATGGCCTGAGTCAAAGGCAGATGCTTAACTGATGGAGTCACCCAGACACTCCTACAACCATCATTTTCACTTGGTTGCTAATACTAGCAATTAGGCTATAAGCACTCCAAGGATAGACCTCAAGACCACACTGAACAAAAGCAGAGAAGTTCGCCGTGAACTCTCTTAGTCTATAGCACTCCTTTTATGTGATTTGTCTTGGAGTTCTGTGGAGAACCCAGATACTGGAAGATAGCGAAAGCTTCTTGAATGTGTGGAGCTTACAATGAGCCATTTTTCTTTTGTTTGGCAAGTCTTTTGTTTCCAACAACTTTCAGAGACATCATGGACCATAGAAGGTGAACCAGAATTCTATTCTTTGGATTCAGTTACCTCTGCTGGCTTGTCCGTGAACCAGCAAGGTCTGTACCCAAAGTTGTCCAATCAGGTGGCACTTTATGAACTCATAAACCTGAGATTCTTTGATTCACTCAATCAATGCTATTTATGGAGCACCTACTGTGTTCCAGATGCTGTACAAGTTACTGAGCACTGGAGATTCAGAGATGAATGAACACATTTCCTTCAGCCAAAGAACTTAGAGTCCCTGAATCATGCAGACAATCCCTCCCCCAGCCCATAACTGTAACAGGCATGACTGATACCGTTACAGAGATGACTAAAGAGGTGGAGGCAGGAACTCAGGGTGAAGTGGTTTTTGAACAGGCATGAGCCAAGCAAATGGGGTGGAAGTGGCATGCAGAAAGGGGGAATAATATTGACAAAGGAAGGGGTGGTAGGAGAAACTCTGGGACATTCAGTGACCTGGATTTAGTACACTGAGCTTGAGTGCAAGACTGAGAGACAATACAAGAAGAAGCAAACACACCATCACAAAGGAGTCGAGGACAGCATTTGACTGAGGATGCCTTCAGGGGCTCCCTATCTGCCACAGAATAAAATCTAGAACTCTGGAGCCCTTGAATCAGGACCAGTACATGGTTTTGCTTTTTCACATTGGAGTAGCAAAGAGAACAAAATATATGATGGGTGCAGAGTCTGAAGACACCCCCTGGCGTGGCATTTTTGTTCAAATCAGCTGCATCTCTACTTCCCTGGTAACCCTGGACCCAGGGGACGAGAGGAGCCACGGATATCCCTGTGGGAGTCCTATGCTCACCCCCCAACAAGCCATACTCAGCTTAGAATCATTTTTCATTTGGTATGAAGTCATTTTTAAAGTGTCTGCTTTTCATTAAAACGGTAACATGATAGTCCCCGCGGGGGATGCACATGAGGCCGAAGTGAGACGGCCTCTCCTTCAGACTGGGGCATTTTCTTTTATGGCTTCTCTCCCTGAGCTTTGGTGGAGCTGAGTCTTTTGTTCAGAAAACCATGCCCAAATCTCAGGCCCTGAGGTATTTGTTGCTGTTGTTGCTTTGTTTGTATACTTGTGTTTGTTTTGATAGGCATCTTTTCATAAAATGGGCCAGCTCCAAAAACATTGGCTCTTTTCCCACATGAGTATCTGTCATGGGTCAAATGTGTCCCAGGTGTGGCTCCTTCAACATTCAGTTTACACATGCTTCTCATTACACGATCCCCAAGGGCTGTGAAAACATTTTCTTGAGCCTCCCCCAAATATCCACAACTAAGAATTGGTAAACACCAATTGGAAAAGCACTATTTATTTAAAGTGTACCGTGGGCTGTCCCCCAGTCCGATGGCTCCTCGGGCTCTGTGCTGCCTCACTGCCCTCTTGTCCGCACACCCACATCCCCTCTTACCCCATCCCGTTCCTTGGCTCTCTCAACATTCCCACAGCCCCAGAAGCACCATAAGCACTAGAGAGACCTGAACAGGCAGGAGGAGCTCTCAGACTTTCTGATGCCCACGTCACAATTCTACTTTCTAGCTCATGCTTCAATTTATGCAACTGGGATGTGCTTATTTAGCCTTTAAAAAATAGGATTGCTTGATAATCCTTTAGCTCAAAGCAGTCCATAGAAAGGAAGTGACAGGATCACTAAGGGAAAAGTAGCTTTGTAGCAAAAGCATTAGGCCAAGAAACAGGAAGAGCATTTGTGAAGGCACACTTCGATATGACTTTGGGAAAGTTACTTTTCCTCTCTGTGACTCAGTTTCCCTTTTGTACATTGTGGGGTTGGGCCAGAGGGTCCCTAAGCTTCTGAAATACTATAATTGTGAAACCGTATGTTGAAATATTATGTATCTATTATACTGAATATGGGTCACTTAAAAAGTAAAATTATAAGGGTGCCTGGATGGTTCAGTCAGTTAAGCACCCAACTCTTGATTTTGGCCCAGGGTATCATCTCAGGATCGTAAAATTGAGCCTCATGTGGGGCTCCTTGCTCAACACAGAGTCTGCTTGAGATTCTTTCCCTAGGCCCCTCCCCTGGTTCATGTGCACGCACATTTGCTCATGCCCTCTCTCTCAAATAAATAAAATCTTTTAATAAAGCAAAATTGTGAATTTTATTTGACTAATAGGGTACTCTCTTTTGTGAAGCAGATAATGAGAGACCAAAATCTCACATTTGTCATCAATAAAAATAATTACCTTGCAAGCAGGAATAAAGGGAGAAAGCTTTAATCATGTATAATATGTGGAATATAAATTGAGTTTTTTTGTGTGTTTTGTAAGGAAATGAATATGAAAAGTATTTTTATAAAAGAAAGACTGGACTCCAGAGGTTTGAAACCATTTTCAGCAGCAAACAGCAGCAGATACAAAGATGAAGAGAACAAAGTCACCCTTGGTCATCAGAGGCCTGGCTGAGCTTCACTGTGCCCCCTAAACCATCTTCTGATCATTTCAAGAGAGCCTCCTGGTAGAGCTACTGCTCTTGGGGACTCTGGGTCTGACCTGGGCAGGGATAGAAGAAACCTTCAGCCTCCTTCCCTGGTCAAGCTTCTCTGCAGAACAAAGAAAAAAAGAGCTGAATATGGACACCCAGTTACAGGGACTTATATCTGACTTTCATTTGGGTCCTCACAGAAGACTGACTTTGCAGGTGATGCCAGAGAAGGTGACACAGAGATAAAAGAAGTCAGCTATTGGTTGGTAGCAATAAGATTCTAGATAAGCAACTCCCTGGACCAGGATGTCACTTGGGGGCTGAAGGGGTGGGGGTAGGATCTAGGCTTCCAAGAATTTAACCTTGGTGTCAGGGTACTGGTCCCAATAAGAAACTGGATTGCCAACTTGAAGACACTCTCTATTTTCCACTGGCAGAGGGAACAGAGCCTGCTGAATGGAAGCTTCCCAGGGCAGGATGGGCTACAGAATCCAATGGTGATATCAGACTCTAAAGCCAAGAGGGACCGAAGAAGGGAAAATCCTCTTTGCCCATCCCTGTTTCCCCAACCTGCTGTACTCATCTTCCATCTGATTTGGACATTTGACTTGCTGACCTGTTTTGCTGTCCTGCTCTTGTCAGGGAGAATGGGCTCCCATTTAGTGGCCTGAGCTTTAATCTCCACCTTTCCCTGGCTCATCGCATGTTACAGAGCCATAACAAAGCCACCATATCCATGTTGACCCTTGGGATACAGCACTGCCTCCCTCCCCCAGCCAACACCATAACAAAAAAACATAAGATCTAGATAGGATAGAAATCTGCAGACAAAATCCCAATGCTGGATGTACTTTTTGCTTTTAGCCATTTTTTGGACATATCCAAAATCACCAAAAGAGATGTAAACCTACCTTATAAACAGTTTCCGTTAGGTATTCCCATATAAGTGCAGTGACAAGCCATCTCACACTTCTAGGAAGCTCTTGACCATTAGTCTGTTCCAAAGCGATTATTCAATACACAACCACAAACCTGCAAATAAGAGTTCTGAGTCTTAGATCCATGACTCCAAGTTCTAACACATCCTTGACCCCTGGATTGTCACACCAGCTTTTCCTATTTTGGGGTTCACATCTTTTAGAGAATCCAGATCTGTCTGCTTTAGTCATCTCAGGTGGGGAAGCATTAAAGGTCCAGAATTTTCCATGCCACATCCACATTCTGAGACTTCAAATTCACTGGAAAAAATAAAAAGATACCAACATAGAGTTAAAAAAAAAAAAAACTGTGTTTAAATATTCCCACCAAACAAATCGATATTTTTCAAAGGAAAAAGTATGATTCAATGCAATTGGGTTACTCACATAGAAGATATGTTAGAAATATTAGCTTGTAGAGAGCAAGGTCTAGTCATGGGATTCAAAGTTACAAGTTACTCTTGTTCGATCTTTTAGACTATCCATAATTTAATTTGGATATGAACTCAAAGGTTCAAACTGGAGGCCCTTAGTGGAAAGGGGTTCCTGGTTGGCATGACCTCAGTGTACCCCACCTGAAGGCGTGCTCTGTATCCATGGAGCTCACCTCTTCAAAACCAAACCCCACCTCAGCTTGTCAAACAACCCCTGCCTTGCACGCTGTGAGGTTAAAAGTGCTTGGACAAAATCCAATCCCAATGATTCACACCAGTAGAATTACCTAGTGGGAGCAACAAAGTGAAACGTATTCGATTTGATTTCTGATACATTCCTGCCCCTCTGGCCATGACTAGATTTCTGACTTACTTTTTACAAAAAGGTAGAGGTCTTTCATGGGGATGGAATGATGGATAAGGAGGAAGGGGATAAGAAAAGTCTAGGTGATGAGTGTCATTGTGGCTTCTGGACAACCAGGAGAGAGAAGCTGTTCCACCCTTCTCCAATCTTTTCAGGCCACGGGCTGGAAGCATGCAGAGATAAGGCTGCCCAAATGTCACTGAAGAAGTTAAACCCAAAGCAGTGCCAAACTCTTCCGCACACCCTGCCCAGCCTCCAGCTAGCAGCACTTGAGCATAGAATGGATGATGCTTGAGCTTCCCAGCATGGAGTCCTACATCAATGAAATCTCTCCCTTTATAAATCTTTATAATTAAGGCCCCTTCCTTCTGCCTTCCCAAGATGGGAAGAAAAAAAAACCAACAACCTTTATACTCATTCTCCCAGGCCTCTCAGTGGCTAGGACATGGCCTTATGGCTTAAATGTGGTCAATAAGTGGCACCCACCTAGCACTGTGAATCTTGAGAGAATGACAAGCAGGCTAAGGTCCAATTTTAAGTTACCCCCAGTGGCTTCAGGGAAGTGGGCAATGGTCAGGACCTGGAGTGCAGGAGACCCCAGGGGGCAAGACGCACAGAGGCCATGGCTGTGGTGGGACTGTGGTGCTTCTTCCTCTTTCCCTCGGGAGCCTGGCTTTCCAGCCTTCCTGTCAACTGTGTGATTACCCAATACCCTTCACATAAATCTTTCTTCTGCTTAATTTAAAAGGAGTCCACTTTTGTACAAATAAAACATAAATCACATTGAAATAGGTTGATTTTCCATCCCTCTTTAGTGAACTCAAGAGTGGCCACATGTCTTGTTCGAGTGTAGGAAATGTGAGCAGAAATGACCATGTGTCACTTCTGGGAAGAAGTTTTTTTTTTTTTTTAAGATTTTATTTATTTATTCATGACAGACACACACAGAGAGAGAGAGAGGCAGAGACACAGGCAGAGGGAGAGGCATGCTCCATGCAGGGAGCCCGACGTGGGACTCAATCCCGGGTCTCCAGGATCACACCCTGGGCTGAAGGTGGCACCAAACTGCTAGGCCACCAGGGCTGCCCTGGGAAGAAGTTTTAAGAACCAGCCTGTAGTTTGCCCTCTTTTTCTCTTGTTAATGTTTCACACTGGGGTCAGCCAACTTGTTCTGTAAAGGGCCAGAAAGTCAAATTTTGGGGCACTGTGGCCTGTACTCTACCTCTACTGCAAATACTCATTTTTGTTAGTAAAATGCAAACACAGTTATAAATAATATCCATGTTTCATATCTATGAATAATAAACAGATCTGTGAATAAACATATCTATGTTTCAATGAAATATATTTATATTCACAGAAGCAGATGGCAGACTGGATTCGGCCTACCACCTAGAGTTTTCCAACCCTGGGTGAGAGGCAGCTTTGCCAGCCTCAGCCTTTGAGAGAGGAGGTGGGGAGCAGAAACACAGCAACTCACAACACGCACATAACATGAGTGAGAAATACAACTCTGGTTTTGTAAGCCACTTAACTTTAGGGGTCACTTGTCACTGCAACATAACTCACCCTACCCCGACTGCTACAGAAGTATACACAAGTAACCTCCATGCAAGGAAACAAAAGCTAATTTTTATAGGATTTGAAGAAGTTAGAGCTACAGAGTGAGGCAAAAACTTATTCCATCTCATAGTCAAAGAGCCTTTACTTTACTTTGATTGGACTTGAAATCCACTACAGGTGCCTCTAACCCATTACCTTTATCATCACAGACAACAGTGTAGTTCTGTCTCACGAATGGACCACAGAACTAGAAGCCCATAGAACTGGATTCTAGTCTTCCATGCACCTCAGATTAGTGTTTAACTGAACCACTCCCATCCCCTTCTGGGTCTCTGTCTCTGTAGAAAACAAAGGACTGACCCAGAGGCGTCTTCCTCAAGCTCCAGAGTTCAAAGCCCCCACCCCCACCTCCACCCTCCGGAGACCAGTGTTTGCTGGATGACTGACGACAGAAGGTGCAAACATGACCCAGGTAACTACAAGCTGCTTTTGAAATAGACCCTGTAGGCTGGCACATGCGTGCTAAGCACCTGGAAATCAGGAGTGGTTTTCCAGACACACAGGAAGCAGCAGCATGAAGCCAGCAGAACAAAGCACGAGGATGGAATGTGAGGTCTGTGCCCATGCTTCTCTGCATCCCTACTGAGAACTTAACACTCTGCAGTTTACTCACTCTTGGCCTTGGGGATAAATTCCTTCATGCTCCTTGGTTGTTTCCAAAGTATGTTCTCATCTCAGATTCAGCAGAAGTAGAAGAGAATCAAGATTGAAAGCAGAAAACTCGGGCCCCTCATTTCATTCTTCCCTTTCATGCCCACACCCGGGGTGAGGACCTTCTCAACAGCACGTGCTGTACCTGGCCAGGCCCAGCATCTGGTGCCGGGAGGGTCAGAGCCTGTGAAACTGCGGCTTAATCCCCACGCCAGAGGCTTAATCCCTGAACTCTGAATCAGTCCTTGGCAGAGAGAAGGCTCTTGGCCCACTTGGAAATTTCCATCCTCTAAACTACCCCAGGCCAGTTGCCAGCTCAGCTAACCCTGGGGACGCAGGCCGAGGGCTTCTGTCTGGCCCTGCCCGGGTCTGGGGGACCTTCAGACAGGGGAAGGTGGCATCAAAGCCCTCTCCTGCTCTAAAGCTCCCTGCTGATAGCCGGCCTTACCACCTGAGATCACCACCCCTGCTCATTCCTTTATCTGTGGTAGAGGGCAGCACTCTACAGCTTAGAGAGCAGATCAAGTTCATTATTAGTTTTTGCAAATAAAGTTTTATTAGAACACAACCATGTGCATTCATTCCTATATTATCTGCGGCGGCTTTCCTGCTACAGTGGCCGAGTTCAGATGCTGTAACAAAGACCGTATGGCCTGTAAGCTTTACATCTTTAGGAACTGGCCCTTTGAAGAAAAAATTCACTGAGCCCTGGCCTGGTATTTTCTACCAAGAGTGCTTTTGTGTTACATTAATCCACCAACAGCTTTGGAAATATTGTGAGGATAGGGACGCCTGGGTGGCTCAGCGGTTGAGCATCTGCCTTCAGCTCAGGGTGTGATCCTGGGGTCCTGGGATCAAGTCCCTCATCGGGCTCCCTGGGTGGAGCCCGCTTCTCCCTCTGCCTGTGTCTCCGCCTCTCTCTCTGTATCTCTCATGAATAAATAAATAAAATCTTTTTGAAAATATTTTTTTAAAAAAAGGAAATATTGCGACGGTATTTTTCAGGATAACTAATTGAGAGTAAGACCCTAAAGATTATAGAACAAGTTGAGAGTGTGTGTGTGTGTGTGTGTGTATGTGTGCATGTGGGGGGCAGTTTGTGTGCATGAATTAGGGATGGAGACTGAGGAAGAAAAAAATGAAAAAAAAAAAAACCTTGAATACCACATAGGTTTAAGCAAAGCATTTCAGAGAGGATTCTGGGAAATATCAAATGGACAGTGGGAGAACTCTGGGCCCAGGGAAGAAAACAAGAAACTGTACATATTATTATTATTATGAATATTATGTTTTAAAGATTTTATTTATTTGATAGAGAGATAGCATGTGCGTGAGCAGGAGAGGGGCAGAGGGAGAAACAGACCCCTCCTGAGGAAGGAGCCTGACGCGGGGCTCATGCCCAGGACCCTGGGACCATGACTTGAGCCAAAAGCAGATGCTACCCACTGAGCCACCCAGGTGCCCGGTTAGGAGTATTATTATGAAAGCAAGGAAAATGTGGTGACCCACATACTATCCTATTTAGCTTCCTCTCCGAAAGCCTGTGAGGTATCGCAGGGCATACAAAGTCTACACTGAGGGGCCTGCATTCTGGCACGGCCTCCCTGCGGTGCCTCCCCAGGTGACCCAGTGAATGGACCTGAATTCTTTGCTTCCACTTCTGAGGCTACTGCTCTCCGCCAGGGACATTTTAGGCTAACTTCAAGATCTGCCTCAGGCTGAACATCCTTGGACCCAGGTGGGCCCTCTGACAGCCGAACGAAAAGCCTGACACCACCTGACTGGGACCCCAGCTGACACACAGCAACACGGGGCAAGGGGGCCGGTACCTGGGGGAGCCAGCCTCACGCCCCCAGCTTCCTGCCACACCTGGCACCACACCAAGCCTCCATAAAGGCCAAACACTGTTTACCTGGTGCCTCGACGTCCTTTATTTCTGACTTTGACCCAAAGCTCAAGACTTAAAGTGATAATAATACTCTAAAACATTGATGCCCAACGTTTACATACAGTATTTGAGTTAATTCTAACAATCCTATGGAATTGTTGTTACATTCTTCATTTTTATAAATAAGAACACTGAGACTCAGAGAGGCTAAGTAACTTGGCTAAGGTCACACAGCTAACAAGACTGGGAACTAGAACGCAGGTCAGCTCCTCGCAGTGGCACACCAACCCCTCGAGGGTAACTGAGATACTGATATGAGAGTCCAGAGGAGACAGAGAGAGCCACAAAGACATTACCAGAAAAGGAGAGAGCATACACGGCCCCCCCCATGTCCCCTGTGTTAAGAGGGATGCGTCCCTGGCCACCATAACTTGGAAAAACCTGCAGCTGAAGCAGTGAACAGAAGGACAAGGAAGATCAAGTCTAGCTTTCCCCTCTGAATCCCCCAATTTTTTTCCACCTTCCTTTCTTTGCAAAATCTGTCTCCAGTTACTGATCAACAGCATTTTGGTTACTAACATAACTCTTTAGTACACGTGAACCAGGCTACAATTAAACAGGATTTATATTCAGTAAGTTTGTAAAAGTCAAAGAACCATGATTATGCTGGGGAGGGGGGGGAGTTAGGAAATTACAAAGAAAAGAGATTTGAATATCAAAACCAAATGACAGCACGGAACATATTAAAACAAAATATATGACATTCCTTCTCCATTTTTCTCCTGATTCCCAGAATGTAAAGCCCATCATTTATGCATCGTGACAAAGAAAATTTTTTTAAAAAGATGATTCAGAAAAAAATCTTTCAGGGTTCATTGTCATGAGGCCTAAGTAATCTATTAAATCTTACATATTAATTTTTAAAACTGGCATTCAACATCCCAATCTTTTGAATTTTCCATGTCACTTTGATTTTTCATCTCTGGCTCTAATTAATCAGAAGGCACTCCTTTTCTCCTGGAGGAAGAGATCTCTCTTGTTCTTAAGCAGCCTGGAAAGAAAGTGTGAAACCCATGTCTCGATGCCGGCTGCGCTTCTGGTGAGGCCATAAGGGTAAGTCAGAGCCACAGAGGCCACGCTGCGCTGAACGGCAGCCGAGCTGTGAGGACAGCAGGGCCCGGAAACAGCTGCGTGATTTTTTGCACTTGCTGGGAGCCGAGTGCCTTCTTCCTCTGCCCGATCCCGAGCAGCAGGGGCATCCCAGGCAATCAAAAAGAATTATAGACTAGAAAGGTTTCATCTGCCTCTTAGCCTTATTTTTCTAAACATTTTTACAATGTGAGATTCTGGCTGGCAACTCTAACAGTTTTCTCGGGTGAGTGTGTGTGAGCATGTGAGTGTGTGTGTGTGTGTGTGCATCCTCACCATGGACTCTCCCCTCTGCTGACTCCATCGACCTGCTGTGCCCCATTATCTGTGGCCTTTGTGGCTCCGAAGGTCAGCAACACTGTTCCCTGGATGAGGCCCAGGGAAGGAAGGAAGCTGAAACAGAAATGTTTTCTCAGCGAAGTGACCTGATTACACACAGAGTGACCGTTTCCAAGCCACCCCGTAACTACCCCCATCAGCTCTGGAGCGAGTCCACAAAGGCAGCAGAGGCCTCCTCCAGTGGCTGTTCCTGGCTAAGCAGAAACTGGCTCCGCAGGGAGCAGGGCTGGGGGACCCGTCACCCACAGAGGGTCCTTGCGGGGGTGTGGGTGTCAGTGAGCATGGAGAGTGGGGGAATGGACACACTTTCATGTTGACAGAGGGGTTCCCCTCACCAAAGTCTGTGATGACGAGTGTGGACTCTACATCATCCACTGAGGTTTGCATCTTGGGGTGAAATAAGACCCCAAGTCCCTGTGTCTCAGGATCCTCGTCTGTAAAATGCGTAACTACACAGATTGATGTCATGAAATGAGTGAGGGCCCAGAATATAACAGCAGTTATCCTTGTTATTGTCTGAGTTTCTGTGAGGCCCACAAGGCCCATACCCCTCTCCCTGCTGCCAGAACATTCTATTTCTCAAGCAAGCCAAGTTCTTCCCCCTCTGAAGATGCCTGCACTTGCCGTACTGCTGCCTGGAACACAGCTCCTGCAGCTCATGGCATGTCTGCTCCCTTCTCATCCCTCCCTGCCTGGGTAGGAACGTGATCTCCTGGGGGATCCTTGAAAGCACCAGCCGACTCCCACCCACAAATGCATTCAATAGCATCATCCTAAAAATCTGCTACCCAATAATTGTCACTACTTGAAATTACCTTGTTCACTTGTTTTAACTCATAAACTCATTATGTCAGCCCCTCCCACTTGGTGTGGCCCCCTAGTCCCAGGGTGCCCAAGACCTTCTCCATCTTAGCAGGAGGCCCAGGGAAGTAGGCCACCCTACTCCCCACTGGAAGGTCAGGGCAGTGGCCTAATTCACCTCAGCATTATGCCCGACACATAGCAAGAGCCCAAGAAACCTGTGTGGATTGAAAGAAGAAATTAGTGTTTTTCTCTTAACATTACAAATAAGTCATCCTGTCCGATCACAAGACACCCATGATTCCTCTCATTTCTAATCTACAAAGCAGAAAAAATAAAAGAAGTTACCAGAGTCATAGATTGTTTTGAACTAGAAGTTTTGTTGGAACCCTGACCTCAGGCCACTCCCCCCACCCTCTGAGAGGGCAGAATTAAGAACTGTGAACTGAGAGGTCATTGCCAAGGTCATCAGCTGGTGTATACCAGAGACAAGATCTCTCAGAGAATGATTTATCTCATGTTATGTGAACTATAAAGCAATATTTTGATGTAAGGTATTTACATTATTCTTCTACGTTTGTAATTATTTTGTCTCACCAGGAATCCAGAATCTACTAGGCTTAATTAAGGACTGGTCATTTATCAAGAACTCCTATGTTGTTTTGAATTAAAACTTTATCCCCACCCAACTTGCTAATCAATTCAAATTGTGTAAATATATTACATATGTTTGTTTTTGATGAACTCCACTTTACCACCTCTTCAGGCATTTCTACCATTTGTCACAGGTGGTCTGTGAGGCCAAAGAGAAAGTAAGTAACACCGAAGGATAAAATCAGCCATGGATAAAATCTTGGGACACCCAAAGGCAACGTGGTCACAATGGAAATCTGGGTTGCTGAGAAGAACCAGAAAATAACACAGAAAGAGATACATGCCCCTCGCGAGTCTTCAGTTTTCTTGCCAGAACCCAGGTTGGCAACAGTCCTGGCTCACACAGAGTGTCTCAAGTGGGCACACGGAAAGAAGTTTATCCCTATTCATTCTCAGACCCAAATGCCATACGTGCAGATAAAAAAAATTACCTTGAACAAATTTTAACCTGATGTAGAAGATAGCACCATCTCTTGTCATTCTGGTCACCTCTAGCGTGTACTCAGAAAACACCTCAAGATTTGAAATGGAATTTCAGACTTTATCTTGTTCCAACTCAATAGCAACTCAGAGAACTATTATTCTGGTTTTGCACAAAATATCTGCAATTTATAAGGGTGTGTTTGGGGTGCACTTTGGGGCCAGAGCTAAATGGGAATAAAAGATCGATGAAGTAAGCAGACATGGAGTTACCTAGATGACATCGAAGAAATGGAGTTTGAATTTGGGTCTCTTAGTACAATTCTCTCTTTGCAGGTCTGTCTATAGACACGTGTGTCATTCACACCTAAAATAATGTGTAATACACTCGGGGGTGAAACATCCTTACGTGCATGTTGGTTCCCAACCTTCTATTATCGGTGCTGCTTTGGGGAAGAGAGAAGGAAAGAAGGCCCTCAGACCAATGTATGCTTTTTTGCAAAATGTACACCCAATGCAAATTACACAGGAAAGTTAGCTGAGGGGCATAATTTGTTACACAAATAAACAAACACTATTCGGTTCCGTCTGTGGTTATAATGCAGTTATAACGAAAATCTAAAAACAACTGTAATGCTTCTAACCATGAAATTATAAGGCAAGAAAGTGGATTTAGATAACTATAAGAGCCTTAATTGTATGTTTGTAAACTCACAGACAAAGCTTTTCCTCAATTTAGCTCCAGCTCGAATGGCACATTCAAGCACAACTTATATTCCACCCTTTTTCTGCCATATGGGCCTAAGACCCCAAGCCTTAGAAAATCCCACCCTTCCAAAAGGATGTGAGTCGGGAGTGGAGGGGAAGGAGGAGAGAAATGCAGCTTCACTTGGCAAAGGCAGCCATAGAGACAGGATTTATTAAAGGTAGGGTCGTCCCAGGTGCACTTTCCCTGTATCTGTTCGGTTACACCCCATCAGAGAATTCCATCAGAGTTCTAGAATGTCAGAACCACAAGGCACCAGAGGCCCAATGTCCTGGTCCTACCAAATCATTTCTGCAGGCCCTACACAAAGTAGGAGCTCAAGGTCCCAGAACCTGAGGCCTGGCTTTCCTGCCCTCTCCACATCCCATCCGGCAGCATCTGGTTCCAGGGTCAGGTGGCAGGAGATGATTGACCCAGGAATCATTGAGCCAGCCCTTTTCTGTAGCTGCTGCTCCTGTCACTTCCCCTCCCCTCCTGTCTCTGCAGGATAGAACAGCTTCCCACCCTTGTTCCTCCCTCACCTGCTAATTCTAACCAGGCCTGGGCCCAGGAACTGAGGAAGCAGCTGGAACGGGGCAAATGTCCTGCCTTTGGAGGGCCATGGATGCAGACCCACACAAACCAGACTGTCCCAGGGCTCTGGAGACACCAAAGCCAGGAGGAAAGAGAACTTTGAACAGGGTGCTATTTTAGGGAAGGGAAAGCTCTTTAGCTCTTTAGAGGTGACATTTGAGCAAAAATTCGAATGACAAGAAGGAAGTGAGCCAGTATCTACTGCAAGGACATTGCAGAGAGAAGGACTGCTAAAATGGAAAGGTGCAAAATCTTAAATGAAGGTTGCACAGCTCCATAAATATACCAAAAATCATTAAAGCTCATGCTTTAAATGTGTGCATGATGGTATGTGACTTGAATCTCCATACGGCTGCTAAATAATTAACAATACATTCTTCAAATATATATTTTCACAGACCCTATTTACACTCCTTTAGGACAACATAGGGCAAATCATGTGATGAGTTAATCAGGGTCCTTCTTAACCCTTTCCCTCTTCCTTTCATTGTCCTGCTCCCCAGGGCCTTCCTAAGCAACTGGGTTAATCAATGAGCACATTCCCAGTAAGGCCATCACACCTGCTGGTATCATCTTGCACTGTTGGTGTCTTCCCCTCTCCTCCCATCCCCCCAAGATTACTGTTTAGACAAAGGCCTTTAATGGTTTAACCCATTGTCACTATTCTTGGCCACAGGGCCTAGTCTGGAAGAGACTTAAGGACACACTTAAAAGTTGGAACTGTTAAATAACTTTCTGTGGGTTTTTTTAAATTTCAACTCGTAGAAACCCACATGCCACAATTAAGAGTGTGTGGTCTAAAGGTTGGGATTTTTAAGTGCCCCAGTAGGCCAGTAGGATAGAAATGCTTAATTCAGGGCAACTTTTCTATAACCCTGAACCAAACTAGAGAGATAAGCATCTACCTTTTCTTTTCAGGCATGCATCTGCCGAAAGAGCAGAGGACAAGTATAAAGAGAAACTTTCAAAGGATTTTTCTCTTACTAGTTAGCCATACTTCCTCTGTTCTGAGTGAGACTGCAGGAACAGCCAAATATGCACAGAATACCTTCCTGTGTTAGAGGAATAATGGGCCCAGACACTGAAAACCATGTAAAATAAAAATGGAGCTGGCCAGCCTTATTGAAGACTCATTTTAATACAAATAGCACTGAATTTTAAACACTGTCCATTAAGACCCAGCCTCCCGGGGAAACCATCCTCCCCCACGGACTCCTGTGAACTACGCTGATGGAGGACAGATAACTTGCCATACATGTTGACTCAAACAAAACAATGATAATCTCTTAAATTTTGGGATATCTCACTCTGATGTGATAACCGCAAAGCAAATTTTCTCTTCTTTCAGTTTGTAGACCAGTTTCAAGTTGTTTAAGCCCAGGTTTGCTGTAAGGGAAAAGCAAATTATTTCAGTGCAAGAAAAAAATGGCAATAGCAAGTTTGTACAGCTCAGCTCACATAAAATATGAATATGGCCAAGGTTAGTAAGCCTCCAGGGGAACACTGAAGGGTGAGCTTACCACAGAAAAATGCAGGCCCCAGCTTGAAACATCCATAAAGCTAACTGAAACAAAACAAAAAAAAAAAAAAAAAACTACAGGTTTCTCTGAACATACTAAGAAGACTCCCAAGACAACTGGTGTCCGTCAGGACTCACATGGGCTGCGGTGGAATCTGGACAGCTGTTGGAGATGGGTTATCACCTTATTTCTTTGCTTACAAATTAAATGAGGGAGAGAGAGAACTAACATGTCAAAATCCAGAGATGAGATTTTAGTAAGAGAAAAATGCACTGGAGATAGTCACTCGAGCAACTTGGCTGCAAGCACTGATCTTGTTTTGGTGTCATTGTTTTTATTTTCATTGTTTAAATTAGAGTCTCTCATGCATGAACTGAAAAACCTAATTACTAATTATAATTCATGTTACAGCATATTCTTATTCAGGTCCATGGATGTGAGGCAAAGCTACTCAGCCAATTTTTCTCTGGGAGAGACAAGGACAAGCCCTCCCCATGACCAATCAAGGAATAATCATACATCCCAACTGAATGTAGTAATCACATCTAAGGTTATGTCTTAAGTTTTACCCCCTTTCCTTGTAGGAGAAGGAATTTAGAAGCAAGAGTTGTCTAAATTGTACTGGATAAAGGCAAAAAAGATAATTAAGAAAAAGAGTCCCCAAAGAGTTGAAATCCAGAGAGTCCAAAGAAAGATATAATGGATTTTTTAATTTCCCTTTTCCTACTTCTTTACTATAAGGTTCCCATCACTCCTCTCATTATGAGAGCTAAATGTTTTAGCTGCCAAATGATATTTGGTTCTTATCAGCCTTTTTCTTTTATATATCTGGAACCAAGGGAAACAATTTGTTTACAAGCACCAAGCAGCTAACCATGATTATCTCTTTGATAAACAACACTTGAAAAAAATGGAATTTATTTTGCTATGAAGCCTTTCTCCTACCCAAACTCTGTTCCCAGATATTACATCTTGAATCAGCTCTGGGAACTCTTTTGGAGGTCCTATCAGACCAGTGCTTCTCAACCTTTGTTTAACTAGAGTGATCATGTAATGTCTAAGCCAGGATATTTGAGGAGCAAAAGAAAGGGGTGCTATACATATTTATTCCTAAACAATAAGTGTAAGCTGGGACAGAAGTGAAAAAACCAAGCTTGCAGCCATCTTCTATTTAACTCATATCCACATAATATTTTCATTCTTAGGGTGCCTGGGTGGATCAGTCAGTTAAGCATCTGCCTTCGGCTTTGGCCATGATCTCAGGGTCTTGGGATCAAGCTGGGCTCCCTGCTTAGAGGGAGTCTGCTTCTCCCTCTTTCTCTGAACCCTATGCACCTCCACTCATGTGCTTGTTCTCTCTCTCTTAAATAAATAAATAAATAAATAAATAAATAAATAAATAAATAAATAATCTTTTTAAAAATATTTTCTTTCTCCATTTTCTATTTATCCATGATTTTCCATCAGTCTAGGGGATCTCCTAGCCCACGAGGCTAAGGAGAGTCTAGCCTTTCTTTCTTGTAGTTTATATTGCAGAAAAATAATTATATTGAATATGTTTTCTCCCAGCAAACATTCCTCCAGAATGAAATATCAATATTTCTCCTGTGAGGGATATGTGTCCCTACTGAATTGGTTCAATTGAAAAATCTCATTGAAAACTGTGGCAGCAACCCTCTCTGAGCTCCAGCAGGCCAGTGTGCTATGGTGGAGAAAGAGGGGATCATGCAGCACCTCTGTACCTGTGAGCAAAAGATGTTCTGGGAATAAAAGGTCATGGCATGGTGCTGAGTTTAAGCAACCTCCTCATTCCAAATGCAGGGTCTGAGTCGGGTCCAGAAGAATGGAAAATACTTGAAAGTTTTCAATAAATTCAGTGTCAGTGACTGACCATCAGACAAATTCAATCACCAATGTCCTGGGCCTGGTTACTAAACTAACCAACCAAGTCTAGTGGAAATGTAATCCAGGAGCCTACAGATGTCCTACACAATGTGGGAGGCAACTGTACTTCAACTGCTTGGTGATCAGGGAAAAGTGGGCTTTGAAAAGGGCAGATACGAAAGGTGTTTATGTGACAAGACAGGAATATCATCTCCACAGTGCAGCCTTGAGAAAGACAAAGGGTCAAAATCCAGCAGCCTTGAGAAAGATAAAAGGTCAAAATCCACCAGGTGCCATGAGATTTGTCTCGGCTGAAACTGTCACTGATAGAACAGCGAGTCACAGAACTCAGTTTTGCTAGTGTTGTACCCTGGAATGGAGTTGTCCTGGACAGAGTTCCCTTTCACAAAGAAAAAAAAAATGCTTTATGAATGGATATGCCCAAACAGTATAATAACACAGGTCACCCCACTGCATAGCTCTTCGACAAGAAACAACAAGGCTGTTGTTGCTCATTTGACTGAAATCAGTCAGCAGTGGATGCAGAGTGTCTGGTGTCCCCACAGGACACAAGATAGAAGCTCTAAGTCATTGAGTTGGAGGGGCCAGAGGCAACCTGGTAAACAGCTTCTAGTCCAGCCATTCTCTCTTTTTTTTTTTTTTTTAATTTATTTATTCATGAGATACACAGAGAGAGGGAGAGGCAGAGACACAGGCAGAGGGAGAAGCAGGCTCCACGCAGAGAGCCCGATGTGGGACTTGATCCCGGGTCTCCAGGATCGCACCCCGGGCCAAAGGCAGGCACCAAACCACTGAGCCACCCAGGGATCCCCAGCCATTCTCTTTAATCACAGTATTGCCAAATAGAGGATCAGCCAAGGTTTGAGGACCTTTATTCTAGAATCAGCAGCTTCCAGGGCTGGGCTTGGATAACTGGGGCTAGGTAAGAATTTTACCTGAACAGCATTTCTGGAACTTACTTAATCATATGAAATTATTTATGAGAGAGCAAGAAGGAAAGAAATGAAAAGAGGTAGGACATTTGGGACTTCAGAGAGTTCCAGAACTTTTAGAGGCAATAGATGGTAGTGTGAGAAAAAAGTGTTTTCTGTCCTAAACATAACTATCAAGGCCCATGGGAAGCTTTGAAATGCTCTTAATGTGCATTTGGAACATCTCGGTGAAATGCCTCATCCTTACTTCTTAGGTTTTGGAAAGGCAGTGAGGTTGATGGCCTAGAAGCTTCTTTCTGCTGCCAATGCCCACAAATGCTTCTGAAATTTACAAGAGATCTAGTTTGGCTAATTCTATCTATTTACTTACTTATTTTTGAGCAGTATGGTGCTGTTCTTTCATCTAAAGCAAGTAAATGGACAAGAATGTGTAGTGTCCACTAACCGGGCATCTTCATCCCCCTCCATGCTGGACTCATGAATGAAGTCAAGAAGGAGAACTGCTCCTCACCACAACATTGGGTTACCAGGGCTGGAAGCTTCTGTTTCATCCTGCCTCTTCAACAACCAGTCTCCATGGGGTAAAATCAACAGGAGACTCAGGATAATGTGTGCCTTTGTCCCCAAAGGGCCACACTAATAACCTTTTGAAGGGCATTTTACATTTCTGCTCCCTGGGAGGACTTTTTAGTCTCTCAAGCCTTGCGGTCTGTTTGAACAAGAAATCATTTTACACTCCTGAATAACACATTCCTCTCCAACTATTTCTACATAACTTCCAGGATATGAAAACCACCCGAGGCTTCCAACATGGCTGCTTTCTTTCCTCTCATAAACAAACTCAGCAGTAATCATGCCAGTGTGGTCACTCTGAAGCCTTGTATTGCTTAAGATTTTACCCTTGGTCTTTTTGTTCTGCCAGACACTGATTATGACATTCTACCCCAAGTCTGGAGAGCAGGATGGCTCTCTTCTGCTGGCCTTTTGCCCAAAGCCTGTTCCTCTGTTGGCCATAAATATATGATGTCAGCCTGATGGATCCAGGCTCAGTATGGCAAGTTCAATAGTGGCCTCAAAAATATCAGATCCTAATCCCAGGAACCTGTAAATATCACCTTATAAGGAAAAAGG
Source organism: Canis aureus (assembly GCF_053574225.1). Classification (NCBI taxonomy): domain Eukaryota; kingdom Metazoa; phylum Chordata; class Mammalia; order Carnivora; family Canidae; genus Canis; species Canis aureus. Next base: position 73,264,836 of record NC_135611.1, on the reverse strand, counting down.
ACTTTGTATATATTATTAAGTTCAGGATTGTGAGATGAGAAAACTATCCTGGATTATCGGGGTGGGCCCTAAATACAATCACCTGTATCCTTGTAAGAGGAAGGTGGAAAGAAATTTGACACAGACAGGGAAGGCAGAGACCACATAGACAGAGTGGAGTGATGCAGCCACAAGCCAAAGAATTGTGACAGCCACCAGGAGCTGGAGTAAAGCTGAGTTTGGACACCTGGCCCTCAGAACCATTGTTACAGCAGGCACAGGAGACTATATCACCAGTTACCCGAGTCAGACCTCTGGCACCTGCCGCTGTGAAGCCACATGTATTAGCCCCTAACTTCTGTGACGCTTTTGAGGAAGCGCTGCTGTTTTTCTGTCCTCAACTGACTCAGGAGAATTGGTTTCTCTGGTGCCATTCTGATCTGTGAAAACCAAACAAAGAAACCAAAGCCCCAAAGGGATATTCAAACATGAATGCTTAAGTTCCATGAATTTTTATGAATTTTTAAGTTGGTTCCCAGTGAAGCTCCCCCTCCACCGAGCTTGTTTGTTTTATTTAAGCTGAAATGCCATACAAAATGTCTTCAAGCCACTTGATAGATGGATAAAAACGCTTTTGATTTAGCTGTGTGAATATGGCCATTTAATTTTTCTGGATTTCAACTTCTTCATCTGACACTGGAAATTATAAAATGCCTATCTCATTCAAATGATAAAAGACACTTCCCTGGCAGTAGGATAGATCTGAAATTCATCAGTAAAGTGTTTTCCACCAGGATTAATGTTACTACCTAATTCTTTCTTCAATGCCTACAGCCCTGACTAAATCTGATGCCTTCAAGCGCACTGGGACTTTTTTCCCAGAACAATGTTGCAAAAAAAAGGGGGAGGTAGTGGTGGGGAATCTCTTAAGAGATCCAATATAAAAGAACTTTAATTAAAACCAGCTCAGGAAGCGTTATTTCAAATTAGTTTATACCATTAGTCCCAAAGGGATTTTGAATTCAGCCATGAAAACTATGTTCTAGATTAAACCTTAGCCAATAAGACTCAATTATGGAAAAAAATATATTTATTTTTATAGATCTTAAATAAGAGATGTCTTATTGAGTTTGAAATCTTAAGGAAACCAATAGGAAACCGAATTCTTTTTTATTTATTTATTTTTTGGACTTTGCATTCCATGCAACTCTGTAAAGTAAATGGCAAAAGCTTTCTAATGCTATTTCATGGTCTTAAATACACTTCAGAGCTTCAGGGTGTTTTAAAAATATCATTAACATAAGCCAGATTGAAAAAAAAAGTAGCACTTTCTGGAATCTAAATTAAATTGATTGCTGTCCAAGATTTTTTGCATTAGGAGATGCCAGGGGAGGGAAAAAAAAGACTATTACTCATTTTCTGCAGGTATTTGGAGTCTCCTACGCACCCAAGAGTGAAAAGTGCTTTGGAAACAGGCTGCATGACCTAGTGAGCACGGTTATGCCCCCGTCCTTACCAGGAGGACCAAATGGTGGGGTAGGAGATCCCCAGGCGAAGTAGCCTGCATACTAGGATGATGTGGTTGCTAACCTCTTACACAGTTCCTCCTCAGGCTTCTGCTTTGTTACCTGTAAGATGGGAGAGGCAAATCAGATGATCTAGAAAGTTCCTTCAAGCTCACACACTCCATGACTGCATGAAGACCAAGGAAAATTGAGGGTATCCAGAGGTCCATTTATTGAGTCAGCACATAGCGACAAGCATCGAAAGGGCTGGTAAGGTGATGGGCTCTGCTCTAGGTAAGACACAAAACCGAAAAGTGGGGGGAAATGCTGCATTTAGGAAGAAAAATCTCACTTCCTGAAAGAGATCTTTCCTGAAAACTCTCAGGGAACTGGTGCTGGTAGCTCCACCTGCCCCAGTCGACCCACACTCTCTGTCAGATGCCTCTTGGTTGACTTCTTCACCAATGGAACTTACTTTTCTCTTAATCTATGTTTTAGCTGATTATCTGTCCTCACTCACCAAACTTCAATCCTGTCAGAGCAGGGATCAACGTGCCCCCCCACCCCCATCCTGGCCCTGGTTGAAGTGACTGAATGGATCCACTCTGGCCTCTTAAAAATCTGTTCTCTACACTGAAACGAGAGTGCTCTTCTCAAAATGTAAATGTAGTCATATTATTTCATGGTGCAGAGCCCATCAGCAACTCTGAGGAGGAAGACTAAATCTCTGGTCCTGGCCTATAATCGGGTCCCTGTTACTCCACTGCCCTATCACACTCAGAAACTTGACCCGTCTGGTCTCCGTTCACTTCTCCTCATGCACCATGCTCATTCGCGGGAACAGGCTCCCCTAAAAGAACACACAAACCCCATTCCCAACCGTTGCCCAGTGAACTACCTTTCATACCTCAGCTAGCTCTTGAGTCTTCCTGCATTGCTGACACATGCTTGGGCACACACAGCTGGGCCTAGAGCAGGCGACCCTTCTTCATCTGCCCAGAAAAGACCCTGCTCTCCTCCAGGGCATCTGTCTCAGTGTGCAGATGTTCACTTACTCACAGGATTATCGGTTTCATATTTCTCACCCTTACTTTGCCACAAGATTGGAGACAGCTGGGGCCAATGCTTTGGCTCACCCTGGTGTCCTCAGAGCCTAGGCAATGCCTGATACATGGTAGCCATGCCATCAGTATTTGCAGGATGAACGAATGAATGAGCGAGGGCGTGAACAGATGAATGAACAACAACTTCATATTTGGATAAAGCCAAAACCTCTGAATTGTCTTCAATAGTTTGAGAAATTGTTTTTAAAATCCAACTGTCACGGTAACGAAAGCAGACTTCCTTTCAAAACCGATCTCCTCAAACTACAAAGCTATGCTCCTTTCGGCCGATTAATCATATCAGAGACCAGCAAGGAAGGCCTCCCCGAGTTATAATCCCCCAGCACAACCGGAGCTCCCTGCTGCCCTGTCTCTTTATACTCACTCATTCCAACCAGAACGTTTTAATTTGGAGCAAATAATGAACCTCAAGAGGAAAAGGGGAAAGGGGGGTGTTGGTCATGGGGCCACGGAATTTGAGTCAGTGTCTGGTTACCATTTAGGGCCTAAAACAAAACAGCTAGAGCCAAGGAACTGGCAGTTGCAACTGCTCTTTGTTCTGTTTTTAAAAAGAAAATTCCATAAAACACAGTTCTGAGGCTCAAAGCAAAAATGTTTTCTGTGTTACACAGGATCTACCGGAAGTGTTCCTCAAAACCACTGAAAACCCAGAACAACAGGACAACTTTCGCTTTAGGAGAGAAAAGAGGGGCGCCTGGGTGGCTCAGTTGGTTGAGCATCTGCGTTTGGCTCAGGTCATGATCCCAGGATCCTGGGATCAAGCCCCACAAGGGGAATCCCTGCTCAGCAAAGAGTCTGTTTCTCCCTCTCCCTCTGCTCTCTTCCCCTGCTCTCTGTCTCTCTCTCTCTTTCTCTCAAACAAATAAATAAAATCTTTAAAAAAAAAAAAAGAAAGAAAGAAAGAAAAGAAGGAAGGAAGGAAGGAAGGAAGGAAGGAAGGAAGGAAGGAAGGAAGGAAGGAAGGGAGGAAGGGAGGAAGGAAAAGGAGAGAAAAGACCCATTATGAGATCCGGATTGAGAAACTGGAGAAAGAAGTATTTTCCTCAATGGAGAGGTAATGGGTATCGCAAATGCTGATTCCCCCATATGCACAAATATTTAGGAGATAATCTTTATACCCACCAGGAAACACAAGACAGGAAATTACACAAATAGCCATTGAGGCAGAAAGCAGGTAACTGATAACAAAGAAAGCGGCAGAGGTACTGCCAGCATGAGGGGAGGAGAAATCATGAGGACAATGGAAGGAGTCAAATGGCAGAAGCTTATCCCAGGAAAGCAGAGCAGAACAGTAGCTGGAGACCCAAATGATGCTGTGGAGATAAGAGAAAAATGTAAACACAACTTGATAATTGAACAGCAGTTGCTCCAGCCAGGGAGAAAACATCCATACGTCCTGAAGAAATGTGAAATATTAGAAACCCGTAGGATGGCTCTAACCCAGATCTTATCCTGACTCACATTCCAGTCCAGAGCCAGAAAACGAACGAATAAAAATAAAATACGGTAAACTGTTTTTCTTCCATGCGTGCCCCTCTCATGGCCTCGGTGGAGGCAGACACCTGGCTGGGGCACCTGCCATCACTGGAGCATCCAGTTCACCCCACTGGGCCCCCATGTAAAAGCAGGGTGTCTCCTGTCCCTCTGTGATGCATGGAGTCTTTAACATCTGCAGAGAAGCATGTGGGAAAGCAGACACTCGCAGATAGAAGACAGCTCTTCCATCAATCAGCTGTGTGACCTTGAGCCGGTGGCCCAACTCAGCCAGACTCAGTTTACTCATCTGAGAAAAAAAGGAAAAGCTGTGGAAAATAATTACCTATGGTTGAGGGAGGTCCAATAACGTGCTCAAAGGTACACAGTAGGCAGACTCAAGCCTTACCGATACCAGAGACCCTATTTTTTCCACTGTGACACAGGGCTCCCCAGGGAAACCACATTGGGTTTGCGTTCACGAAAGACAGGTATTAACACTTGGGACTAAATATGATAACAAGCCACATAAAGTCCCAGCACTTGAGAACCGTGCAGCAACTATGAACCACTGCCACGGTTGCTCTTTGTAAGTGCTTTGAGTCCAGCGTCTTGCTGAATGAGGGGAAGAAAATGAATAATAATTTCTCACAAGGTAAATTCTCTGTACTTTTTCCGAAGCCTTTCTTCTAAATATTTATTTCATGTCATGATCCGCAAGGGGTATATATTGAACAACCTCTAACTTGCTGATCATTGGAGAGTTCACCCAGTTGGCCAAGTTCAAGAGGTACCTGAAGAAAGGTCTCCTGAAAACTCAGGGGCCAGCTTGGGTAAAATATATGCTTTCTTGTTGTAAATAATCCATTGACTGTAACGATTTTCAGGTACTTGATTTCACATCTGTGAGACATATGAAATTGGTGGGGGCTGAAGTCAATGAGGAAATGAGCCTCATTTCATTTCAGTTTTTAGGGTCTCTCTACACCAAAATCCATTCTGTTTCCTGGAGAAGTACAGCTTTTTCCAGATGGAATTTCAAAGTTCTGCTACAGCTTCCAAATACTGACTGTATCCACCAGATCCATCCTGGCCCTTGTATTTGGTTTTGGATGGTAATCACCAAACCTCATCATACCACTAGGATTTCAATTTGGTTTCTTAACTGAAACCTTGTGATGGAGCTCTGCAACCCACTCTCCCCCAGTTAGTGCCAGTGGGCTTTTAAGTGGATCAACATTAGTCCTCCTGACACTCAGCCCTGAAGCCATAATTCCATTTGAAGCAAATTCAGAGAGTCAACGAACTGTATGCCGACACAGTCTTGGCACAAAGTTGATGCTCAACAAACATCTGCTGAGTGAAAGAATGAAAGACAAGATGCTAACACAGGGTAATAATCCTCCATGGCAGCAGGTACTTCACTGGGTGTCTTTGAAATGCTATTTTACAGATTCTTCTCTTTTACCCTAAAGCCTTCCTCATTTTCTAAATCAAAAAACTGAGACTGAGAAAGAAAGATATAGTAATGGGTTTAAAATTACACAGCTGTTTTACAGCTGAGTCAAGATTCAGACCCACATCTGCTTAGATGGCAAAACCCTTATTCTTTGCACCAAACTGTGTGCTTCTCTCTCCATGAAACTCCAAGTAACATGGGATTCACATGCATATAATGACAACTAAACCAAAGCAAAGAGATTTTCCCGCAGGCTAAATTAAAAAATCCTGATTTTTTTTTTTTTTTTAAGCTAGGCCTCTTTGCTGCTGCTACATGGGATTTACAGAGAAACAGGACAGGTAGGACAAGCCCTGTCCTCAAGGTTTAAATTTAGAATTTCACCAGAACTATTATGTGTTAAAAAAAAAAGAAGTTTTCATGTGAAACATTCATATTTCTGTTTTATCTCTAAGTGAAGTAATCTGAAAATAGAGTATTTTATTAGTCAGGAATTGAGTTTTGCTGAAATGTAAAAGAAAACACAGGTGGCAGTGACTTAAAAGAAGTATAGAGATGAGAAATTGATGGCTGGCATGGAATTTCTACAATGTCATCAGGATGCAGGCTCCTCTATCCTTAGCACATAGTTTTCAGTCTTACAGTATTTTCGAGATCCCAACATGGCTGCTGGAGCACCAACAATTACAGTGGCCATTCCAGGCAAAAGGAGGATAGAAGGGCCAAAGGCAAAGGAGTATATGTCAGTCAAGACAAGCTCCTTTAAATTCCTTTCCCAGAAGCCCCATCCAGTGATTTCTGTTAACATCTCTTTGGCTAAAACCATATCACAAGTGAGACAGGTTAGAAAATGAACACACATAAGGTAGCTGCATTGACAACACAAGAAAATGTGATTCTCGCAGTAAGAAAAAGGAGAGAATATTAGGTAAGCAACTACCACGTCTGACACAAAGCCTGAAGTAGCCCTTAGACATATGGCATTTAATGAGTGTCTTGAAACTAGATCTGCTCAGAAGGACAGGGTGGTGTGTGGAAGGCAGACTCCTCGCTTCCGTGGAGTATAACAAAGCCATGGGGGAGCCCTTGGCTTCAAATGTTGGATAATACAGAGGTTAAAAATTATTTGCCTTGGGGCCCCTGTGTGGCTCAGTTGGTTAAGCACCTGCCTTTAGCTCAGGTCATGATCCCGGAGTCCTGGGACCGAGCCCCACAGGAGCTCCCTGCTCGGTGGGGAGTCTCCTTCTCCCTCTGCCCCTCACCCTGCTCTCATGATCTCTTTCTCTCTCTCTCTCAAATAAATACAAATAAATAAATAAATCTTTTTTTTAAAGTTATCTGGCTTATTTAAAAAATCTATCTAAATTAAAAGAAAACATAATTTCATCAAGGATATCAGTGAGCCATCAAATAACCTTGGCTTCAATATTTCTCAAGTATTGAACTATGAGATTTATATGTTCATTTCATATTCCCCCAGAAACCTAAAGGGAAATGTGCCTGATCTTATGGCTAAAGGTAAAGCATCCCTACCTAAGGAAGACATTACCACAGTCCAGAAAACGAGATTCCCCCCTCTTCTCCCACAGAACACATCTGGGGAAGCTGCTGGGAATGCACCCGTGCCCAAAGTAAGAGGGGCTCCGAACTGAGCACTTAGGCGACTGGCAAGAATCCTGAGCTCCTCACATTGGAATCAGTCTTACAGGTGCCCAAGGCCAGTGCCTCTGGACCCAACTTCATCTCTGTGGAGTGAAGGAGAAGGAGACAGAGGGGCCACAGAGACAGCAGATGCAGGGGCAGGGTGCGATGGGGCAGGGTGCGATGCCCAGGACTTCCAGCAGACGGCTCCCTTCCTGCCCCTGTGAAGGCACCCCTCTCCCAATAACACTGCTGGGGAATCCTTCCGAGACACTGCAACACATGTTTCGTTTATGTCAGTGCGCTTCTTTAAGGTTATGTGAAGGTCATATGATTAGCTGAGCAGATGCTGGCCAACACTCAGGTGATTGATGGAAATTAGAACCAGGAGAGTGTGGTACGCTCACAAAGCCACTCAGGTGTTAGTAAACCATAGAGCAAAGGCCATCTCAGCTTTCACAATCTCATCCTTGTGTTCACGTATCCATGGTCCACATCCATTCTTGACATTCTCTTTCTTCAGGCTGTGTTCACTCTTTTTTTGATTTGTGATGATGTCCCCGAAAGTGTTCATTTACCTTCTCTTCTAAAAAAAATGATAAAAAAAAATAAAATAAATAAAAAATAAATAAAAATAAAAATAAAAAAAATGATACATTACAGAGCAAGTGTGGGTGGAGGAGAAATATCCAGAGAAAACCACATAACGAAGAGCATGTCAAATCTCACATTGTTCCTGTTGACACATCCTTGACGTGGGTATGCTAAGGAAATTTCAAAAGCCCGGATTATTTTTAATAAGAGAAATACACATGAACTCAAAATCCTTAGATTCCCTTTGTGTATTTGGCTATAACATTTCTTATATGTCATGAAAAGACCACAACTAGAAGGGGAAAAAAAGTCAGGGCCGAAATAACCAGAAATAACCTCTGGAAAACTGAAACCACATATGCTGAGGTACATTGAAAAGATTTTTTTTTGTCTCCTTGCGTATAAACTTACATACATACAAGACTTATAGACATCTGCAGGGCTACATTTAATCTTCAGAAGTATTCCAGTACACAACAGCCTCCTCAGTCACTGACCTCCTATTAGACCCGTCTTTCCCACGTGACTTAACCCCTACATATATGCCATCTTTGACTGATTTTACCTTTCATGCAAGTTTTCCACTCCTTTCAAGGAGTTTCCATCTATTTGAGAACACTCAAAAATGCTATTGTTCTTTTGAAGTCACACACAGTCTCAGTGCAATTTTGCACATGGCAAGGAAGGTTTAGGTAGTCACTGATTTGTGTGTCACATGCAATATACTAGATGTGCATCAGCTAGAAACCAAGGGACCAATAAGTATTTCCAATGCTAATGCCCTGCACACTCCAAGTTCAGAACCAGTTGAGAGACACAGGATCAGAGAGATGAAAAAGAAAATGTGAGCTTGATTACCAATGAAGCTGTTCTAGAGGGTGTATCTTAGAAAGCCAGCCTCCATTGGCTTCCTAACACCTCCCATCAAAATTGGACAGACTCACTCACTAATTCCTGGGGCAGCTGGCCCACAGGTCTCCCACAGCATTGCTAGCCAGCAGCCCAGCAGACTGTCGAAGGCACCTTTGGGGGCAGAAAGAAATGAAAATGAGAAGACCCAGAGGAGTAAACCAAGTTTTGGCTCCTTTTCCAAATATCACTGAGCAGATAAATCTCTCCTTCTCCCATGGGGAAGAGTTAGTAAAGAACTTAAAAACATCATTCTTATCTCCTAGGGATTATAAACTCTTTTTTCTCTGAGAAGAGTAGGGCATCTTCCTGTTTAAATTTCACAGATGCTTGATTTTTTTTTCTCCCTGGATGTTAATCTACTGTCCTGTGGGGATAATTTATATTTATTATGTGCCAAACCCAACACCCAACACATAATTCAAGATAACCCTCCTCATAAATTCTATGTATAGGATTTATATACCCCAGATGGGTGGAAGTTTTGATCTTTGGAATTGAGCAGATTTTTATAATTCATGAAATGCCCTGAAATTCACATAGCTCTGTTCCTCATGTTTCGTAAGGAGGCTTCTATGTTCTAGGAGATTATGGAGCAAAGACATTGAAGTAAACGCTAAGCTTGGAGAATCCACTATAAGGACGTTGAGAAATGTTTTTGGATATATGGGATTTATTCCATAAGAATGTCCTCTCTGGCTCTTTCCAACTCAATAATATATTAAGTTTAGGAAAGGCCTGTTTTTTTAAGACTGCTTGAAAGTATCACAAATTTGTGCTGGCACACCAGGCCAGAGCACCATCAGAAAAGGTATCATGATTCTTAATTCTTAGCCTTGAGTAAATGACTTGTCTTAGACACCTTAATAAAAAGACAGGCATGATCGGAGTTTTTGATCAGAGTTTTACACACTAGAAGTACACTCATGGATGTACAGTCATGGATGTTCACAGAATGTGTTAGTAGGAGAGGTAGATAAAACTAGATGCTGGAGCAAACAACTCCTAAACCATAAGAGCTTATTTTACACAGTAAACATTTGTTTAGAGCCCCAGCCACTCTTCAGTAAGAGTCAGGGGAGGGTTCTGCTCCTCATTCAGCCATCCCAGGCTCCTCTGGTCTTCTGCTTTCACCTTTGTCTAGGTCTTTAGAATTCTTTTCACTCGGCCCAAGCATGAGGAAAGAGCATGAGGATGAGGGCTGGGATGTTTGGGTTGGTTTTGCCCTCAAAGAGCCAGGCCTAGAAATGGCACACACATGAACTTCTGCTTGGACTTCTTTGGTCAGAACTCAGCCACGTGCCACAGCTGCTGCAAGGGGACTGGAAATAGAGTTTGCAGAGTGCCCAGGAGGGGTAGTGATCACAGCAGCTTAGGAACAGCCAGAACCAAAACAATCCAGTGACAAAAGACCACATATTGTATGATTCGATTCACATGAAACATCCAGGACAGGTTAATCTACAGAGACAGAAGTAGATTGATGGTCACTTAGGAATGGAGGGTGATACCTAAAGTATATGGAGTTTCTTTTTGAGATGATAAAATGTTTTGAAATTGACTGTGGTGATGGTTGCACGTCACATATATGTGAATATGCTAAAAACCATTTCATTGTAAATGGAGAGTTGTAGGGTATATGAATTTCATCTCAATACAACTTTAAAGGAAAAACAAGGACCAGTTGGATATATGGCAGTTCTTTGCATTAGCTTTGCAACTTTTTTTGTAAAAATCTAAGTATTCTAAGATAAAAGATTACTTTTTTAAACGATTTTTTTAACGATTTTTTTTAAAGCCAGGGCCAATCTCCAGGCAAATGAATTTTCTTCTGTAATGGCTTCCCTCCCACCCATTTCTCAGTGAAATCTGGTGGAACTGACCGCCAAGGGCTGTATACTTCAGGTCAGAAAGTTTCCCCTTTCAGAGGAGTTTTCAATCCGACTGAGGCTCAGAGTCCTATCCTGTAAAGTAAGAAAAAGGTAGTTTATTGTATTGATTCAGATATTACATCTGAAAGCCTGTGGTAATCCAGGCATCTAGTTGCCTCTTGATTTTAACATATTAATAATTTAAGCTCTTCAAAAGGAAATGGAATATTCAAAATGTAAACAACCCAATAAAATTGGTTTAAGACTTAAGTAGATACTTCACCAAAGAAGATATTCAAATGCTCAATGTTATAGAAAAAATGTTTGTGTCACCCTCCTAATTTCATATATTGAAATTTTCTGATGTGATATTACTAGAAGATGGGACAAGAGAATGTGATTGGGTCATTAGAAGGCGATTAGTTAGCACCCTTTATAAGAAGAAACACAAGAGAAGAGCCCCCTATCTCTATCTCTCTCTCTCTATCTCTATCCCTCTACTTATCTTTCTTTCTATCTCTATTCCTTCATGTCTCTTTCTTTCCAGCATGTGAAGATACAGCAAGAAAACAGCTGTCTACAAGCCAGGCACTGGTCTCTTCCCAGCCTCCACACCTCTAAAAAATAAATGTTTGTGGTAAAGCCACCCAGGCTATGGTATTCTTGTGATACCACCCAGAATGGACAAAGACACTCAATAGGCATATGAAATGGTGCTCAACTTCATTAGCTATCAAGGAAATGCAAAGCAAAATCACAGTGAGATACTTTCACACAGTCACAATAATGGCAAAAATTTTTTTTAAGATTTTATTTATTTATTTATGAGAGACACAGAGGGGGCGTGCAGAGACATAGGCAGAGGGAGAAGCAGGCTCTACGCAGGGAGCCCAATGTGGGACTTGATCCTGGGACTCCAGGATCATGCCCTGGGCCAAAGGCAGGCGCTAAACCGTTAAGCCACCCAGGCGTCCCATAATGGCTAAAATTAAAACTAACTCTTCCAAATGTTGACAAAGATGTGGAATAACTAGAACTCTCATAGGTTACTGGTGGGAGTTTAAAAGCATACAGTCACTTTGAAAACAAATTGGCATTCTCTGATAAATTTAAGTATTCACCTACCCTATGGCCTAGCAGTAACACTCCTAGGTATAGACCAAGCAAAACAAATGTATGTGTTCATAAAAAGACCTGTCCATTAATAATAATTTTATTCACAAAAAAAATTGAAAACAGCCCAGATTTCCATCAATAGAAAAATGGGTTAACCAGCTGTGGTATACATATAATTTTACTCATATGTGGAATTTGAGAAAGAAAACAGATGAACATATGGGAAGGGGGAAAAGAAATGAGAGAGGAAAACAAATCATGAGAGACTCTTAATGATAGAAAACAAACTAAAGGTTGATGGAGGGAGGTGGGTGGAGGATGGGCTAGATGGGTGATGGGTATCAAGGAGGGTACTTGTTCTGATGAGCACTGGGTGTTGTAAGTAAGTGATGAATCACTGAATTCTACTCCAGAAACCAATATTGTACTGTATATTCACTAACTAAAATTTAAATTTAAAAAAAATGACAAAAAATTACAGCATATTCATGCAGGAATACTATGAAGCAAAGAAAAAAACAAATATACTACTGATATACATAATACAGATAAATCTCAAAAATAACATGCAGAATGAAATAATGCATAAATGGAAGAACACATATGGTCCCATTTATAGGAAGTTCTTGAGCATAGAAAGCTGAACTATATGATAGATAGCAGGTCAGAGGTTTCCTGTGGTTGAGAGCCGTGAGAATAGGAACTAACTGGAAAGAAGTATAAAAGAACTTTCTAGGAGGATGAAATCATTTTATGTGGTAATCACGATGTGTACATTTGTCAAAATTCCTTGTGCTGAATACTTAGGATTTGTGCACTTACTGAATACAAAAAAGTGCAATTGGTTCTTGAACAACATGGGGGTCAAGGGCCCTGACCTCTCATGCAGTCGAAGGTCGCTATATAACTTTTGATTCCCCTCGAACTCACGACTACTAGCACACTGTTGACCAGCTAGCCTTGCCTAGCCCACACAAAGAGTGGACTAACACACAGCTGGTATGTGATATGTATTATGTGCTGTATTCTTAATAAAGTAAGCTAGAGAAAAGACAGTGTTATGAAGAAAATCATAAGACAAAATACATTCACGTTACTGTACTGTATTAATTAGAAAAAATACACATACAGGTGGAAGCAAGCGGTTCAGACTTTTGCTGTTCAATGGTCACTGATAATGTTAATATGGAAGAGAAGGAAATGGGGCCAATGGAAGGATAACAGACACTATCCCACCCTCTTGTTTGCATGTACGCTAATTGTCTGCATGTGTGTCCCACCACTGCCCTCCCGGGTACCCAGGTCCCCACGATGAAGAGCCCCTGAAAATACTCCCATCACTGTCATCTAAAGACAACTCTGCAAACCACACCCCATGTAAACACTGCAGGTCAATATATTCCATATTACAGTAAAAAAATAATAATAATCACCTCTCCTCCAGACACGTCTTGGATCACATTTTTTCCTAAGTTATATAAAGCCTATAAAAACAGGAAATAAAGCATATTGAAGACATCAGAGAAAAAAAATATCCAAAATAGACTAACATGCAAACGAAGCCTATGAGAAAAGACAGAGGATGCATTTTTTTTTAAGTTCCAAAAATATGCCGGCCAAAACTCAGGAGAGGAGGAAATGAGAAGCCGGGGATGGAATGGCAATCAAAGGCAAGGAAAACACAGAACATTCAAAGCATTGTGCACAAGCATGGGGGCGGGGGCGGGCGGGGGTGAGGGGCCAAGTCAGTCTGCATATTAACTTACCCGGGCACCCAGCTACAACGGGAACCTCACTACTTAAGGCTCATGTCTTCTACAAGAGCAGAAATTGAATCAAAGTTAGAGGCAGAATTCCATTAAAATGCTGAGACTTAGGCTTCGGTGTCATAAAAACGATCAGCTACTTGTTAGTAAACCTTGGATTTTCTTCTAATAACTCACCGGACCTTAGTTTGCACCGTGTTCGGTTACCCCCTCTTGACGGTGTTCGCAGCCTTCAAGGTAGGAACAAATTGTGTGCACGTGCATCGTGCCTTTGTACAAATAAAATCAGTGCACTTATGACGTCTGTTTACGGATCGCACCCACGAAGGTGTCTGACTTACTGCTGTGTGTCCCCGTGGTTGTAACTTGATCTGTTTCTCTTAAATCATTTGATTTTTGCATATTTCGGGTCTACACTGTGAGGAACATAAAGGTTCATCCACATTACATCTCCTTCTTGAACTGTAAATTTTCCCAAATTGAAGCAACTCTTTCTCATCGAAGGCTTTCCCTGAGACACTATCTTTAGAGCCGTCTGTGTTCCCGGCTTTGGTTTGGTTAGAAGTTACCTGTTCTTTTTACTTGTAATGTTCTTCTGTTGTTTTCTTATAGGCGCACTCGTATGCAACAGTGCTTGGCTATATTTCAGTGGCAGCGGTGACAGAGTGTTGTTGCTTGGGTTTTTTCTGGCTTCTCTTGGAATTTTGTTTTCTTCGGGAGGATGGGGTTCTTGGTACGTTCTCCTACCCTTCTGGACCAACAGCAACTCTCACGGCCCCATCCTAGATCTTGCAGCCACTCTGCCACCAGCAGCCCTCATTTAAACACCTTACTGTCTGCCTAGGACCACTATTGGCATTCCTGGTATTACTGGTCGACGGATCCTCAGCCCCACTAGGACCCACAGACAATTGAGCACACCCCTTCGTCACTGCTCACACTTTCAGGTGAGACTTCAGAGGCTGTCACTCTCAACTCTGTGCACTTGCCTGTTTGCCATCATCAGAGAAACCTGGCAAATCCAACCCGTTAAAGCTAGCACTGCTTATTCTTCACCTGCATCCATGCAGGGAAACTCAGATGAACTTGGAGCATCACTGAAATCACTTTTACCTCCATCACTGGTTTTCCCCTACATTTTCTGCCCCCTGGTTTCTCTGGAAATCTAACCGTGTGCTCCCTTACATTCCAGGAACAAAATTTCTGGCTCTCTGGTGATGGAAGCTATTTTTGCAGCAAAAGATTTGTTCTTTTTCACAACTTTTCCTCCTGCTTGGATTTATTCAACTTCCTCTCCTCACCAATCTTCTATCAAGTTATATGATGGTTAGTAACACACTAAGAACAAGCTAAATGCTTTTTCATTTTAGTGAAAGAGGATGAAATAAATACTAAGTGGGTAGGGCTGAACCAGATCATAAGGGCTGGCTGGGAGACTTGCTTTATCTCCTGTGGCCCTTTCGGTGAGTGACAGAAGCAAAGAGAAGTCAGTCTAGAGAAAGATCCAGCAAGGGCCCTGTATCTATTCCCATGTGCCAACATACTCTTATAGCAAAATTATTTTGTCCCTAGGGAAAAGAAAAAATATAACTAGGCCCCTGAAGAAAAAGAGAGCAGAAAAACATATTACCCAGCCACATTAAGAATGTTTTTTTTTTCTTTTAAATGATCAGTCCCTAGAATAAACATTAAATTTAAAAGGTTTTATTATTTTACTTGGTTTCACTACCTGAAAATATATCTGCAAAATAGATCGGCTATGTCCTTTATTGCAGGCTTAATGGAATTTTGGCATCAAAAGCTTGATCCATTTTTGGTCCTTACCTTATAAAACTTCATGTCTATCATATCCCTTAATGGACATAAGAGGTCATTAAAGCTCCAGACTTTTTGCAGCCCAGGCCTGGAAAGTGACAAAGCCCATTTTTGAAATTTAGTGATGGTCAGTGTTATTAAGACAATTCCCAGGATCTAATTGGATTGAAACCCCCATTTCTGCTGATGACCTTTTTGAACCTGCTTTCATAATTCATGGTTCCTGAAGGCAGGCCCCACATCCAGTGGTCAATTTGAGCAACAAGGGGGAGAGATGATTCACCATCTTGCAGCCAAAGGAAGCTCAGTCTTCTGAGCAGTGTGGACCCAGATGGAGAAGCGGCTCCTGCAGCCCTTAGGTTCACGAAATTAGGTTTTGGTCAGATGAGTCTCCACAGAGAGAACAACCAGAACATTCTTCTCCATCACTACTGTCCTTCGGGGAGCTGGCATAAGGTAGGCGTCATCAGCATGGCTGCAGAAATGCCAAAAAATAGCTGTACAATTAAAAAGATCATTGCAGAGGCACCTGAGTGGCTCAGCAGTTGAGCATCTGCCTTTGGCTCAGGTTGTGATCCCAGGGTCCTGGGATTGAGTCCCACATCAGGCTCCACGCAGGGAGCCTACTTCTCCCTCTGCCTGTGTCTCTGCCTCTCTTCTCTCGCTCTCTCTCTCTCTGTGTGTGTGTGTGTGTCTCGTGAATGAATAAATAAAATTTAAAAAAATAAAAAGATCACTGCATTTGAGATGAGTTGGTAGCTTCAAGTATAGCCTTGCAGTTTATTTCCTGGACAGGGTCTGGAGGAGAGAATTGGGAATCAATACAGCATCACCAACTTTGGAGTTAGAAATGCAAGTATTTCAGCTCTGCCACTCATTTGCCATTGGCCTCAGGCAAGACACAGTGCCTCTCTGGGCTTCAGTACAATGGAGATATCAGCACTTACCATGGTTGTTCAGTGAGATCACAATAGAAAGTACATACAAAATAAATAATGTGCTAAATAAATCAGTATACTTTTTATTTTAAGATTTTATTTAATTACTTGAGAGAGAGCAAGCAAAAGAGCACCAGTCAGATGGATGGACAGAGGGAGAGGGATGAGCAGACTCCCCGCTGAGCAGGAAGCCCAACTCAGGGCTCAATCCCAGGACCCTGAGCCGAAGGTAGATGCTTAACCTACTAAGCTCCCCCAGGTGCCCCCATAAGTCAATCAGTACTCTTATGTTGCCATAGGACCTATTCCAAAGTCTGAAATTTCCAAGGACTCCAAATTTCTTATCTCTTTTTCCTATGCCACTACCTTCAACAGAGTGACAAGAATCAGGGACTTGCACACAGTAGATCTCTGGAAATACTTATTAGTTTCGTTTAATTAACTGTATCTTCAACCCTGATTAAATTCCCATTGCTGCTCTAAGGCACAACAGACTCCACAGCCCCCAGAAAAGCAGACTGATCCCAGAGCTTCCAAACTAATCTGGAGATGGGAAGTTTGGGCAGAGAGGCTCAGGAACAGAACAATAAATCAAGAGAAGCACTGTCTGGGGCTGAAATGGGGTCCAATTATTAGTATCCTGGGCACATGGATAAGGACTAGCATCATCCTGGGTGATGCCACTGCTCTAGCAAATTCCCCATGACCCATTTTAATTCAGACTTTTCAGAACCCCCTAGAAGACTTAAGAGTTCCTAAGATTATCCCAGAATTTAGGAGTGAAACGTGATCACCCCAATGGCTAGCCAGTTACTTGAAATGACCAAGACTCTTGCTGAGATTTAGGAGTAAATGGACCACCTTGAGGGAGGAATTTTTTTCACATTCTCACCTATAAAAGCAGACACATGGTATAATCACATCCACCCGTTCTGATATAATGTATTTATAACTTTGTTATTGCAAAAACCAAAGGTCATTGCTATGGAAGTCATGGTAAAGTCCAACTAAGGTCAGTTATTTCTCTTTTTCTGATGTGGTCAGCTGAGTTCAGCTTACACCGAAAACTAGAGCTTTGATGTCTTGCAAAGCCCCAATCATAGAAGGTCAGACAATTAGTGGAGATATTTAATGTTCCCATAAACCTTTTGCTCTATCGCGTAGGTTTGGAATCCAAGTGAAAATGGAAAGAAAAGCCATCCCACAGATTCTCATCAGTAACTTTATTGGCCCTGACAGTTAGCCAGTAACGCAGGCCAGGTGGACACTTCCCTCATGGGAGTTCAGGCATTGCTACATATGGTTTTCAGTGGACTGACTGCAGCCATCCCTGGGGGCTTAGCTTACAAGCATTAGAATTCACACCTGCTATTCAAAAGATCAGGAAGCAGGGCTTGCTCTCACTCTCAAAGAAGAGATTATGGAAGGGTTATGCTCCACCTTCCTCTTGAATTAAAAGTACAGCTGCATATATGAGTAAAATCATGCAGTATTTGTCTTTCTCAGTCTGACTTATTTCACTAAGCATAATACCCTTAAATGCATCTGTGTTGTCACAGATGGCAAAATCTCATCTTTTTTAATGGAAACAAAACAAATGAATAAAGAAACAAACAAAAAGTAGAATCATACCTATAAATACAGAGAACGAAATGTTAAATGAAAGGGAAAAGGAGGATGGGGAAATGGGTGAAAAAGAATAGGACATACAGGCTTCCAGTTATAAAATGAAGTTGGGGGGCACCTTACTGTTTCAATCAGTCAAGCATGTGACCCTTGATCTTGGGGTCATGGGTTCGAGCCCCACATTGGATGTAGAGATTGTTTAAAAATGAAATCTTTAAAAAAATTAAAATAAGATAAAATAAAATGAATAAGTCAGGAGAATAAAGGGGACAACATAGGAAATAGAGTCAATGATATTATAATAGTATCACCCTGGTGGTGAACATAGCATAACAGATAGAAAAGTTGTATCACTATGTCATATACCTGAAACTAAAAGCACCTAAATACATAAAGCAGACAAACAAACAAAAACAAGCTGACTCTTAAATACAGAGAATAAACTGGTGGTTGCTGGAGGGGATGTGGGTGTTGGGCAGGTAGCAATAGATGAAGGGGATTAAGAGGTGAAAATGTCCAGTTATAAAATAGATAAGTCAGAGGAATGGAAAGTACATCAGTAAGATAGTCAATAATATTATAATAATGCTGTATGGTGACAAATAGTGACTACACTTATCATGGTGAGCATTGAGTAATGTTCAGAATTGTTGAATCAATACATTTTACACCTGAAACTGAAATAAAATATAATGTGGTATGTCAATTATACTTCAAAAATAATTTTTTAAAAAAGAAAAATATAGCTCATTGGTGGTCAAATATCAGCTTGAAGATAAAGAATAGTCTTTGGCAAAGTTTACCCCAACATGCCTTCAAATAAAGGAAAGTAGAAAAATCTAAAGTACAGCATAGAGCTAAATTTAAGCTTCTTCAAAGGACACTAAAATACAGGTAAATGTCCTTTCTTTTATTAGAACTACTTATATCAAATAGTGGTTATGGTTTCTTAATGTCTTTACTTGCTAAAACAAAAAATTGGAGATCATTGTTATATTCATCCCTCCTCCCCCTCCACACACTTCCATTAAAAAAAAACAAAAACAAAAACAAAAACTTGCTGGTCCTTAAAATCCAGAAATGTGAAGTATCTGGAGAAAGGAAAATAGCATGGTGTCTGTGTTGTAAACTAGCTGTGAGATCTCAAGCAAACTCCTAAGACTCTATGGTCTTTAGTTTCTTCACCAGGAAATTGGGGATGAATGGAACCTGTGTACCCACCAAACGTAAAATTGCCCATGGGTTGGAGACTTGGGCAAAGTCAAGCCTTGAGGTCTCCTGTGGGTCACACACATAATAAATGGTAATTTTTTAAAGACTTTTTAATGATGGAAATCAATTAGGTAAATTTCTGATATCCATAACATTGGACAAGTCTAGTCAAGAAATTTTCGCAATATGAAAATATTAGGGACATTTTTTTTCTTTTCTTCTAACCTCCCTTTCTTCCTTCCTTCCTTTTTTCTAACAGTGCCTGTGACAGCCCCTCCTCCTCACCTCATTTTGCTATCCCTAGCTCTCTTTTGTTTTTAAAATGCCAAAAGTACAGACATTGGCACCAGAAGAAGTTTATATGTGGAGGCATAGCCCTATCTTAACCTTCCTGGCTGTCCTACTCTTCCCAAATTTCACTTGGGAGCTAATGATTAATCAGCCCCCACAGCAGGGCTTATAGCATTGGCCAGTTCTCCCCTGCTGCAATCAAGAGCTCATAAATCTAACGAGGTAAAGGACAGAGGGCAGCCAACGAACCTCTTTTAGAAAGAGCTGAGAGTGTCAAGGCAAGATCTCTGGGAATATTATGGACCCAATCCTGGCCTTGGCTTTTTGTTCCAATCAACTGCTAAAGATTCATAATACAATATTGCCTTCTAAAATTGTGCTCAGCACATACCTCAGACTTTCAGCTCTTCAGATCCCAGAGCAAGAGTTCACTGTGAAGCTTAATATTCTCTGAATCTCCAACACTACAGAATCTTAAGACAGAGCCCAAGAAACAAGATGCAGTGGGTCCAAATCTTAGTTCTGCCATTTACCAGCCACTGATCAGCAATTTACTTAATCCTACTCAGGACCAGTTTCCTTACCATTAAAATGAGATTCAACAATGGTCTATCATCAAGCTTCAATGACATGATGCCAAGAAAACTTAGCACAGTATTGGGCATATAGAAGGTTTTCAAAACATGAGTTGTTAGTGGTATCTCAGGGTTTGTCTACTAAAGAAATTGCCAAATTTTTTAGCTCAGTACCTTTATGCTTTAAAATTATGGAAGACCTCAAAGAACTTTTGCTTGTAAGGGTTATGTCTATTGATACTTAGTGTATTTCATAATAAAACTTAAAAAAAAGTCTAAAACACAAAAGTACAGAGCCCATTCTCATCAGAGCAATAACATCATCATATGTCATCTAGCTTCTGGAAAACTCCACTGTGCACTCCAAGACAAAGACAATGGAAAAAGTAAAAAACAGCTTAACATAATAGCTCTCTGTCCTTGACAGACCTCACATCACACATTGAAAATCATGGGTGTATTATATTCTTCTATTTTCAGGCATTAATATACTTTAAAATTCCCCATACTGTAGGCTGTCCTGCTCACTTAAATTTCATCAGGTGAAGAAGCCAAGTCTCCTTTTAATAAGCTATTCACAATTGGTACCAAGAGTTCTCCTTTATATTATAATCTGCATAATTAGGTCTATAATTTGTCTCATTTCTTCTAATTCTCTTCTTAACAGAAGTGGGGAATGTCTAATAACAGTAATAATTGCTACTATATACTGGGCACCGATATACCAGGCACTGTGCCAGAAGCATAAAAAACAAGTTACCTGATTCGATCCTTACAGTCACTCTACAATGTACCCATTATTATTCCAATTTTACAGTTTTTTTCTGAGGAAACAGAAAAGTTAAGCAACTTATACAAAATCATATTAGAAGTTGGTGCACTCACAAGGAATCCAGACCTCCCTGATTCTAAACAACCTCTACAATTTATTCTGCCTTCCTGGCTCACTACACAAACACTTCACAGTTGTTTTGTCTTCTTATTTTTTAAGATAAAAGGTATAGCAGTGATTGAGTAATAATCTCTTATTCGTCTTAAAACAAATTTAATTCACTATTAAATTCTCACTGCCATGTTTACAGAAATTGACAAGTTGATCTACAATTTATATGGAAATGCAATGAATTCACATCGAAAATGATCTTGAAAAAGAAGCTGGAGGATTTCATACTTCCCAATTTCAAAACATACTACAAAATTATAATAATCAAAACAGCATGGTAGTGGCCTAATGATAGACACAGGTCAACAGATAGAATTGAGAGACCAAAAATAAAGCTGGATTTTCAACAAAAATGCCAAGACTAATGGGGAAAAATAGTTTTCTCAATAAATGGTTCTGGGACAACTGAATATCAACTGCAAAAGAAAAAAGGTGAACCCCTACTTCACACCATATACAAAAATTAACTCACAATGAACCAAAGACTCAAATATAAAAGTTAAAACTATAACCCACCCCCCCCAAAAAAAATATAAACTATAAAAAAACCTTAGAAGAAAACATAGGAGTAAATATTCAGGACCTTGGATTGGGCAATGGTTTCTTAGCTATGACACTGAAAGCACAAATGACAAAAAGTAGGTATTTTGAGCTTCATCAAAATTAAAAACTTTCAAGGGACTCCTAGGTGGTTTAACGACTGAGCGTCTGACTGAGCGTCTGGCTTCAGCTCAGGGTGTGATCCTGGGCTCGAGGATCAAGTTCCACATTAGGCTCCCTACGGGGAGCCTGCTTCTCTCTCTGCCTGTTTCTCTGCCTCTCTCATGAATGAATAAATAAAATCTTTTAAAAAATATTTTAAAATTTAAAAACTTTCATGTTTTAAGAGAATCCATTAAGAAAGTGAAAAGACATTCCATAGGGTGGGAGGAAATATTTGCAAATCATATGTAAGGGATTGTCCCAGAATATATAAAGAACTCTGACAGTTCAACAATACAAAGACAAATGACTCAATTTAAAAATGCATAAAAGATGTGAGTAGACATCTTTCCAAAGAAGATATACAAAGAGCCAACAAGTACATAAAAACATGCTCAGCACCATTAGCCATCAGGGAAATACAAATCAAAACCACCTTGAAAGACCAGTCCGCACACATTAGAAGGTCTAAAATAAAAAAGAAAGACAATAACAAGTGTTGGAAAAAATGTAGAGAAATTCGAGCCCGCATACAAACTGCTAGTAGGAATATAAAATGATGCAGATACTCTGGAAAACAGGTAGTTTTTCAAAAGTCTAGGGTTTTCTGAGGACTCAGCAATTCCACTCATAGGTATAGACCCTATAGAACTGAACTCATGTTCAAGCTAAACTTGTACATGAATACTCATAGCAGTGTTATTCATAATCAAAATTGTCCCCAAATATCCATCAACTGGCAAAGTATTATATAACTTCATTTATGTATGTCCGTATTAGGCAAATCCAGAAGGACAAAAGTAGATTCATGGTTGACAGGGAGTGGGGGAAGAGTTGGATGGGGTATGTCTGCTAAAGTGTACCAGGTTTCTTTTTGAGGTGACAAAAATGTTCTGAAATTAGATAGTCATGGTTGCACAACTTTGAATATACTAAAAACTACTGAATTGTACACTGTTAAAAAGTTTTATAGTATGTGAAATATATCTCACTAAAGCTGTTATCTGAAAAATATTAAATGCTATCCTGAATTGGCTTTTATATAATTGCATTCCTTCTGTTTTTCTTGACCTTCTAATCCACCCCAGGCAGTGAATCTGGAAACAAGTTATTAATTTTATTTAGTTGAAGTAATCTGTATTGCTAAAGGCTGAAGAAATACAGTCTAAACCCAAGAAAACCATATCATAAATTAAAGCTAGAAAGTACATGTAAATAAAACCAGTAATGATTCAAGATTTCAGCTTGTGAGTGTAGGCGTTATCCAGAGGAAATGTGTTCCATGGGTGGGGAAAAAGATGGGACTGCTTTTCATGGGCAGGGTTGAATCATTTTAAGCAAAGAATAAATAAATGCCAAGCCCCCAGTGTTTGCCTTCCAGATCCTGGTTTCCCCCTGAATTCACCCACATTCTGTAAGCTCCAGGAGACATTGCTGAAGGCAGCTGATGCCCAAGAGCCAGCGCCAGAGTCCTGCCTTCTGTCAGCAACCTGGGACCTGCCGAAGAGCCACGAACCCACTAGTCTCTCGGATACCAGCTGTCCCCCAGGGCTTCCTGCTGAGGCCAGCACTCCAAGCCAGCAGTCTGGGAGCCAAACACTTCCTGACACTGGGCAGAATCGCAAAATCTGGAAAAGCTGAGCAAGTTCATTTGGGAAGGTAGAATAACAAGAGGATGAGATAAAATGAGACATTTGGAAAAATGAAGGAGGAAAAGTCAAATTGCCCAACAGGCTTTAATACTATTTCAAAGTTGACAGGTCGTAAATATTCTTGTTTTAGCCTGTGAAAAATACTGCAGATTCTTTAAACTTGTAACTTTGAAGCTAATCTTTTTAAAGCAATGGCAAGATTGAGTTTAGTGTTTGTGCAGGGGGAGGAGGGAAAGGGCAAGAAGGACGGGAGGCTGGCTGGTGGTGTTGCCTTCCTGTCTTACCATCATTCCTAAGACATAAGCAACCATATTTGCCCTAAGAACTACCAATAAAAAGGCAAGTCAGGAAATCAAAGAAGTAGTCAAAGGTTTCCAAGCCCCACCTCCAGCTTCTAAACAGTCCCAACATTCCTTATGGGAAATCATCGTGTCCCACTTTGGGAATATTGATGTTCTGACAAAATCTGAGCCTCTCGAAATGCAAATATTTTATTGTCCATGAAGAGGACATTCATTAAATTAAAGCCAAAGAGAGGAAATGGGAGGAAAAATTCATGAAGTGCAATAAGAATCAAAGAGATGAAAAAATAAATAAATAACTCAGACCAAGCACCATTTTGCTGACTTACATACAAATAATCAGAAACATACTATGCAGATTAAATCTTCCTTTGATTTTGAATAGGCAAAGTGTTCAGCAAAACTAAACCCAAAACAGCAAACATGCATGGGGTTTTGCCAGGCCTCAAAATAGCTGGAAAAATTTTAAAAGCTTAAGATTTTGTTTCTCCTAAAATATCTAGATGCCTTCAGGCTAACAATTTCCCCTGCCAACGGTGACTAATAGAAGAGAAACTGGGAAGCCAAACCTCTCTCCCTACCCAAATCTGGGTCTATTTACTGTGAAAGTTTTCACTAACCTTAGTTAAACTATTTTAACTCGTTTGTTTGCAAGTATAATGCTTTTTTAAAAAGAAAGGAGCTGAGCTTCTTTTATGAACCAATCCTATATAGAAGTCAATACAAAAAAGATGATGTAAGTTTCCTTCTGGATAAGAGAAGAGAAAATTGGTGAAAGATGAGAGACCATATGAGGCTCTTTGGTCAAGATTCCACTTGCCTGTACTCCTTGAAAATCGCCTCGATCTCAATCCTAACAGTTCATGCCTGAGCGTACACAATCGGCCATAAAGCACATTTCTGTGACGTGCACTATTTCCTATGTGATTAACAAATAAGGGAATTATGTAAGGAGGAGTTCCATGGATTCATACGTGATTTGTCCCAGGGTGTTAAAGTCAAACACAACTGAGCCACCAAGCATACCAAGAGTGCTGACTGCTGCAAAGCCACCGAGGAATAGAACACTGTGTAAGAAGCCCACTCACTCCATGTTCTTCCTTTTTGCTCAGTTCACCATATGCCCCTTATAACAAGGGCATATTGCTCTGTTCTCCCCAAGCTTTGTGCATGATACGCTTGTCTTCACAACTCAGGCTTTCCTGGACTTACATCTCCTCCGATCAAACAACTTTCATCTTTTTTTTTAAAGGTAAAGTTCCATATTTTAGTGATATTTCTATTTTTTTTGAAACAATGCCTTTTAAAATGTGTTAGTGTTTTTGTGATGATTGTTTGTGTTGTCTAGTTATACAGGTGCAAAGGTCAAAAGATGCCCTGTTCTGTCAAGTGCTCAATTTTGCAGAATCCAACATTCTTTAGAATACCTATATCACATGACAATACAAACTCTGTGCCAGTGAAATAGAACGATCATTTGTCTATTTATCTGAGATGGCATCTAATCTTGTTCTAGAGAATCCATGACATTTGTTGGATTGTTTAACTGGACACTTTGAACCTTTGCATTAACCAAAGAAATCAGATTACTGGGGCACCTAGGGGGGCTCAGTCAGTTAAGTGTCCAGCTCTTGAGGTTTCAGCTCAGGTCATGATCTCAGAGTGGAGAGACAAGCCCCTCAATGTGGAGTCTCCTTGGGATTCTCCCTCTGCCTCTGCCCCTCCTCCCTGCTTACATACACTCTCACTCTCTCCACCTAAAATAAATAAATAAATCCTAAAAAGGAAGGAAGAACCCAGACTAGTGTTTTTCCTCAAGTTCATTTTATCTATTTTTATTTTTATTTATTTTGTAGTCCCAACTCAGAGCCCCATCCTACAATCCTGAGATCATGACCTCAGCTGAAATCTGAGAGTTGGAGGCTTAACTGACTGAGCCCCCCCCCCCAGGCGTCCCTCCCCAAGTTCATTTGAGAGCACACATTTGGTCAGGTGAAAGAGGCAAAGCAAACAGATGAAGTGCTCAGTGTCCTTGTTTTCCGACAGGAGAACTGGCAAAGTGCTGGAAAAGAAAGGGCAGATAAGGAGCAAAGCAATGATATGTGTTGCAGGTTATCCTGGTGACTTTGGAATGTTCCTAAGTATAATGTCTAGAACTTGATAGTTTTGCATCCAAACCTCTACACTGACTCAGCTATTAAAAGGCATTGGCAAGTTTTTTCCATGAGTCCTAGTTTAGTCTGGTTCAGCCAATAATTTGGAATTCTGCCTGGCTGGGGGAGGGGGGGAACATTGTCTCCAGCTCTCTCATTGACAACAGTCCAAAGTGGATTGGGTGTTTGCCAACAACAGTGGATCTGAGCTGAAAGGGCATCACCAAACACCCCTTGAAGACCCAGCCTGACTCCTGACTCCCCAAACACCCTTTTGTTTCAAAGCATTGCAGCTCCCCCAAGCCAGAAGGCAAGAGCTCCGTTAACTTCCAAGGAAGTTGGCAGTCTAGGGCTAGTGACAGAATTTTCTCTGAGGCATCAGTCCTTCTGCTGGAGCAAAAGTGCTGGTCTGCCCCCTATAAATGGAAATCGTGTTATGTAGCCCTCCAGGGAGTCGGTCCCTGAGGCAGCTGAAGCAGATACAGCTCTGACCAGCAAGAAGCTGCGATCTCCCAGCCAGGGAGTGACAGATACTGACACAGATATGCATCCACCTGGCATGAGCCTGGAAGTGGGTGCCTCCTTACATGTTATGCTTTAGGGACCTGGCTTGCCTCCCCTGCTGAGGGATCCACACTCTATACACATCAAAGTGATAGGCAATACATAACTCTCACAATGTTTCCCTTTCTCCAACCAAAAGTTGCTCCCAGTCATTGTTCCTCATTGCAAAAATGAGGAAACTGGGTCTTCGAGGTCACTCAATGACCAAGCAAAGGGACCAGGACAAAAAACAGGATCTAACTCCAAAGCCTGTGCTCTTCCATAGTATAGTAGGACTTTTTGTTAACTAATGGGCAAATACATGCATGTAATAGATGGATGTAAGATATTATGCCCATTATAATAGATAGATATATATATATAAGATACTATGCCTACTATATTATATATGATATATATATAAAACTGGTGTGCATGTGTGTGTGTGTGTGTATATATATATATATGGCAGCATATATATATATATATATATAGTGAGTATATACATATATATATAGTGAGTCAAAATAAGCTAGGATTCACCTATGGAAACAAATCCCCAAATCTTTGTGGTATGAATTATCTCTTATAGGTCAGGACCATCCTGCAGGGTAGCTGTCATCCATGTGCTGACTCTGTGTCAACTCCCCAGATTGGTGGATGTTTGCATACTTGCTGAAGCAGGAAAAGAGGTTGGAGAGATGAACACCACCAATTAAAAGTCTTCTCTGGGAAGGGACACATGTCACTCCCACTCATGTTTCACTGGCTAAGGCAAGCAAGTCACGTGGCATGTCTGACTTTGAGCAGGCAGGCATGTACAGTCTTCCTAGATGCCCAGAAGCAGAAGGGAACCAGACACTGTTGAACAGTAGAAACATCCGCCACACCACTCACCAGTGATATATGGATGGACAGTGCAGGAATTCAGAAAAGGAGGTGATAACTTGCCATCCCTACCCCCTTTGCCTTGGGTTAATAAAGTACCCCATCTTTCACAAAGCTGGCCACCCAAGGCCCACTGGTGTACATTCCACAGAGCACGGGCAGCTAGAGTGTGCAGATTATTCTGGTGGATGAGACACTCTCTGCCAAGACATGGCTTCTACCAGCCTTCCCAGGTCAGCCTCACGATGTGAATGGCCTCTGTAAGATCTTCACTCACAATCCCTCAAACAGGCCAGCAGAAGTGTGTTGAAAAACAAATTCACTGTTTCATTTCTGTTAACAATTTATCCACCTCAACCCATTATAATCATAGTGAATCTAAACCCCTCTTCTTCCCAATGCCTGCAGGGCACATGCCTGTGCTTCTTGTAACTCTCTCCAAGTATCTCCATTCAGTGGGCCTACCACCAACCTCCAACCCCTGGTCCCTGCTTTCTCAATAGGAATAATTATCCAACTTCCTCACATACTCTGTAAGTTCATTATTATCACATTTATTGGTAGTTCTCCACTCCCACCAGCCCCAACTTGCTATGGAACAGAAGTTGCACAAAACCAGTAATCTTTATTTACTAGTGGATCTCAAGTGCTTGGAAGAGTCCTGGTACATAGTAGGTGATCAGTTGATATCTGTAAAATGAATAAATGTACCCAATTTACCTCATGTAAGATCTCTATTGTTAACATTTTACTATCTTGTGTAAC
Organism: Canis aureus; assembly: GCF_053574225.1. Lineage (NCBI taxonomy): Eukaryota > Metazoa > Chordata > Mammalia > Carnivora > Canidae > Canis > Canis aureus. Next base: position 73,236,994 of record NC_135611.1, on the reverse strand, counting down.
TTTAATGTATATTCTGCTGCAGAGACAGATATTATCATTATTACAATAAAAAAACTTAATACATTTGCTATCACTTGAAAAAGCCATACTTAATGCGTTTGATTATTAAGGATTTTCGCACACATCATCTTCCCTGAGTGCCAGAACAAGGCCCTGAGGTCAACTAGAGTGGTAGGCTGAATAGTAGCCCCAAAGGTATCAGGTCTCAATTTCTAGAACCTGTAAATGTTACCTTATATGGCAAAAATTTTGTAGATGTAAGTTTAAGGTCTTAAAGTCGGGACAGTACCTTGGATTTTTAGGCAGGTCCTAAATATAATCACAAGGGTTCTTAAAAGGAGGCACACACAGAAGAGAAGGTAATGTGACCACTGAGGCAGTAACTGGGGTGATGTGACCACAAGCCAAGGAATGTCAGTCGATAACCTCCAGAACCTGGAAGAGGCAAGAGACCGCTCTCCCCCTAGAGCTTCCAGAGGGATTAAAGCCTTGCTGGCATGGTGATTTTGGCCTAACAAAACCAATTTCAGACTCCTGGCCCTTTGAACTATGGGAGAATACATTTTTGTTGTTTTGAGCTGCCAAGTGTGTGATGATTTGCTACAGCAGCACCAACAACAGCTAATATGACTCATATCCCAGAAGTTATGACTTTCATTTTCCAGATAAGGAGACTGTAGCCCAGTGAAAGAAAGCAGTTTCCCCATCATCATGAAGCTGGTTGGCATGGGGTCAGGATTAGAAACAGCAGCAGCCAGCTCCTAGATTGATCTCTGTTCCTTCACCGAAGCATCTTCAGAAAGGCTGTACAGTTGTCCTCCCTTTTCTGTGGGGTGTACATTCTGAGACCACCAGGCAATGTATCAAACCCCACATGTACACTATGTTCTTCCCATACATAATACCTAAGATAAACTTTAGTTTATAAGTTAGGCCCAGTAAGAGATTAACAACAATAACTAAATAAAATAGAACAATTATAACTACACCATCATAAAGATTATGTGATTGTGGTCTCACTCTCTCTTTCAAAGTATCCTACTGTCCTATACTCGCCCTTCTTCTTGTGATGAAGTGAGATGATAAAATGCCTCCATGATGAGATGAAGTGAGGAGAATGTGATATAGTTGCTGCCCTCCTGACAACATGTCAGAAAGAGGATCTTCTGCTTCCAGATCAGGACCAGCCACGGGTTACTGAAACCTCAGACAGCAAAGCCACAGATAAGGGAGAACTACCATATATGACAGCAGAATTTCTTCCAGATCATCGGAAGCAACCCACCATGATTTACAACAGGAAGAGCAAACCAAAATCCTTGCAAGTCATGGGTAAAAGCAATGTGGTGGTGTGGGAATAACTTGACGGAGAAGCTTCCAGAAGAAATGCACCAGGCTGCTGCACTCTGCAAAGTGCTGTTGGGAAGGCCCTTCATGATCCTGGGCCTCAGTTTCCTCATGAGTAAGAGGAAAAATTGGGCCACCTCCTTGGGGTTTTTGTGAGGGCTGAGGGAGCCCCCCCAGGGGGTATCAGCCCTCATGCCCTCCCCTGACTGCTTCATCCTGAAGTGCCCCTTCCATCAGCTTCCAATACTGCACTTCTGCACCACATTTCTTTTCAACAAATGGCTCCACCGCTGAAATTAAGTTTGACAACTATGCACCTGCCATCGCTAAGGTCACACCTTCCAGGCTCAAATCTCTGTGGCTCTAGAACTCCACATGGAGCAGCAGCAACCAGTCCACTGTTGTTGTCTGTCCAGAGACGGGGTCCCAGCAAGCAAGACAAGATCTTCCTGGGAGTCAGAAAACATGTAAGAGGTGCTCCACCCCTGTGGTCTGTGTCCACAGCTCACGGGAGAACTGGATCCCAGCTGTGTTATCATAAAGGTGACCTGAGCCAGCCCTCATCAGTAGGTCCCTTAAGGATGTGAGGTGCTGCTCTTAGGTTGCACAGGACTATCAGAGGCCTCCTTAATGCTGGGGCAGGGGCCAGGGAGCCAGAGCTCACCCAGGCCGGGAAAGCACACCTCCTCCTGTTAGGACCTTTGAGGTCAAAGAGAATCTGTTGGCTTCCCTTTAGGTGACAGACCCTGATGCTTACATAGTCCTTCTCCCCTGTGCACTCAGACACTTGGAGAAAACATATGATTAAAAGCAATCAATGTGTTATGAAAATGAATTGAACAAACCATAATTTTATTGGCTCTGAGGCCAAGTAATAAAAAGGTAAATGTGAACAGGTGTGCCAGTTAATGTCCCTGGATAATTGATTAAGTATGGCAACCCTCGAGAATCCCCCTCTGTTCAGCTCACACAACTTAAACTGCAGAAAGTAGGAAGTGCAAAATATGCACACTTTCTAAAGCTCTCTTAAAAAAAAAAAAAAAAAAAAAAAAAAAGCTTGTTATATGGTCCCCACCTGGGCCATGATTAAGCATTCATTATTGCAGTAACAATGGCTCCATTGTTTCGTTTTTTATCCTAATAACCATATTTAAATTACAGAAATTTTTGAGAGCTATAGCCATAATGAAACTGGGGCCCAAAAAGGTTGATTGGTTTTCCCAAGGTCACAGAGGGGCAGAGCCAGAGAAGCCAAACACACAGCCCCAAATTCTCAAACCAGTAATTGCTCTAATACACATAACAAGGGGTCATTCACTACTGTCCCCACTCAGAAGGTCTTGAGCTCATTCAATTCAGTGACACAAAGAATATATGCAGCAAACCTTATTATCTGTAATAGTCTGGGTTCTCTAGGGAAACAGAACCAACAGGCTTATACACACACACACACACACACACACACACACACACACACATATATATATATATATATATATATATATATATATATATATATATATATATACAAAGTCAGAAAGGGAAAGAGAGGTTAAGAGATTTTTAAGGAACTGGCTCATACAAAATCTGATGGGGGCAGGCCACCAGGCTGGAGCCTCAAGGAAGAATTGTAGTTCCACTCTGAAGGCCATCTTCTGGCAGAATTCCTTCTTGCCCTAGGAAAGTCCATCTTTGTTGTATTAAGGCCTTCAACTAATTAAATATGGACCACCCACAATATGGAGGATAATCTGCTTTACCAAGACCACCAATTGCAATGTTAATATCATTCAATGAACACAAGCATGAAACATCCAGAATAATGTTTGACCAAATATCTGGAAATCATGACCAGTCAAGTTGACACATAAAATTAACTACCACAATCTCTCACCAAATGTCCTAGTCTCCACCCCCTCCACTTGTTTAGGCTTAGGAGTATCCCAAGACATTATAGGAGGAGCCCAGGGGGAAAAAAAATAAAAAAATAAAAAAATAAAAAAAAAAGGAGGAGCCCAGGGGGATGAGGGGCTGCCCATATGGGGTAACTAGGAAGAATTTCTGCCAAGTCATGGCAGCACTGATGCTAGGGGTCCTACAGGTGAGATGCTGGATACAGGTGAAATAATGTTGCCACCAGGATTCACGGAGCTGGGGTCAAGTAAAGGGGGTTTGGGCCTCAGTTCTCTGCAGCTCCCAGACATGCAAATTATGCACTTTATTTTGGTTATCAAGCATTGTGAAACAAACTATTTGAAATTTAATGGCTGGCCCATATCAATAATTATTGCATATTTCTCATGATTCTCTGGTCAGGATACGGAGGATAGCTTGTCTTTGTCCCATATGATGTCTGCAGGGGCTTCTTCACTCCTACATCTGGTGCCTCCATTAGAATTGCCCCAACAGCTGGAAGCTGGCTGAGCCACCTTCCTGTACATCATTCTGTTGGTTAAAGCAACTCACAATCTGACCAGCTCAGATCAGATTCAAGAAGCAGAGATGACACAAGTATGTGAATACCATGAGGCGGGGTTCATAGAGAGGCACAAAAGTGACGACAGACTCTATCGTCCATGATAGTCTTTTGCTAAGTCAATATACCCACCCAAGTCTTCCCAGGGTGAGAATTCTTATTCTTTAGGCAATAGCTCTCAGATCAGCCCCGCTCTCCTGGAACCACTCAGTAATTCCTCTTCGTCTCCCCCATCCTCTGCCCTCATTTAGCCTTAGAGATCTTGTCCAACTTCCAAAGGCATTTGTGAAAGCTCACATTTCATCTAGTTCTCTCACACTCAAGCGGATGGTCCATTAGACCTATAAACTTCCCCCAGAGCAACACTAGTTTCTTTCTTCTTGAGAGTCTACAAGATTTACTGTCCAAATTTTCCAGGACATTTGGGGCAAGAAAGATAGTGCTCTTTCCATTTTTCTAATTCAAAAACAAGGGGGGGGGGGAACAGGAACAAATGGATCACCTTTCCATTTTCGGAGACAGTTGAGTAGAGTGACTAAGACAGCTCACTTCAGAGCCATCCTGGCACTGATTAGCTACCTCAGTAGCCTCACCTATAAATGGGAATTATGTATCCTGGGGGGGCTACGAGGAGGATTAAGTGAGTGAAGGAGGGAAAGTGCTTAGAACAAAGCACAGTAAGTGTTTGCTATGCTCACATCAACAGTTGTATCTTGTCACACATGTCATGTGTTTTCCTCAAATTCCCAGTGTGATGAGCCGGCAATTCAAGGAGATAGAATTTCCAAGATATTCATCTCAATCCCTTTTCTTGGAAAAGAAAACTCCCTCAAGATGCAAAAGCTGCTTTTCCCAGAGAAGGAATATAAGTCTGTATCAGGCTATCCCAAAAATGTCTGGGTATTGGATTCCAGAGAAAATGTATTATGGGGTGTTTTTGACAAGAATGAAAAAAATATATATATATATAACATAAATGATAGATTTTCAGACTTGCCCCAGAAATGTGTGGAAGCCGTCATGTATCCAGGGTGCAAGAGTATAAGAGAAGTGTGGTTCCCACCTCCATGGGCGGGTTCTCCCAGCCCCGCTCCCAGCTACCTTCCCAGTCACAGGCTCTGGGAGACCTGGTTCTGAGTCACCACCAGCCCCCGTCCAAACAGTTGAGGTGGGAGGATAGCTAAGGTAGGTGAAGGGAAAAACTAGCTCCACGACAGGGACTCCCAGGGACTGGGTAAACTTGAGTGAGGCCCTACCACCCCAACCCCTTCCCTGCCCAGCCCCATTCTCCTCATCCACAGACTGAGGGTTAAGCTGTTAAGACAGTGTCTTAACTTTCTCTTAAAATGCAACTCGCTAGACAGGCTTTTTTTTTTTTTTTAACATAGTCATATGTGTCTTTTCATTTATTTTTCTAGCCTCTGTGGTTTCAGGGTAACCATGCACTTTAAGAAGTCTGACCTTGCCATAGGACATGTGTCAAGTAGACAACTCCACAAGGAGTGGCCCAGGGGACCCATCAGAGGCAGTTTCTTAGACATTCTTTGCTCCTGCTTATGCTTTCTGATCCCCATTTTGTTCTTGTGTCTACATAGACCCTCCCCTGGGTGGCTTCTCTCAGATCCCCAATTCCTTTGGAACTTACTGATGGATGTGGGTTTTCTAGTTGTGATTCTCTGCATTCTGTGGCTAAACCGCCACCTTCTCTGGATCTGGCCAAGCCCTGCCCCCTACCAGTCTCCTAGGTTCCCATGGCTCAAAACCCCTCTGTGGCCACTCGGCCCTTCCTGAGGTGAAATTAAACAGATAAAAGAAAAGTTCACTTTCTGTGCACCATCCAGCCAGATGGCCAAGCAGTTGACTAAAGCTCCAAGACTGCCTTTCTTACTCTGAACTGAAATGAAGCCCGTGAGAGAATCCAAAAAAGACTTATAGGGCAGCCCGGATGGCTCAGTGGTTTAGCGCTGCCTTCAGCCCAGGGCCTGATCCTGGAGACCCGGGGTCGAGTCCCATGTTGGGCTCCCTGCATGGAACCTACCTCTCCCTCTGCCTGTGTCTCTGCCTCTCTCTCTCCTCTCTGTGTATTCTCATGAACAAATAAGTAAAATCTTTAAAAAAAAAAAAAAAAGACTTCTACACAAACAACTGATACCTAAAATGACATCGTAAATGGCAAATGTCATTTCTACTTCAAAGATTAAGACTCCATTTAATTATGGAAATCAATTAATTTCTGCTTTATAAATGAATCACAAACATTGGTTTTATTCCTAAGTAAAAGTTAATGAGTTTCATAGCAATCTTTTTACAGAACCAAGAAGAGATGACTCACAAGGATAATAAAACAGGGCTCTCACACTACCCTTGGCAAAGCAGATAGTCTCCATAAGTTAATTTTTCTGAATCACCATGTGTTTTATTTTGTTTTGTTTTGTTTTGCCAAGAAAATAATCTGAAAGTGAACACAGCTACGGGTCATGAGCTTCTTCAAGGACCACAAGCTTATCTCTCAGGCTCCATATTAGATATTTTTCCTCAGAAGAGTCTCTAAGAGACTCTTTTCCTCTCTTTGGGGTTATAAATGATTCATTTACTTTTTTCATCTTTAATATTTTGTGTGTCAAACATAGTATGGCTGAAATCATTTGAAGTCAGGAAAAATTGGCTTAGTTTTCTTAACTTTCTGGATTTCTCTGTGAGATCTCTTTTATCACCAGGCAAATTAGGGTTCACATATCATCACGGCCAAGATAATATGGCAATGTCAGGGTATTCAAAACAGCTATGAAAACAGGAATAAAAGAGAAGAGGGAAAACTTTTAAAGACAGTCCAGGAAGATGAGGCACTTCAAAGATATTAACAAAATATAGAGAAGACAAAACCATAACAAAGTTCGATTTTGTTCAACACAGCATGTTTTTCACCCAAACTGTTTCTGATGCCTGATTCCCTTCATCTGGGTCAAATCCTTCTGCTACAATTCCCAACATCATTATCCGTGAGAATTTTTGACAGAATTTTTGCTATTAAAGCCTATTTAAATCAAGTTCATCTTCATCTCTTTTCTTGTGTCTGTGCTATAGTCACGCGATTGTATAGAGGACTAATTTGTGTACTTTGACTTTTCTCTCTTTGTCTCAAGTGAAAACCCTTCTAATTCTGATCACTGGAACACCTGCCTGGGCTACCTTATGTCATGATCTCTCTCTCACACTTCCTGCTTTGTTCACTCATTCATTCAGCCAAGGCTAGTGGGCTCTGCTATCGAAAGGCAGCATAGGAAGTATGAGAGCCAGACTGGCTGCTTCTTGGTAGCTTTGTGACCTTAGGACATTCACCTACCTCCCTGCACTTCTGTGTCCCAGCTATGAAATATGGATGGTGATAACTATTCCCAACTTTACAGGAGCCTTGTGAGGTTAAATGAGTCAGGACTCATGACAGACTCAGCACATAGCAAGCCCTCTATCAACATTATCTATTGCTATTGCTACCAGCAACTAACTTGTAGGTGGTGCTTGATATTTCTGAAGGGAATGCAAAGAGAAAGAACAAAGGGGAGATGTGCCACCTTCCCTTGGGGAGATGTGCCACCAGCTGAGTTCAACAAATTCATGCTTTAAATCAATGCAGCTAAATGTTTGTATTGCCTCTTTGAATATGCTTCTGTCTGATTAGTACAAAATTATGGTGTATTTGGAAATCTGGAGACCTCGCACATAAGTAATTTTATCTTTAGACCTTGATGGGGATGCCTGAACACCAGTTCCAGGGCTCATCTCTATCTTTGTTAGGGAAATGGCTCCTCTCAGTGGACTCACTGAGTAATTACACATACTCTCCTTGCATTTAAGAACAAGAGTCCTGCTTGGGGTGATATCAATAGCTAAAGCCGTTTAATAGCATTGAATTAAACGGTGTTTAAATTTATCTTCTCAAAGATTTATTTCACCAACCCAAACCCATTACAATCTCACATCATCACTATGTTCTATCAGAAAAAAAGAATCAGTGTTGAGCGGGACCAACAAAAGGCAAAGTCGTATTTCCATTTAATTAAAATGACATCCCTTCACCAAAAGGTGTTTACAGGCAACAAAGTGGTTTACACATTTGTTTAATTCTAATAATGCTTTAAATGTCATTTGGGGTCTTTCAAGAAGCATCTGAGTTCTGGTCGGACTGGTCTACCAAGTGCTTGAAAGTCAGAAGCAGCAATGGAAAAACCAGCTGTTATACTTTTCCAGAAGCCAAAACAGGTCTGGAAATTATCTTGATTTTCCATATTTGAGTTGGCATTTCATAAAGTATTTGCAGGGTCTGCCAATTGCCGGCTCTGTGAGCTATGTAATCAAAACATAATCTCTAGATCCTCTTGTCTTCTTTTGTGATATTTGGAGATTGGACTAGATACCTTTATACTTCTGGAACTAAATAGAAATGAGTGGGTTTTTTAAATGTATATCAGTCGACATACACTTTCATGGAACTCAGTCATGGGCCAGATGATGATGGTGGTGGTGGTACCTAGCACAGTACTTACTGTGTGTCAGTCATTGTGTTCTGTGCATAGCACAAATCAGTCATCTTACCCCCACCGTAACTCTTTACAGTATGCTCTTATTACTCTCACTTTACAGATAAGAAACAGTCACAGTATTTCACAATTTCCTAGAGTGCCCATGGCTAGTAAGTCACTGAGCCATCTGCCTGACTCTCTTTACTAATCTAAGCTGGTAATAGGTATCCAAGTCGCATCCATTTCAACCTCCTGAATATACAGCTAAATCCCTAGCTGACTTTCACTGCAACAAACCAACCCTTATACTAGGATCTCTGCTAGGACCAACTTTGTTGGAACCCCAAAGCTAAAGCCCAGTAAAGTAAATCCCTACTCTCCTCCGTGCAGCATTTACGGTGTGTCATTTAAGCCCCTAGGTCTCAATTATGAGTACTCTCTCCACAAGCCCTCCACACATCTCCTACCCTGGTAGATAGGAAGACTTCGAAGCAGCCCCATTAGCCAAAGAGATCAGCCCATGCAGACACTGCTTCATACACACATACACACACACACACACACACACACACACACACACACACCCTGCCCCACCCCACCCCATCCCCACCAAGGACAAGGAATCTCTTCAAAGTGATCAGAGTGAGGTAGGGAAACAGAACACCAGGAGAGTCTGGTCTGGCTGCTGGGTCTAAGGAGATCACCCTTCTAGAGGCCAAACTGCAGGGCAGTTAGTCCTGAGGAACAAAGGGGAAGGTTCATCCACTGGCCTCTGTGTCCCAGTGCCAAAGGTGTGCCCCTGTGGGCATAGACTCTATACACACACACACACACACACACACACACACACACGAGCAGAGTCTGCAGTCCTGGGCTGGAGGAAGGGAGTAAAGACAGGAGGGAGACCCGTGCAAAGTCACTGGCAGATCTCACAGAGCTGGTCACCATGGCAATCACCAGAAAAACAGGTCAGGCCAACAGGCTCTAAACTGTGCATATGTAAATGGTATCTGAGTCTCCCCAACCCAGTACCTCCACTCCCTGGCATATCTTGGTACAAAGAAATCTCACATGTCCACAAGGACACGTGCTAAAATTTTATTGTTGCATCATTGTGTAACAGCAAAGAAAAAGTCAAAGGAGAAGCAGAAGCAGGAGACTACCTAAAATCCTGAACATCCGCCGATATGAAAATGGATTATTAGTGTCTGTTATAATCAGAAAATAAACATGCAACAGTAAAAGTCAGTGAGTACTGCAAGTATCAACATGCACAATCTTGTAAGAATTAGCATCAATGAAAGATTAGCAGATTAGCAATGAAAGACTAGATATAAGAACAAAATGTAAAAATGAATTGCATTTCCCTGTAACATCACCAAATGGTTAAAAGTATAATTTCCCAGAAGACATACTTATAAAGCAACAGAAATAATTTCCATGTTTGCTCACCTGTTATAGTTCTGGCTGTCAATAGATACTGTCTAAAAATGACCAACCCAGAAATAAACATGGACATTTGTATTTCACACGAAGATAAACACCCAAATTAAAATATATGTAATTAAGAAAAATAGTAGATAAATGAGAGAGAAGAGGATATAGTGTAAGTCAATAACAAAAATTTTATTCTTCATGACAGGATTCTCAGAATGGGATCCCAGACAAAAGCATCGTCATCACCTGGGAACTTGCTAGAAATTAAAATCCTCAGCCCCCATCCCAAACCTGCTAAATCAGACCCTCAAGAGGTTTCCAATACACTCTAAAATTTGGGAACAACTGCTTTCTGATGATGGCAACCACCAGAAGATCTGCCACCAGAAACTGTTGTCTATGGAGAGTGGCGTTTGGTTTTTGAAGGATGTGGGGCTTAGGTAGAGATTTTGTTTTTAACTTTACATCATTCCAGATGGTTTGAGTTGTTATAGCATGTTAATCTTTTTAAAGAAGAAAATGGAATACTACTCAGCCATCAAAAAAATGAAATCTTGCCATTTCAATGAAGTGGATGGAACTAGAGGACATTATGCCAAGCGAAATAAGTCAGAGAAAGACAATCATCATATGCTCTCACTCATATATGGAATTTAAGAAACAAAACAAAGGATCATAGGGAAAGAGAAAAAAATAAAACAAGATGAAATAAAAGAAGAGGGAGACAAACCATAAGAGACTCTTAACCATAGGAAACAAACTCAGGGTGGCTAGAGGGGAGGGGGTGAGGGGATGGGGTAACTGGGTGATGGGCAATAAGGAGGGCATGTTATGTGATGAGCACTGGGTGTTAATAACACTGATGAATCACTGACATCTACCTCTGAAACTAATAATACATCATATGTTAATAAATTGAACTTAAGTAAATCTAAAAAATAAAAAGATATTTAAATTTTTTTAATTAAAAAAATGAAGAAGAAGAGGAGGGAGGAGGAAGAGGAGAGGGTAGAGGACAAGGGGAAGGGGATGGGGAGGAAGAGGAGGAGAAGGACATGAAGAAGAGGAAGGAGGAGAAGACACACACCAACATGGAATAAGTGTGGTTTAGGGACAGCTTTACTCTTCATGGTCATTCCATTCCCCCCATCAGGATCAGCCAGAGAATTTGCAACAATTTACAAAAATTATGTTTATCAGAAAAGAACACTGTGGTGACATTTAATATTGTTGATCAGTGCTAAATTATGACTTTGATTCATGCCTCAATCCCTATTTTTCTAACTTTTTTTCCAAAGATCACAGTCCAACAGAAGGAAATGTCACATTTTTTTACCCTGGTAAATTTTTTACCCTAAGTAGATAGTAAAATACCAATTGTCTGAATGGGAAGTATTAATATACCTTTACTATACAGAATGAATCAGAAGAAAAAATGATCAGGGGGCTCCAGAAATGTGAGGTCTCTCTCCTCCCCAAGAGAAAAGCACTGTCTGATTCAATGTGATTCCTTGCTACAAGAGGTGATCATTACTCACTTGCTTTGCTTATTTCCCAAGGCGACCTGACCCACATGCCCTCCAGCCTCTCCAGCCACTCCAGCCACTCCAGGGTATGCAAGCCACTTCTCCACTGAGTGGCTGAATTTATTTTCCTCCCTTTCAATCTGGGCAGGCCTCTTGCTCCAATTGCTTAAATGTCCAGAAGCGAATTTCGAACCCAGACCATCAGCTAGCAGTTTGTACCTCCTTCCTCTTCGAATGCTCTTTCTTGGAACTCAAGCACCGGATTTTGAGGACATCTGTGCAGCTACATGCTGAGGCCCATATGGAAGAGAACGGAAGGCCTTGGTCAACAGGCCTAACGAGCTCCCAGCCAACAGCCAGTGCCAGACATGTGAGTGAGCCATCCTGGAGCTTCCCTTCCTGCCTAGCCCGCAGAGGACCTCAGTCCTAGCTGCCATCTCTGGGAGCAGGCCTGCCCAGCTGAGTCCATTTGACACTCAGAATTCTGAGAGATAGCTAACTCGATATTGTTTTAAGCCACTAAGTTTTAAGGCTTATTTGGTTTAGAGTTTATTCTGCAAGAATAAAAAAAAAAAAAAAAAACAGAATCTAGGGTATTGTTGTAACAGAAATCAAAAATATGTAGCCTTGGCTTTGGGATTGAGTGGCAGGCAAGAGCCAGACGGCCCTCCAAGAAAACATTGATGGAAACTGAAAGAAGTGAGAGAGGAAATTGCTACTGGAGACTGAAGAAAAGACAATCTGTGTCCAAGTTTGGCACCACTCTGAAATTTGGGCCACCTTGTCTGCAGCAATGGGTACAATGGGTAACCAACAAACATGCACACCTGGCTATAGAGATTTCCAGACAGAATGTTCAAAGGAACTACTAGTTTCTTTTAGTAGCCTCTGAGAAAATCTGAGGAAAGGAACTGATGAGCCCCTCAAAACAGGACAGTTCAGTTTAAGAGCAGAGTTTAGAAAACACACAGAGAACCCCCAGGCCCAAGAAGAGGTCGTCAAGGAAGATTGGCCTTTAGGTAAAGATTAAGTTAGGTTTCTGCAAGTAAAATGTGGTCTCAGAGTCAAAGTCAAGCCAAGAACACAGCTGTAAGACCCTTCTAAGTCCACAGAAAGATGTGAGACGTTGTCTCAAGACCTTCTCAGCCAGACAATAGGCCTTCTAGAATCATGACGGACTTTGCCCACAGCATCCTGACTGTCATTCCAGGGTTTAGAGGTGCCTGTCTCAAAACAGTGATGGGCCAGGGAGTTTGGCTAATGGAGAAAATTTCATAATTTGATACATAGGAAACCTACAACGGTTTTTTATAGAGGAATTATACTAATTTGTACTAAAGGGAATAACAGCTCAAAATGAGATTTCTGGGTGCCTAACCTCTTACTGTGGAGAAGAAGGCTGAGAAAGCTACTTGTTTGCAAACATTTCTAATGGAAAAGAAAGGACAAATTCAATCAGTCAAATCAAGAGTCATAGAGAACGATTCCCTAGGAGGAGTGGTTTTTAATAAATGTTTAAAAAAAACACAACCACCTGTCAACATATACACGGCTGGGTTTCAGAATTACTATAGACTAGTGACAGCTATATTCCTGCTGCTGTATTTGCTGCAGTTACACTGTCCACTTCTCACACTGTAAGTTGGGGGTGTGGTGTGTAGGGCAGGAACCGCACCAGTGAGGCTGTACCCAAGGACCCCCATGTATACCTGAACCAGGTTTTGATAATGCGATCCTGGACTGTGACCTAATACCTTAAAACTAAGTGGAGGTAGGAAGGAGGAGGTGAGTATATTTTGCACATGGAAGGGATGCAAGTTGTAGTGGTCAGAGAGCAGGCAGGGTACGTCATGTCCAAAGATGGAGGCTTCTTGCACATGTATGCCTTTCACAATTTAATAGTAGAGTTTACGTCTCTCCTCTGAAATCTGGGCTGGCCCCATGAGGACTTTGCCACACAGAATGTGGTGAAAGTTTCTTATCATACCCCAGAGGCCTTAATAGGACCAGCAACTTCTCTTTCCTTCCTCCCAAACACTGCCTGGGACTGAGCTCCCATGCTGGGAGGAAGCCCAAGCTGTATTTATGAAGAGGGTCACATATGAAAACTAAGGAGCCAGTCGGCAGCCAGTGTCAACTGCCAGATCTATGAATGAGCCATTTTGGACATTTCAGTACAACCAAGCACCCAAATGACTATAGCCTCAGCCCAAATCATGTGGACTAGAAGTTCTTTCTTTTTTTTTTTTTTTTAAAGATTTTATTTATTTATTCATGAGAGATACACACACACAGGGAGAGAGAGAGAGAGAGAGAGAGGCAGAGACACAGGCAGAGGGAGAAGCAGGCTCCATGCAGGGAGCCTGATGTGGGACTTGATCCTGGGTCTCCAGGATCACGCCCTGGACTGAAGGTGGCACTTAAACCGCTGAGCCACCGGGGCTGCCCACTAGAAGTTCTTTCAATTGAGTTCAGTCACTCATAGGGTTGGGAAAGACAACAAAATCTATTTATTTGTTTGTTTGTTTGTTTATTATTTTACAATCAGGTATGTGTTTTCCCTTTTTTAAACTGAAGTATAATTAGCATATGCTACACTAGTTTCATAGCCTATTGATTCAACAATTCTATACACTCCTCAGGGCTCACCACGATAATTGTAGTGACTTATTTTATTTTATACCTGGAAGTTTATACCTCTTAATCCCTTTAATCTATTTCATCCCCCACCCACCACCCCTCTAGCAACCATTGCTTTGTTCTCTATGTTTAAGAGTCTCTTTCCTCCTTCTTTTCTTTCTTTCCTTCTTTTGTTCTTCCCTTCTTTATTTCTTTTTCTCATTTTCTTATTTTGTCTTGTTTTCTAGATACCACATATAAGTGAAATCACCTGGTATTTGTCTTTCTCTGTCTGACCCATTTCACTTAGCATGATACCCTCTAACTCCATCCATGTTGTTGCAGATAACAAAACCTAATTTGTTATGGCTGAATAATATTCCATGGACTATATATACCACATTTCCTCATCCATTTGTCCATCAGTGGACAAAGGTTGTTGCTTCCATATCTTGGCTATTGTAAACAATGACACAATAAACACAGGGATGCGTATATCTTTTTGAAATCATTGTTGTTTTAAGTCACTAAGTTTTAAGGTGGTTTGTCACTCAGCACTAAATAACTGAAACACAAATTTGGGGCAGGTCTCCAACAATTGAGCAGTTGTGTACATTTGATCCCAAAGAGTACCATTTTAAGCTCATTTGCATCTC